>NC_090940.1:565347241-565650272 GCF_040938575.1 Ambystoma mexicanum
GACCATCGCTGTTCCCAGCTCACCGTGTACCTGGTGCTAGAAACAATGTTTGACTATGTATCAGTGATGGACAATGGACAGGTCTGCCATTTGCCGTGGAGGCGCTGCTTTCTCAACGGTACTAGTGTTCAATGTGTCACTTCATTGTTGCAGTCTGTGTCCCAAACGTGAGACCCCAGAGTTTCACTCGGTCTTGAGACTTGACATTGCATCAGGTCGGCTGGGTCACGTGTGGTTAGACCGTAGCTGAAGCAGAATTATGAGCATTTGATTTGTATTTCGGCTCTGAAGGGCGGTTGGCCGCAGAAGGAGCTTGGCTCGGAGCGCGCAGCGTGTAAGTTGCCACTTCGGGGCCTTGGCTGTGAGGCCCTCGCTGAGATTCTGTTCTGCACGATCAGCACCTTGCAGCCCTGTTCTGAGCAGCCCTGGGCCTGTGGGTTCGGAGTTCTGCGGCCTACTCTGGTCTTGTTCATGGGTGGCGGTATATGGGTCACAACACGGGTGTCGCGTGGCGACATGGGTCCTTATACATGAGTGTTGTATGTCGTGGTGGTTATAATGGCGATGAAGCATTTGCAAGCATGTACATGAGTTCTCCTTGTGTTCTTGCAGTGCGGTAGCTTGGCCTATGTGAAAAATAACAACGATGCATCAGTGTATGTGAGCAGTCCGCTACGTCATAGCATTGAGTGTATTTTTCGTGTATAATTGGTGTGGGTCTGACCGGCGTGCATGGTGGCATGCGTATTACTGTCCATTGGCTATATCATCATGGCATCTCTACCAATGGTTTCTTCTAGTAATGCTGTATTAGTCGAGTTGTTCCATTTGGTCTATGTCAGCTTCGCCAGAGGTTTCAGCAGTGGGTTTGATTGACAGGCAGTTTCCTGGGCCATGTGGGGTGTGGCTGCGATAGATGTTGATGTCTAGAGCATCTGTGAGCGGGCCGAATTCCTCTCGTGGTGGATGCTTAGGCCGTGATGATCTAGGCCATGGTCTGGCTGAGAATCGGGGGAAGGAAGCGTCCCATTTTCCCCCTTCAGTCTCCCCTCTGGTTGACTTGTTGACCACAAAATTATCCACTCTCCTATCTCCTCTCACTCGCCATACGTTTGTTATTCCCGCCAAGTGTCCATATCAGTCCACGTAATCTTCAAAAGACCAATACATGTAAACCCATCCGCCACCGGGTTTGCAATAAACCCATTTCCCAGCGTAGCTTTTCGGATTCCTTGGATTTTCAATTTTTGTTTCAATTGATGGAGGGTACAAGTCTGCTTCCACTATTTGTTGGCGCAATCGTTCACGTTCCTTTATGATGTCTGCATTCTTGTCATCTTCAGCTGGCATGAGGATGTACATCCCTATCATTTCTTCAGCCATGTGTTTAGATCTTGTCTTCCATGCCTTCAGCACCATAATAGCAGCCAATCCTAAAATCACACATCCTGCTATTACCTTGAGGCCGTCTGAAAGCCATGATGGCATCCAGGACCATATGTATGAGAACCAGCTGCCGTTCTTCACCCCTTTCGCTTCTTCTTCCATTTTGGCATGCATCTGGGTGAGCTGTGATACTGCTTCCGATAGTGTATCATTATCTTCATCATTGGCGGGGACAAATGTGCAACACGAACTTCCAATTTTTGCGCAAACTCCTCCTTCCATCGCCGTCAGGAGGTCCAGTACATATCTGTTTTGTAAGGCTACCATACGTATTGCTCTCAATTCTTCTTTTATTGCGTTGAATCCGTTCACCGTGGAGTTGATCATCATCATGAGCTTGCACCTGGTGATCTGTAACCATTTGGCATTGGCATAGGCTTGCACTTGTGGGTGTATTCTGGAGGAGAAGAACATTGCTGCTCTGCTGAATAACCTGTGCGCTGGAGGGATGTCACTCGGGGCCGTTTCTGACTTTCCCCAGAGGTAGTTCCCTGTCAGTGGTTCCCCTTGTCTCTTCACTCTCGCCAGGTGAGTAGTGTCGTTCCCTTATTTCCTCCTATTATCTTCAGTGATCTTTTCTTCCTCATATTTCCTTTGTCCATTTCGGGAAGTTTTCCAAGTTGACGTGCTTCTGAGGTACCACTAGTGACGGTGCGTTGAAATGTACCAGTGTACACACTCCATCCCACATAGGCATTAAACTGTGGTATGCCCTTGCTCCGCAGGCCCAGTAGTGGTCCATCAGTACAGCTGTCAGTCTAGAAAAATGGAGACCTCTACTTTGTGACCGCAAACGCATTTTAGTGGCCGTGGGCCAATTGTCTCATGCACAATATGACAGAATATAGGTTTTCGAGTTTGCCAATGAACGGCCATTTTGATGGAACAAGAATCGCCATTTTGTTTTCTAACCATTGCTCATTGCTTTCTGTTCCTATTGCTTCGCAGTATATTTTCCGTTACACTGCTCGACTGTAAAACATTGTTTGTCTGGATGTGAAAAGGACAAGGCCGCAGGGCCGAGAGGATAACAAGAGTTTGTTGAAACACAAACGTAGGCAGCGCCAGGAAGAATGCCAGGCTCCCTCCCAAATGTAGCCTTGAAGCAGAGCTGCAGGGCCTTTAATCATTTCACAGCTGCCAGCCAGTCTTGTTATATGGTAGAATATGTTAAAATACAGCTAAAGGCTTGAAGTATGCTTTTCTTACGGCCCCCCCTTTGCTGAGCCTGCTAGAGCGTGTCGGCTCCCAGGACACGAATAGCACCTAATAGATAGCAAGGTCCGGAATGCAACTCTTCCCCCCCGTATGTAGCTCGCTTCCAAGAACAGAAGCGCTGTGTTCTATTCAACAACTGAAAGATGCCTTCGCACTCACAAATTGCAAATTGTTACTAGAATAGATGTTTGAAGGTGTCATAGTTGTTGGAGATGTCCATCACACCAAGTTCAAAGAAACCCAAGAAAAGGGGGTTGTTAAACATGTCATAGCTGATTGTTTGATATGCATTTTGTATATATGTAACTGATGTACGTAATTCACTCTCTTGCGTCCCTCGAGGTCTGGAGATACACGTGGCAGGGCATGAGACTTTTGCTTTGGGAATACAACCTTGTGTCTGGCGTATCTATCGTGTGTGGTGACTTGCCTTGTTTCCATAGACGTCCGGGTCCCCTAGGGGCCCCTTTCACAGCTGTTCCTGCACCCCCCTCAGGAAGCTTCACTGTTCTCTTGCATCCTTCATTTGTTCCAACGTCTATTTCCCCGTCATGTTGATAACATAGTGTAGGTGCTGTAAGTGTTAGTATTGTTATGGGTTCCTCATCCTTATCTAACCACGTCACCAGTGCTGCACTTTTCGACCATTCTTTATAGCACCAATAATTTTCTTCTTGTACCCTCACTGCTGGTGATTTCGCCAGCGTCAGCATCTTACTTCCCACAACTCCATCCACCCAGCCCTCTTTTGTGAACACCTTTCCATATATCAGTATCAGTGGTCTTTCCCAGCGACCAGGTTCACCTGCAACTTCTTTTGCATACCATTCGCATGGTAGGTAGTCCAGTGGGACCTCTCTTGCGTTTCTCCTTTCTCTGGTCCTTCTGCTATATACTTGAGTCCTTTCGTCTGTTGCCATGAGTCATCATACATGGGGAGTGTCTTGATGAAGTTGTTCTCGTATGGGTATGTCGACCTCGATTTCCACCAAAGTGTCGCCCTTTTCCCTTGGAATCTTCCTCTTGTTTGGAATAATGCAATGTATAGCAGACACTCAGCAGTTGTTCCGGGTACGTCTGTGGCAACAAATGTTCTGGAAGCACTCATGGCATAGCGAATCAATGAACACACATAGCAATTGTCCTTTGTCGCATCTTTACCAATTTTTGACATGTGTTTATACCACATGTTGTTAGAGACATGTGCTGATTCTGTGAGATATGTGTCAACCCCGTTTACCTCACTGGGCATGTTACGTTTGTTCCTCTTAATGTTTTGTCCCATGCTAATTGTACCACCTGACACAGTGCTCCGTGCTGGCATTGGAGAGGAAATGTTAGTAGTGGGAACTGCAGCCACGTAGACAGCATAGTATGCCTACCAGACAGCGGCAGTGATCAGACCAGTGGTAAGAAATATAGTTAAGAATTTTATTACAGTTGCTAGTACCACTGGCATAGTTACTCTTACCTTTGCTGCGGTCCTGCAGCTCTTTTACTTTCAGATGTTATAGGTGCCCGCCTGAAAATCTTTTAAGGTATGCGCTATTGGTGTTAGTCGTTTTATATCAAGCCCTGCGTATTAGGTAGTCGTTCAATGCCCAGGCGAAAAGCTCTTCCCACGCTTTCCTCACCGTCCTATCTCGTAGTGCCGGCAGTGCTTTGCGGAGGTGTGGAAATGATTGAGTGATTATCATAAGAAATGTATTATAGTATACACAAATATTCCTCCTTTTTACGTATTTCGGTCTTTTTATAACATATACAAATTGATGTGATAGCGCTTCCGGTGCATTGTTGGCTGCGGGCAGCATTTACCCCTGGGCAATGACTCTGTTTCTGTTAAATATATATCTTTTTACTGCAACCACAATTACAATACGCAACTCCTGCGTGTGTGAGACAAAAAGAAGAGAGCATGCACGTGTTTACACAGTGTGGTGCATATCACAGGTACTGCCGTCAATGTCCTTTACTGGCTGGTGGTTGGGGATGTTTAGTTAGAGCTAAGTTGATTTGTTCTGTTGGGACCTTGTAATCATGGGGTGTGGGTCATTAGTGTCTGTTGGGGTTTCCTGCTCTTGGGTGCTGGCTGTGTCTTGTGTTGTTGCCGAAGCGTTGGCCCTTTCATTGAGGAGAGGGTGGGGTCTGTGCTTTGTAGGGCTTGATGTCATGAAGGTGTGTCCAGGTCTCTCTGCCCCTGAGCTTCACCGCCCTGGGGGCTATCTTTTCAACCAGGTACGGTCCTAGGAAATGTGGGCTACTCCACGTTCGGCAAACATTTTTGAGGAGCACCTGATCATCTTCTTTTACAGTCCACTCTGTAGCCTGCTCTTGATCCTCACTGGTTGTTTCTTCTTGCTGATTGTTCTTCGACCCCCCCCCCTTGCACCCGCTGGATCTGTTGAGAGATAAAAGTGGCACTAGTAACCAAGGAAGAGACATATTTGTGCATTTCATCACCAAAAACAGTACTTGTTGGTTCACACTCAGTTATTGCCCTTGATGGTGGTGTGAGTGGGAGATGCATTCGGCGACCAGTCACCACCTCGTGGGGTGTGAGGTGGTGGTCTGACCCTGGCCTATTTCTCAACTCTAACAACGCCAAAGCAAGGCAGTACAGCCAACTCTTCTTTGTTGTTTGTTTGATTTCTGCTATTTCTTCTTTTAGGAGATTGTTGAGGCGTTCACAGATGCCATTTGCCTGAGGATGGTATGCACATGCAAATTTGTGTTGGATCCCTAAAAGGGTGGTTATGTGTTTGAACAATTAATTAGCGAAGTGGGGGTTATTGTCTGACCGCAGTACCTCGCATACCTCCTACCCAGGGAAGACCTCCCTCATCAAAAATTTTGCTGCCCTAAATGCATCTGCATGAGAGCATGGGCATGCCTCGATTCAGCATGAGAATGGGCACACTACTACGATCATGTATCTGTACCCTTGACATACAAGAATCATGTCAACGTAGTCAATGTGGAGGTGTAAGAAGGGTACTTTAGGCCAGGGTATAGTACCTTTGATCACTTGCAACGTGTGACCGGCCGTAAATTGCTGACATGTAAGGCAGTTGCTGATGAAATTAGTGACATGCGAGTTTAGCTCTGGGCAGAACTAGTACTCCTTTATTCTTGCTGCAATTACCTCTTTTCCTGTATGCGTGGGGTGGTGCAATTGGGTCAAGGCTATCTTTAATAGTGCTAGTGGCATCACCACTTCCCTGTATTGTTCTGTCGCCATAATGCATCTGTGGGGGACAAAGTACATCCTCTTTTTACCCACAGTTCCTTTTCTGACATTGGCTGTGCAGCCTGCAATTCCATTATTTGTGTCTCTGGGATATGTGTTTACCCGTCCTTCATTAACATTTGTCTCACCCCCCACCCCTTTGTTTTTGTTTGTCTGGGAGAGACCACATTTCACCACAATAGGTGGCATATTTGGCATGCGCATCCGCTGTGTCGTTACCTCTTGATATTGTATCATCACCATTAGTGTGGGCCTGACACTTCACAAGAGCTACTTCTTCTAGTTAATTAATTACTTCATTTAATTTTGCCAGTAACAGAGCATGCTGTACTGGGGTACCATCAGCCCTGAGAAATCCTCTCCTTTCCCATTTCATTAATCCGGAGTGTCGTGTTGATGTGACATATGCACTATCCGAGTAAATTGTAATTCTTTAGTCACTCCCTTCCTCTAAGGCCAAGATCAGTGCTACCAGCTCCGCTGCTTGTGCCGAGTAATGTTGGGGGGGGGGAGTTTCACACATTTGACTGGAACGAACACCGTCTTCTCTGTCTCACTACAGCTGCTCCTGTTTTTTGTGTACCATCAGTTTGATCAATTGTTGACGACCCATCTATGTACATGACCTCACCTCCCTCTAAAACATTCTCCTCTACTTTCCTTGTTCCTGAGTAATTTTCAATAACCTCTGGACAGTCATCTGAGTACTGATCGTTCACTGCTTCTTGTGCTATAAATCGTGCTGGGTTCACATTAGTGCATCTTATTATTTTTGACTCTGGTCTAGATAATATTATGTCATAACCTGTTGCTCTGAGCGGTCAGTGTGGATTTTGGCTTGTTTTGTATTGCAAACAGTGCGTGCTCAACATGTAGTGTAGTGGAGCACCCCATGGTGATAGACGCCTTTTCCACTGCGAAAGTGGCAGCTGCGAGGCTTTGTTCGCACGGGAAATGTCCCATCATGACTGCATCATGACTAAGTGACCACTGTAAAATGCTACATGCTTGTGTCCCATGCTCGTCTTTTGTGTCAGTACTGCTTTCCTCACACCAGTGTCACAGTGTGAGAATATGTAAAATTCTTCTTGATAATTGGGGTTGGCTAGTACTGGATCTGTTGAAATAGCATTCTTCAGTTTATGGAATGAATCTGTCATTTCTCGTGTCCATTCCAATTTCCTTTGCGCACCCTCTGTGCCTCTCTGAGTGCCTCGAGCAGTGGCCCTATGTATGAGCTGTAATCAAAGACCCATGCCCTGCAGTAGTTGCATAGGCCAAGGAATTGTTGCAGTTCTCTCACTGTTTGTGGTTGTGGTGTACCTTGTATTGCTAGTGCTCTTTGTGGTGCGATGTTCCTCCCTTTTTGTGAAATAACCTGTCCAATATAAAGTACTTTCTCTTGGCAGTATTGTAGTTTTTCCTCGTATACCTTGTATCCTTTTTCTGCTAGCACTGTGAGCATTTTTATTGAGTCTCTCCTACACTTTTCCTCAGTGGTGCTGCATATGATTATATCAACGTATTGCAGCACTGTGCTTTCCACATCTATGTTGCCCAAATCCATTTGAATCACACTGTTGAAAATAGATGGTGACTCACAGTACCCCTGGGGCAGCCTAGTGTGTTTCCACTTTGTATTACGGTATGTGAAACCTGTTAGATCTTGTGAGTCAGGGTATAATGGAATGGAGAAAAAGGCATTCTTGAGGTCGATCACTGTGAATCGTGACGCCTCCGGCGGAATTCTGCATAATGTTGTTGCTGGGTTTGCAGCAACAGGGTACTCTACTTCTACAATGTGATTGAGAGGCCTTAAATCCTGGATGAAATGCCATGATCCTCCCTTTGCCTTGCACATGGGGTACACTGCCGTGTTGCATGGTGACTCTGATGGTACTAGTATTCCTCTGTTCACTAGGGCAGATATTGTCTCGTATATCCCTTCATCAGCTTCCTTGGATAGTGGGTACTGCTTAACTCTGGGTAACATTGCCCCTTTCTTTAGCTTTATTTTCACCCCTCCAATGCTTTTGATGCAACCCACATCATAGGGACTGGCAGTCCATAAGGAGGCAAGTACAGCTGCTAAATCTTCCTCATAGAATGGCGCTTTTGCGGGGCAAGGTGCTTCCAGCGCCATTGCCATTTTTTGGGCTACGTCCTTCAGTGTAACTCTCAGCCAAATGTAGACACTCATGTCGAATATCATTTCCCCAGCTCCTGTGTCATCGGAAAATAGTTCATCTGATACCTTTGTAAGTCTGCACCCTTCTGCCAGTGCTATCACAGCTCTTCACGCTTTCCCTTCCCCATCCTGGGCGTGTACTGCAATGTAGTCTGGTTTTGCAACAATACCCTCCACGTCTACTGATATTACTGCTCCTTCCTTTTCATCAGTCGGTGTCTCTGGCCTAAAGAGGTATGCTGCAGGTCTTCTCCATACTTTGCCCTCTATTCCTTGTAACCACGCGATAGCCATGTCTGTCCCATATTGGGAAAGGTCCCCATCCACTGGCTCCGCCCTCACCACTTTCCTTCCACAGTAAGCTTGTAGCATTTGCCGAGCTGTAAGCATGTTTATTCCTGGTGTGGCGGACACTATTCCCTTGTCAGTAAAATAGTCATTTTCAATCTGCTCATATCTCTTCCAAGAATATTTTACTGGTGATTGCTTTGGATAGAACAGTGGTAGGGATAAGTTGTGCTCCCCAACAGATAAGGAGATGTTATAAGGGAAAGGAACCAGCCCTTTAGCCCCAGAGAATCCTTGAGTGTGCATTGCATAGCCTGACAATTTAAACTTGCCTTCCTTGATTCATAATCTAGTTGCCCCTGTGTCTAATAAGAAGGAAAATATTTTGTCACCTATCGCCACCTGTATGTGTATGCATGGTTCTTCAGCAGGGTTAGGTGTTACCGACAGGATGGGACTCAACAAGGTAGTCTGTGGGCTGTCCTATTGGGGGTATAGTGGCTGTCCATTCCCTGTGTATGGGTTGTGACTCAGTATTGTCACTTTACCCAAATGTGTCTGTTGTACTGGTGCCTCTATGGGTGATTGAGTATTATCTTGTACCTGTGTCAGTTGTTGTACTGTCTGGATGTGGTGTTGTGCTACCGTCATTAGTGGTTGTGCTTGTTGTTGTATGGGTTGGTATTGCATCTGCTGGGTAGGGGATGGTGTGTATTGAGCCTGTGGTTGTATAGGCTGTTGTTGTGTCTGTGCCTGGATCACCTGTTGCTGTGGTAACTGTTGGTGATACTGTTGTCCCCCATTGTAGCTTTGTTGCCCCTGTTCCCCCCCAATCCTGCTTGTGCTGGTCTCACCCTGCAAGTGCGTGACACGTGCCCTATCATTCCACACGTCCAAAACGTCGCTGGTTCTTGTGCTTGCCATGGGTATCCCCCGGTGTTGTCTAAGTACTCTTGATGTCCATATATGTTGTATCCTCGGAACCCTCCCCCTTGTTGTGATGCTGCTGGTCCATATTCCTGCCCCTTGCTGCTCCTCTCCTTCCTCTAGAACTGTTCACTTGTCCATTCCCCATTTGTTCATATCCACCCCCCCACCTGAGGAGCATAGGATTGTGGTGCTGTGTATGGTGGCAGTGGTGGCATTAATTGTGTTGTAACTTGTGTTGGTTGCGTTTGTGCTACTGTGTGTTGTGTCGTCACTGCTGTTGTGTTACTTGTGTGTTTGTTGTGGGTCCTGTTATTAGTGCACCTTCCATTGCATATTTTGACAGCTTTTTATGCACCAACTTTGCTTCCTCTGCCTTCCTATCCTCCTCCTTTTGTTTCATCTTCTCCTGCCACAGCCTAAAATGGTGTACTATCGTTAACTGTATTTCTGGCCACCCCTTTGCTTCCATTCCCACTAATTTCTTTAGCTGTCTTTGTACTGGTTCTGGGAGGCCCTGTATCAGTATGTGGTAAAAAATTGCTAGCGTTTTGTCCCACGGTTCAGGCGTTTCCAGGCGCCATTTCTCTTGAATCTCCTGGATATAATTGACAGAATCTTCATTCTCACGCATCTTGCGTGAGGTTATTGCTCCTATGTCTGACATGTCTGGGTATTGTATTCTCAGTGCCTGCCATAACGCATGCCTGCAATTCGCAAATGGTGTTCCATCATGTGATGTGTTGTTAATGCTCACCCCTGGGAATCCCGCCCTTTTCCAAATGTCGTCTGCTGCGTCACCCAATATAGAAATTAAGTCTCTTTACATCGCCCACTGCTAGTTTTAATCCAGCAGTCTGTTTTTCCATTTCGTATATCCATTTCCCAGCCCCTCCGCTCAGTGATGGCAACCTGCATTTGATGTTCTCCTTATCTGCATGCTTCCAAGGTACATATTGTGGTCTGGCCCCCCTTTCTCCAATAGTGGCATCTGTGTGTATTCCCTCATCTCCCCCGGTGTACACTTGTGTGGTGTTATGTGGGCATATTCAGTATCCTCCTCCATGTCGGTTAGTTCTTTAATTACTTCAGTGTGGTGTTGTGCAAGTCTGTCCTCTTCTCTAATCGCATGTCCCCTTCTCTTACCTACCTAGTCCTTGTTATGCGGGGTTACCAAGTCTTCTACTTTACGACCCCGGGAGGTCCCTCAGCCTGTTAACATATGGAGTGTGTTGCACTGGGGGTGTTAGTGGTCGCTGTTCCTGTCGTCCCTGTTTGCTTGTACTTACCCTTCATACCTCCCCTTCTTCCTGCGTCCTGCATGTCCAAGGTGACCTGCAGTCGGTGCGCGTTATGTATAGTTTACTCAGCCACTCCCCACTTCCATTGCTTTGCCCTGCGCACAAATCTTCCTCTTCCTCACTGCAGAATCCATCCGAAAATGTTAATCTTGTGGTTATGTTTTTCCCTTTATTGTTACTGTATCTGTCTATATCATCGTACTCGCTTGTCATTTCCGTGTTTCCCTGCGCTTGCGCTGTTGATGCTCCTTCTGTGTTTTTTGGAGGTGTTCTATTCCCATGTGCTGGGCCTGATCCTCTTTTTACTGTATTCCCCTTGTTGTTTCCCACAGTCTTTATCTCCTCTTGCCCTGCAAAGTTCATTCATTATCGCGTCACTTACCTCTTTGAGAGCCCTCACATCTCAATCCTTTCGTACCATGCTCCATTCTCCTTTTCCAACAAGCTTTCTAGTTTCCTCCCTTCCTCATACTTATGTGCACTTTCTGCAATTATTTTCCTTTTCCATAATGACATCTCCCTATCATTTTCCTCTCGCTCCTCTTTTTTCCTCCTAAGTTCTCGCTGACCCATGCGCGCTACCCTGTCAGCAATACCCTTTAGGCAGTCTTCCTCCTTTTTCCTTTTCTCTCTCTTGTTGTGTTACCCTCACTTTATCCCCTTTGCTCTCCGTCCTTTTCCCCTGCTTCTCGCGCTCTTCCTGCTCCAGTTGCCTGATCAGCATGCTCCGTGCCTCCCTCAACTCTGCCGGTTTTCCCTCCAATGCTGCTTCTTCAGCTCTTGTCATCCTTCCGTCCTCAGGTTTACCTACCTCGCTCCTTCCGCGCACTTCTCCTTGCCCCTCTTGTCACATCTTTAATATCGATCTCCTCCTCTTCCTCATCTAATTTCCCACATAGTTTCAGCCACACTTGGGCAGCGATCCAATCATCTGGTCCTATGTTTGCGAAGGCCCTGCGTGCCGTCTGTCCATTCCCCGTGTTCACCTGTGCTCATTGTGCGCCCACAGAGCTCCACTCACCCGCCCCCTGTTGTAACTATCTACTGGTGCATACGGTGGCGGAATGAATCTGGGGTTTGAATATCCTGCAGCTGTCAGCCGCGAGCACGCCGCCTCTCTAAGTTCTGTAACTGGGTACAACCCTTCTGGTTCTTTATTTACCTCCTTGATTACGGTTACCTTGCCCTCTCCTTCCTTTTTAACCTCGGCTACCGGGAATGACCCTTCCGGTTCTTACTCACTTTCTTCTGCACTGGGGGGTGCCGAAGGTGCGCTACACCTGCCCCCTTTTTCCACCTTTTCCTCCTTCACCCCTTGCACTGTCAACATCCCTGTCACCCCTGGTATGCATCCCTGGAACAATTTCCAGAGATCGAGAACTTCTAGGTGGTTCGCTAGCTTCTTTCCCTTGTAAGTGTTCTGAAGATAAGCTAGCAGCGAATGCTGTGTGTACATATCAAAGCTGCCATTGGGCGGCCACTGTATTCTTATTTTGTTGTCTGTCCCTTGTGTCCACTCAATACTGTACTTTACTAATTTATCTCTGTATGGTGGTAGTGTAGTGCATATGTGTTGAAGCGGTGTTAAAGGGTTCCTATACCCTTGCCCCATTCCCTGATACAGAGACATTCTCAATACCTTTCTCAGTACCACCGTTACCTTGCCCCGTAAACTGTGGTCTTTCGACTCTCCGCTGCAAAGTAAGTAATCATTTTACAATACTGATATACTATGTGCCGCTACTCTTTCCTACTCTTATCGTCTCTTCCTTAATGTTTCTCTTCCCGCTGCTAGGACCCCCTATGGTCCGTGGCACGCGAAGCCCCCTACGGCTTCGTGTCCTGACCAGCGTTCTGTAGTACCGCCCCTTTTTCATGTGCCGCCGCTACTCGGCGCACCTTCAATCACAATTTCAGCTCCTTCCCTCTTCGTTCCACCACCAACAACTTCCCTCTCTCTTTCCCCTTCTCCCAACGTTTTCCACCACATCCCAATCTATTCCTTTAACGAGGCAGGCTGGCCTTCTCCGTGCGCAACCGCCTCACCCTTCACCGCATACTCCCGCTCCGCCCAATGTTCAGAAAACACTGTGCAATCCTATGCAAGCCTATGGGTGACGTCACCGGTTCTAAGACAGTTGGATATAGAGGTACGTACAACACAATATAGGAAATGACATGCGCGCTACTTTTACAATGTTATTCCCCACAGCTGTGTTCCCACTACACCTGGAGTGGAGAATACGTTAATCACTTTGTTTATTATAACAGACTGCACACGCTGCGTCGCCTCGCGTGAGATATGCTCCCGCACTGGGGAGCTTAGCCAGTCCACTATCTTCCACACAGAGAAACAATGAAGTCACCTCAGCCAGGGATACATCATCTATTCACCGAGCTAGAACGCTCAACCAATAGGAATCCTCATCTACTTGCCGATCAAAAACATCAACTTGTAGGAATGCCATACCCCCTTTTCCACAGGTGCCCACGATCAAAACCAATCAGCGCAATTTACCAGTCGCATGTGGGCGTCTCTGCCGCACCCTACTCACTTTACAATACTATAAAGGGCGGCTCTCGTGGCTTACCCTGCAGTGCTTTACACATGAACCGCCGCTCAATTGCCAAAATCTATGCACATACTGTGAATCCACCCGCCTCCCTCGTTACAATTCCTCCCGCCACCCACACAATGTGACGTTGCTGGTTGCGCTTGTCATACTCGCATCAGCTCTCGCCTGCTGGTGCCACTCGGCTGCGGGTGTCCACTCCCAAATCTGCTCGCTGCCTCCCCTCGTCTGGACCACGTCTGGACACTCGCCAACCGCAGGCACAATACTTTTCAAGTCGGCTCCCGACGCCCACTCATCTCGCAGTTCCACAATAGTCCTGTAGTCCTCCAAAGGGGGCAACGGCAGAGGGGACAGCTATGCCGCCACCTAAAACGGAGGCCGCGCTTCCCTCTTGCCTCTCCCTCACGATCTCAGCAGTGCCTCCAACTTGTCGGGGTAATTTCACAGAGGGTCGGCAGGGCTGTCCGCGGACTCCCGGGGTTAGGCAGGCCCCAACTCCTCCCGCGATTCCCAATGAGTATGAGACACACGCAAGAGCAAGGCGTTACTGCTGTTTATTAGAAAAATGCCAGTGACAGGTCTTGGGATCACAAGTCACCCGGGAAACACACCTCACAAGAGTGGGCTTGCAGGCCCTTTTTCGTGGTGTCTGACACCTCATCGTGCGTCACCTTGGAAACTTCCCCCAAAACCTAACGCCATCTCGGGTTGGCTCCCCGAGTAGTAGGGTTAGTATAGAAATGTATAGATGGATTAGGGATTTGTGGGGAAGGGGTCAGGTGGTACGCTTGGGTCATCCCTAGGAATTGCTACAGTAAAAATGTTACATGAGAGAGGTTAGTGATTGGCGGAGTTGTGATGCCGTCAGTAATTAGCACCCGTGTCCCGATTGGTTCATCCGCGAGCCCCCAAGCCTGGGACCATCGTCTTTCCTAGCTCACGGTGTACCTGGTGCTAGAAACAATGTCTGAGTATGTGCCAGTGATGGACAATGGACAGGTCTGCCATTCGCCGTGGATGCGCTGCTTTCTCACCGCTGCTAATGTCCAAAGTGTCACTTCATTGTTACAGTCTGTGTCCCAAACGTGAGACCCCAGAGTTTCACTTGGTCTGTAGCTGAAGCAAAATTATGAGCATTTGATTTGTATTTCGGCTCTGAAGGGTGGTTGGCCACAGCAGGTGTAACCTTGGCTCAGAGCGTGCAGCGTGCAAGTTGCAACTTCATGGCCTTGGCTGTGAGGCCTTCGCTGGGATTCTGTTCTGCACAATCAGCACCTTGCAGCCCCGTTCTGAGCAGCCCTGGGCCTGTGGGTTCTGAGTTCTGCGGCCTACTCTGGTCTGGTTCATGGGTGGCAGTATATGGTTCACAACACTGGTGTGGAGTGGCGACATGGGTCCTTATACATGATCGTTGTATGTCGTTGTGATTATAATGACGATGAAGCGTTTGCAAGCATGTACATGAGTTTGTCTTGCGTTCCTGCGGTGTGGAAGCTTGGCCTATGTGAAAAATAACAATGCATCAGTGTAGGTGAGCAGTCCGGTACGTCATAGCATTGAGTGTTCTTTGTGTATAATTGGTGTGGGTCTGACCGGCGTGCATGGTGGCACGCGTATTACTGTCCATTGGCTATGTCGTCATGGCATCTCTACCGATGGTTGCTTCTAGTAATGCTGTATAAGTCGAGTTGATCCTTATGGTCTATGTCCGCTTCGTCAGAGGTTCCAGCGGTGGGTTTGATTGATGGGTAGTTTTTCGGGCCATGTGGGGCGTGGCCGCGATAGATGTTGATGTATAGAGCATCTGTGAGCGGGTTGAATCCCTCTCGTGGTGGGTGCTTAGGCCGTGATGATCTAGGCCATGGTCTGGCTGAGAATCGGGGGAATGGAGCGTCCCATTGTCCCCCTTCAAAGTGACTCGCCCCGGTCGAGTGTTGGCTGGCACAGGCTGGGCGAGAACGGACATCCCACACACTTGTGAGCAGGAGAAGCGCCGCGATAACAGAGAGGTACATGGCTCACACCGGCAACACCTTGCACATAAAGCTGATTGCACAGCGAGCGTGGGGCTGGAACCCTGAGAAACCTGGGCGCAATCCTCTATGGTTCCCCACAGAGCGTGGGAGGAAACTGGCCACAGTGAGGACGAGGACACGTTACGGCGAACTACCCAATACTGGGGTGCCATTCCCGGGACCTCGCACAAGCTGAGAAAGTACCAGGCGGGCTGGGAACAAGCGCTGAACGAGGTGCGAGGGACCACAGCCCACTACAGCAAACTAAGAGCAACTTATTTTGAATCTGGCTGTGGGTACCCAAGCTAAGATCCTGGGAAAGTAGGCCACAGCCTCCACAGCCCACGGAGGACTGAGCAAGCTGGGAATTGCAGTAAGACACCCCATGAGGAGTGGCTGGCGGCCCAACAGTCTGAGGGACCCCCCCCGCCCACATGACGCAGGGCACTCCGAACTGGCCGAAGTGCTTATGACTGGTGGCATGACACCCTACCCCGTGGGGAATGCATCATATCCAGGCTTGAGACGGATCACCAACACATGATAGGAATGGAAACCACCGGGAGGCGTCAGGCACAAAGGGACATTGGTCAGGCGTAAGGACACAGCCCTGTCGGGCATAAGGTGGGGATAGTGGGGATAGTCTACCGGGCCCACATGAAGGAGACGAAATAGCACAAGCAACGTTGGGTAGATCCAGAGCACTGCACTGTCTAAATTAAGGGGCCCGCGATCCGCACGGCAGCAGAGAACACAGCGCTGCCAACACAGCACTGAGGTAATAAACAATAATACTGCACCGTTCCTGGCTGCGAGGCCTGAAGGAAACTCCATCTCCAAGACACAAGCTGCAACGAGGGAAGCCACCTGACGGAAACAATCTGCGGTCCCCCCATGAGCAAAACAGCAGCACACAACTAAGAGAAGGACCGATATCCCCTGCAGGTCCGGCTACCACGGGGGACATGCCTACCACAAAAAGGAAAAAGGACCTCGCAATCATGGACTGCTTTCATGTTGCCAAGCAAAAGGGGCAACCACAAATCGCCCCGGACATACAGGCCCAGCAGCCTGTAGAAGACTCTAACAAGGACAACCAGGTGCTTGAAGCAATTGCCGCCCTGCATACTTTCATCGATACCAAGATCGAGGAGGTCAAGTCAGCTGATGAGGCAAGACATGAGGAATCCCACGGAAAGGGTCGCAACAGCTGAAACAACCCTGAAGGAGACAGCAGAAACTACTAGTGACCTGGGGAGGCGGCTGACGGAGATCGAGAGGAAGAACGCAATGCTAGAAGCTCGAACAGAGGATGCGGAAGGGCGCGCCCGATGCAGCAACATACGTGTCCTGGGAGTCCCAGATGGGATGGAAGGGTCCAACCCAACGGACTTCGTTGAAAACATGATGCTGCAGGAGATCGGAGCTGGGGCACTGTTGCAATTTTTAACGGTGGAACAGGCCCATAGATCATTGCAAAAAAAGCCACCCCCGGGCTCACAACCCCGACCCATGACAGCCAAAATACTGAACTTTCGCGACAGAGAAACGATCCTTAAATTTTCCAGAGAAGTAGTAGTGATCCGCCGGGACAACGCTAATGTAACCATATACCCAGATTACACCCCAGCGGTGCAGAGGGCCTGGAACTTCTTCATGCCGGTTAAGCTTAAACTCAGGAAATTGAACTTCAAGTACATGCTGAAATGGGATACACAATATGAAGAGCTGGTTTGTTGTGGAACGTTATTGGGTGGGGGGGGGGGGCCCAACTGGAGTGGTGGATCAACTCGACAGCTAAGACAAGGCCAGTGGCCGGACGGCCCTAGAGTCGGGGTGTGGGGACACATGCACTGCAATGGCCAATGACATTAAAATCTTAACATGGAACGTCCGGGGGCTGGGCACCTTCATGCACAGAAACAGAGTCAAGTCCTTCCTCAATAGGAAGAGGGTGTCCATTGCCCTGCTCCAAGAGACCCACCTGATGCAGCAGACCCTAGGGATGGTGAGGGACCACTGGGACGGGCAATGCTACGGAGCTTCTTATTCCAAGTACGCCCGGGGAGTGCTCATTTGGATAAGCCCGACATCCCATTTAAAGTATCATGCTGGGAGTCAGACCAGGAGGGACGTTATCTGGTGGTGAGGGGCTGGATTGAACAGACTGAAGTCTGCATAAAAAACTTGTATTTCCCATCTCGACCACTCCCCGCTGCAGGTGTTGTGGAAAGTGAGGGTACCTAGGCCACCCATACCACTATTGCGTATGTCGTCGGACGCCCTGACGGATCAGGCCTTTGCAGAGGGGCTACGGGACAAACTGGAAGAATACATAGAAATAAACGTGGGCAGTGTTAAACAGTGGGGAACAGTATGGGAAGCACTGAAAGTAGTCGTGAGAGAGGAGGACATCACAGGAGCAGGAGGCATACGGAAAACATTAAAGGCTGAACTGGAAAAAACAGAAGGGGAGATAAAACACAAGGAAGCCAATACCAAAGGGACACAGGGGGAGGAGGAAGAACTAGCATTGCTGCGAGGAAATTGCTCGGAAGCATGGGGCAGGCTCTCCAAATTTGATGATGCAGTTAAAACTCCCAAAACGCACACTGAAGGAGATGGACCCAGCAGATTGCTAGCATGGTTATGCAGGAGGGAACACCCACATCAAATAGATGAAATCACGGACAAAACAGGCACACCGCACACAAAACACAACAGAACATAAATGATACATTAGGGGACTTCTACTCCCGCCTATACAGCCACGACCATCAGGTGGCACACTCCGACATATTAGACACACTGGATGAAATAGGCCTCCCCAAAATGGAGGCAACACATAGAGAGGCCCTGGATGCTGAAATAACGGGAGAAGATATTACTGAGGCAATCTGGTCCCTCGCTTCCGGCAAAACACAGGGTAGCGACGGACTCCCCCCGGAGATCTACAAAACATATGCCGCTGTCATCACACCTGTATTACTCAAGGTTTACTGAGAGGCATTCACCAATGGGATATTACCAGGGTCCATGAGAGAAACACTAATTGTCCCGATACCCAAGCCTGGGAAACCAACGGAAATCTGCGACTCCTACCGCCCTCTGGCGATGCTAAATTACGAAGTCAAAATCCTCACCACAATACTTGCCAAATGCCTGAACAGAATAATTGGGGAACTGGTACATAACGATCAAACAGGCTTTATACCTGGACGCAGCACAGCTCTAAACCTGCGCATACAGCAACATATCCTGGCGCAGACCGAGGTGTCCCAGAAGGAATACGCTATACTCTCCTTAGACGCTATTAAAGCGTTTGATTCAATATATTGGGAGTGGTTGCTGGCGGTGCTGAAGGAGTTTGGATTCAGGGAGGTCTTTATTCTTTGGGTTCGTATCCTATATACCAACCCTAAGGCCATGGTTAAAACAGGGAGGCTGGTGTCTGCAATCTGTGACATAAAGAGGGGGACTAGGCAGGGTTGTCCGCTATCCCCAACGTTGTACGTTCTAGGCCTCGAACCAATAGCGATATATCTTAGGAAATAGCACCTAGATGCTGGTGTCTGGATTGGGGGAGCGGGTCACCTACTGTCACTCTATGCAGATGACCTTCTCTTATATGTTAGGGATCCACACCTAAACGTTCCAGTTATCCTAGACATGCTGGACAACTATGTCAAGGTATCCGGTATCAGCTTTAGCAAATCTAAATCCTGCATACTCCCAATAGCCGGACTGATTGGGAGGGGCCCCAGCACATTATCTGCGGTTGGACTTAGGTGGGCAATGGATTTGTTTAAATACCTAGGGGTCAACATTCAACACACGCCCGTACAACTACACAAACACAACACGGCCAGATTGCTACATGGCATGAGGAACTCTATGAAGCTCTGGGCCAAGCTACCGTTATCTCTACTAGGCAGAGTGGCCATCACCAAGATGATCATCCTCCCGAGATTTTTATACTTCTTTAACAATGTGCACTATTACATCAAAGCCTCCTCCTTCCGCATATTGGAGAAGCTGATTTGGGGTTCCTATGGGGCGCCGCCCATCACAGACTCTCACTAAAAACATTATACTTGCCATATGACCAGGGTGTCGTAAAACTACCAAACTTGGAAAAATACTACTTAGCAGCCAAACTCAGCCACGTGGTAAAATGGTTGTCGGATGAGTCCACCTCAGAGACTATCCTGCTACAACAGTTGGTGGCACCCATCAAGCTGAAAGAAGTACTCTGGGTGACACTTGGGGCGGCGGAGCACACTCCAATGGTGGTAATACTGGGAAGGAAAATATAGAAGAGGACACAAGCTCTATTAAAACTCACACACCCATACTCCCTAGAAATACCAATAGCGGCTGGAACATGCCAGGACAGTGTTGACCTGGCAGTGCTACAAAGATGGGAGGGGAACGGGATATACACATGGGGAGACATGTATGACAAGGGTGCCTTCAGGGAGTTCAGCTGAATACAAGAGCGGGAAGGGGTCCCTGCAGGGCAGTTCCTGTGGTACGAATGGGTTTGAAAGGTGGCCAGGGATAGCTGTGGGGGCTGGCCGGACGAGCCGCAAGCTGAACCAATCCTCACTGATGTACAACCTCAGCGACGGCTGGCGCCCAGACTGAAGTGTATATAGCACGCTCATAGACACGCCCAACCCCAAGAGCATAGCGCTAAAAGAACAATGGGAAGATGATTTGGGCACGACACGAACGGAACAGGACTGGGAGAGAGCACTGAGCTACCCCAAAGCAGTGTCACGAAACCACAGTTTGAAAATGATACAGCTAAATGTGTTGTACCGTACCTACATGACCCCATATAGGATTGCCACCTTTAAGAAGAGCGGCAGCTTGCAATGCCCATGGTGCGGAAGAGAGGGTGCTGACATGATGCACATGTTCTGGGGTTGCGGGCGGGTGAGGGTTTTTTGGCCACGGATAGAACAAGCTTGCAGAACCACCGACGTCATTAGATATGAGTGGTCGCTGGGATAGTGCCTACTTAGAACCTACCCCAGGATCAGTAAACACAAACATGTGCTCAGATTCATGGACCTTGCATGCATCCTGGCTTAAAGGACCATCTCCATATCATGGAAAAAAGGCTGATGGGCCACAATACCAACACTGGCACAGGGAATTTGAGAGATGGACAGAGGCTGAAACTAAGGTGTGGATCGTAGCAGTTAATAGATCTGGGCCGGAAGGCAATGACAAATGGGCTGCATTGAAAGCACTGGTATGGAACATGTTTCACCCATCCGATGACAGACCCCCCTGAACGAACCATGTATCGCGGCACATGCTCCCTAACTCCCACGTGGTGATCTGTGCGCGTCCAGTATCCAACAGCTGGGGATGTTGCCACGTGAAAAGGGATCAAACTGCACCTGGATACCGGGACACCCGTCTAGTCTCACGTTCCCACACACACGAAGACCATAGTAGGAAACTGCTTGCTTTGTTTGTTTGACGGTTATTATTAAAAAAATGGCATTCCTACGAGATCCTCACTAACAGTATGTAATGTTAAACTGTTCCTAACTAAATGCCAATAAAAAAACATTAAAAAAATAAAATTAAGACCTTTTTTGGGCTGCCAACATTTTCTGTACTTTCAGGGGTGTAGGATGCATTTCTTTGGGTTAAAAATGATTTTGGGAATTTCAGGTGTCTAGGGTGTGGGTTAATGCCCTTTTTAGACTGCAAATATTTTTGGGACATTCAGAACTCTCTGACCCAGTTGTTTTTGGGCCACCAACATTTTCTGGACTTTAGGGGGCCTAGGATGCCTGTAAACCCCTTTTTTGGGCCTCCAAAGTTTTCAACATTTTTGCAGGCCTAAGATGCATTTTAAGGCCTTTTTTTGGGCTGCTAACATATTCTGAAATTTCAGCGGTGTGGGATACATTTTTCATGGCAACATTTTTTGGGGGAATTTCAGTGGTCTAGGATGCGGGTTAATGCCCCTTTCAGGCTGCAAATGTTTTTGGGACATTCAGAGCTTTCTGACACGGTTTCTGGGCCACCAACATTTTCTGGGCTTTAGGGGGTCTAGGATGCCAGTAAACCCCACCCCTTTTTTGGGCCTCCAGCATTTTAAACCTTTTTGCAGGCCTCTGATGCATCTTGAGGCCTTTTTTGGGCTGCTTGAACTTTCTGGGGTGTAGGATGCATTTTTCGTGCCCAAAATATTTTTGGGAATTTCAGTGGTCTAGGATGCAGGTTAATGCCCCTTTCATGCTGCAAATGTTTTTTGGACATTCAGAGCACTGTGACACCGTTTATGGGCCACCAACATTTTCTGGAATTCATGGGGTCTAGGATGCCTGTAAACCCCCTTTATTTGGGCCACCAACATTTTCTGGACTTTATGGGGTCTAGGATGCCAGTAAACCCCCTTTTTTTGGACCTCCATAATTTTCCACATTTTAGCAGGCCTCAGATGCATTTTAAGGCCTTTTTTGGGCTGCTAACATATTCTGAACTTTCAGGGGTGTAGCATACATTTTTCGTGCCCAAAATATTTTTGGGAATTTCAGTGGTCTAGGATGCGGGTTAATGCCCTTTTCATGCTGCAAATGTTTTTGGGACATTCAGAGCACTGTGACACCGTTTATGGGCCACCAACATTTTTTGAACTTTAGGGGGTCCATGATATGATATGGCATTTATAACGCGCCTATACACAAGTGTTTCAAGGCGTGACGAGGCAAGGGGGGGAATGAAGGGAGGACAGACAGCAATCCTATTAGGCCAGGTGTCATTCAGGTCGTGCAAGTGCATGGGAAGGGGGGAAAGGAAAAATGTGCAGGGAGAGGGGAAAGCGCATTACATGGGATAGTGGAATAAATAAGGTACTATGAGACGCATAAAACAGGCAGCTAGGGGCAATTGCAAGGAAGTGCGTACATAAGTGCTGGAAGGGGGACTGGGGAGATACCGAAAATAACGGTCCCCAAGTACAGGGGTTGCCAGGGAGGCAGTGCAGGTGGGCAGTTGACGGGGCCTGGGCCAGAGATCAGAAAGGGTGGACAGTTAACCAGTGCCATTTTTCCAGTCAGGAATTCAGCAAGGGAGGGGAGGAGGGAAAGCAGAAGCAAAGAGGAAGGTTTTGAGGTGTTTCCAGAACTGGAGATGGTTCTCCTCGAGTTTCAGGGAGGCAGGAATGCTGTTCCAGAGAGAGACCCCTGCTGAAGAGAGTGATCTGCCACCAACTTGTTGCTTGCAGAAGCGACTGACCCTGAGAGAGTTGGAGGCAGATGAGTGAAGAGCTCGAGTAGGGAGATATTTAGGATATTTAGGAAGACAGAGTTGAAGGTATTGCGGACCCAGACCCCAGAAGGCCTTTTGTACAATGCAGAGGGTTTTGAACTTAATCCTCGTTGCCTCTGGGAGCCAGTGCAGAGACTTCAGTCCTGGAGAGAATACGATCCCTGGGCTTGAGGCCCAGGACAAGTCTCGCAGTCCTGTTCTGGATAAGTTGCTGCGGGCGGAGAGTGGAGGCAGGCAGATTTGGATGGAGGCTGTTACAGTCCAGCTTGGAGAGGGCCAGGGCTCTGGAGACAGTGAACTTCTGGTGAAAGGAGAGGAAAGGAAGAATACCTCTAAGGAGGTTCAGCTGGTAGTGTAACCTCTCAGAGATGTCAGAGATGTGAGTGCAGAGTCAAAGATGACCCCGAGGGTTTTAGCCTTGCAGGTGGGAGTGGGAGGAGGGCCAAGAGAGGCCAGCCAGAGAGCTGCAGGGAAGGACGCCTGTAAAACCTTATTTGGGGCTCTGAAGTTTTCTACATTTTTGCAGGCCTAATATGTATTTTAAGGTCTTGTTTGGACTGCCAACATTTACTGAACTTTCAGGGGTGTAGGATGCATTTTTCGGGCCAAACAATATTTTTGGGAATTTCAGAGGTCTAGGATGCGGGTTAATGCCCTTTTCAGACTGCAAATGTTTTTGGGACATTAGAGCTCTCCGACACAGGTTTTGGGCTATCAACTGGACTTTAGGGGGACTAGGATGCCTGTAAACTCCTTTTTTTGGGCCGCCAAAGTATTCTACATTTGAACAGGCCTCGGATTCATTTTAGGGCCTTTATTGGGCTGCCAACATTTTCTGGACCTTCAGGGGTGTAGGATGCATTTTTTCGGCCAAAAATATTTTGGGGAATTTCAGGGGTCTGGGATGTGGGTTAATGCCCTTTTCAGATGGCACATGTGATAGGGACATTCAGAGCTCTCTGACACAGTTCTTGGGCCATCAACATTTTCTGGGCTTTAGGGGTTCTAGGATGCCTGTAAACCCCTTTTTTTGGGCCTCCAAAGTTTTCTACATTTTTGCAGGCTTAAGATACATTTAAGGGCTTTATTGGGCTGCTAACATATTCTGAACTTTCAGGGGTGTAGGATGCATTTTTTGTGCCTGAAATATTTTTGGGAATTTCAGTGGTCTAGGATGCGCGTTATTGCCCCTTTCAGGCTGTAAATGTTTTTGGGACTTTCAGAGCTCTCTGACACCATTTTACGGCCACCAACAGTTTCTGGACTTTAGCGGGTCTAGGATGCTTGTAAACCCCTTTTTTGAGCCTCCAAACATTTCATCCTTTGTGCAGGCCCAAGATGCATTTAAGGCCATTTTTAGGCTGCTAACATATTCTGAACTTTCAGGGGTGTAGGATACATTTTTCGGGAGAATTTCAGTGGTCTAGGATGTGGATTAATGCCACTTTCAGGCTGCAAAAGTCTTTGGGACATTCAGAGCTCTCTGACACAGTTTTTGTGCCACCAACTTTTTCTGGACTTTAGGGGGGTCTAGGATGCCTATAAACCCCTTTTTTGGGCCTCCAAAGTTTTCAACATTTTTGCGGGCCTAAGATGCATTTTTCATGCCCAAAATATTTTTGGGAATTTCAGTGGTCTAGGATGCGCGTTATTGCCCCTTTCAGACTGCAAATGTTTTTGGGACATTCAGAGCTCTCTGATACCGTTTTTGGGCCACTAACATTTTCTGGACTTTAGGGGGCATAAGATGCCTGTAACCCCCTTTTCTGGGCCTCCAAAGTTTTCAACCTTTTTGCAGGCCTAAAATGCATTTTAAGGCCTTTTTTGGGCTGCTAACATATTGTGAACTTTCAGGGGTATAGGATACATTTTTCGGGGAATTTCAGTGGTCTAGGATGTGGGGATAATGCCTCTTTCAAGCTGCAAATGTTTTTGGGACATTCAGAGCGCTCTCGCACAGTTTTTGTGCCACCAACATTTTCTGGACTTTAGGGGGTCTAGGATGCCTGTAAACCCCTTTTTTGGGCCTCCAAACTTTTCTACATTTTTTCAGGCCTAAGATGCATTTTTTCGTGCACAAAATATTTTTGGGAATTTCAGTGGTCTAGGATGCGGGTTAATGCCCCTTTCAGGCTGCAAATGTTTTTGGGACACTCAGAGCTCTCCAACTCTGTTTTTGGGCCACCAACATTTTCTGGAGTTTAGGGGGACTAGGAAGCCTTTTAAACCCCTTTTTTGGGCCTCCAGTTTTCAACATTTTTGCAGGCCTAAGATGCATTTTTCGTCCCCAGAATATTTTTAGGAATGTCAGTGGTCTAGCATGCGGGTTAATGTCACTTTCAGGCTGCAAATGTTTTTGGGACATTCAGAGCTCTGTGACACAGTTTTTGGGCCACCAACATTTTCTGGACTTTAGGGGGTCTAGGATGCCTGTAAACCCCTTTTTTGGGCCTCCAAAGTTTTCAACATATTTGCAGGCCTTGTCAGTCTAGAAAAATGGATACCTCTCATATTTGACAGCAAACGTATGTTGGTGGCCGTGGGCCAACCGTCTCATGCATGATATGACAGACATGTAGGTTTCCGAGTTTGCCAATGAACGACCATTTTGATTTAACAAGGATCGCCATTTTGTTTTCTAACCATTGCTCATTGCTTTCTGTTCTTATTGCTTCGCAGCACATTTTCTGCTTACACTGCTCGACTGTATAACATTGTTGTCTGAATGTGAAAGGACAAGGCCGCAGGGCCGCGAGGATAACAAGAGTTAGTTGAAACACAACGTAGGCAGCGCCAGGAAGGAATGCCCGTCTCCATCCCGAATGTAGCCTTGAAGCAGAGCTGCAGGGCATTTAATCATTTTGCAGCTGCCAGCCAGTCTCGTTATATGGTAGAATATGTTAGAATAAATCCGCTAAAGGCTTGAATTATGCTCTTCTTACGGCCCCCCTTTTACTGAGCCCTCTAGAGTGTGTCGGCTCCCAGGATACAAATAGCACCTCATAGATCGCAAGGTATGGAATGTGACTCTTCCCCCGTATGTAGCTTGCATCCAAGAACAGAAGCAGTGTGTTCAGTTCAACAACTGAAAGATGCCTCCGCACTTGCAATTTCATATTGTTACTAGAATAGATATTTGAAGGTGTCATAATTGTCGAAAGTGTCCATCATCACACCGAGTTCAAAGAAACCCAATAAAGGGGGGTGTTAAACATGTCATAGCTGATTGTATGATATGCATTATGTATATATGTAACTGATGTACGTAATTCACTCTCTTGCGGCCCTCGAGGTCTAGAGATACACTTCGCGGGGCGTGAGACCGAGTTGGCCAACTGACTATTTGCTTTGCAATAAACCCTAGCTTTGGGAATACAACCTTGTGTCTGGCGTATCTATCGTGTGTGACTTGCCTTGTTTCCATAGACGTAAGGGACCCCTAGGGGCCCCTTTCAAGATGGCACCCGAATAGGGACCCTCCCCCACTTGTTCCATCGCATACGTTGTAATTGAGTCAAGGCGGAGAACGGAGAGGACGGGACGATCGAGCTGGGATCAAGAGGTGTTCGGGGCACCCTGTAGAAGTGATGAGAGATTCCTTTGCAGATCCGCACACATCTGATCCCTGATCGACATACCCGGCTAGAGAACAAGGAGGCGAGGGTCCCGAAATGAGGCGGAAGCCAAGAAACGCAGACACAATGTCATTGGTTGCATCAGTATACAGACGACTTGTGTCCGAAAGGACAAATTGATTTATCAGATGAGTCATTCCCCGATTCAAAGTAATCCTGATATTGGTTGAAAGTTGACTTTGCAAAATCAAACGCCCTAGGTAAGGTTGATTACCAGGGGGATGGTTGAAACATGCCTGGGGTATTGTCCACCCTAGCAGGATTTTTCCGCTGTGGTAGACAATCTTTGGAAGATGGCCAAATTGCACCACCTGGGGGAACGCCAGCATATGAGATGTATGTGAAGTATGGAGTGGGTGCAATAATATTCTGAGAGACTTGGCATAGGCAAACCAGAAAGCAACAAGACCATCAGTGGCCGATTAATGGTAGTTTTGAGATAGCGAGAATAGATAACTTGGAAAGGGTGTTGGTAAGTAAGAAAGCGCGTCCTGCAGCTTTTGAAATCGTTAAGGACTGGAGAAGGGAAGCAATACTCAGATTTAAAAGTAGAGCAAAGCATGCGCGCAGGCATAAATCGAAAGGTGAAGTAGCGGAAGAAAAGGAAGAGAAGTGGACTGAGAGTCTAAGGAGGTCAGGTAGACGTGACCAGTTGAATATAGAAAAAATAAACCCGCAACGAGAATTGCACATAGCAAATGAATTGATAGAAAACATATTGATCCATACAAAACAAGGCCCAAGATCAGAAGCGAGGCCAAACACATCATTAACTAGTGCCCAAACTCCGCCCGTAGCCCAAACTCTCCCTCCTGTAGCTCAAGCCCTCCCACATCCACAGACCACACACGTAACACTTCCTATTAGCCAACCAGGCCCACAGCAGACACTCCCTGTTCCCATTGTCCCATCCGCACCTCCCGCCTCAGACACAGACTCAGTACCGTCCGTTCCTCCCGGGGTTGAAGTTGAAACCCCGGGGGCGAGAGGCGGGACTGAACAACGTGGATGCACGGGGGTAACTCGCAGTGCGATCAGCAAAGAAAGGAAGGTGGAATTGCAGCAACAGGCAGAGATGTATATAGACGGGAATGATGGGACGGCAACATTGGCTTCAATATATGACTTCCGAAGAAGCAACGAAAGACAGGTAGTGCTGGAATGCATGGGTGAATATCTGGTGGAGAGATGGAAACAGTTAATTGGGAAATTACCACTGCAGCGATTGTTAGATTTGAATGCATTAGCACGCTGTAGGGAGAGGGATGAAGAAGTGAGAGAACATGTATATGGACTTTTTGAACTTAAAGATTAATTAGATAATGATTATGCCGAAATGTTTACTGCACCTGGGTACAGGGGTAAGGATATCGGGAGACGTAGGAAGGAAGCTGTAGAGCCGTATATACGACATTCACGTCAGTGCAGAGGGGCGACAAGTTGAAAGTATGTATACGAGAAGCGTTTAGATGGATGTCGGATCCCAGTATCCCCACAATGGAGATACATGAGATATTTGATGAATATTCCATGCCCATGAAAAGAAAAGCACTGCAGTCAATGGCTGAACATTTACTAGACAAAGATATAAAAAACGATAAGGCCAGCCCACCCGAAATAATGGCAGTATATAAGAGAGCACTAGAGCGATGGACAGGAGAAGCAGCCCTATCGCTTGATCTGGGAATATTGTTACACATGAGAGAAGGGGGAGGGACAGTAAGTGGGGCATTTCCTATGAGAGAGGTCCCACCTACCTTTGTGCCCAAAGTAGAGGTTCCTGCAGCGGGCAACGTAGCGGCGCGGGTAACACCAGCCCATTATACCGCCCAATATGTGCATGTCCCCTTTTCCAGACAGGAGGTGAACAACATAAAGCAGACGATTCCTGATATAAAAAAGAATCCTGCAGGGTTTTACAAGGAAGTAGAGTCCTGCCTACAATCATCCGTGCTTACCATGGGTGACATAGACCTAATATTCCCAGTGATCCTGCCAACAGACATATGGAAGCAAATAAGAAAGGTAGATGACAGAACGACCTTTGGCGCCACATGGGCGGACTTGATAATAGAAGACAGGAATAAAGCGGTTGGAGGGACACCGGGACCGAACCTGGTAGCATTACCAGCACGCATAGTACACAAATTAAAAGAAATTGGCCCAGAGAAAAGAATTCAATGGGACAAATTGACCATGTGTACAAGGCAAGGATGAGTTACCTACAGATTATTTGAACAGGTTTGAAGAAGTATTTACAGACTTCAGTGGGCAGGATTTGAGCTTGGAAGCGGGAAAGTGGTTATTTGTTGACAAATATGTGAGGGGGTTAAAACTTCCAATCCAGAACCTAAAAATGACATCAGAGTGTGCATGGCAAGCAAAAACATTGGGCGAAGTATTACACATGGCCCAATATTATGGGAACAGAATGACTGCGGAGAAAGAAAAAGAGGAGAAGGATAGGGTAAATCTGAAAACACGGGTACTACGGCAGCAAGTAGTAGGACATAATAGAGGGAGAGGGAATGCACAAGGAAGGAGTAATTCGGATATGAATGGGGGAGCAGTGGGACCAAATCAGTGTACGTATTGTAAGGAGGAAGGACACTGGCGAGCGCAATGTCCACATCTGCAGAATAGAAATGGGTCTGGTCAGAGGAGAAAGCATAGAGGGCACCAAGGAGCGAATGGACCAAATAGGAATATTATGCAGCAGCACCACAATAATGGAGGTAATCAAAACCAAGCCCAAAACCAAAGTGCCCCTAACCAGAGTCGGGGACAGCAGAAATAGAGGGAAGAGTGGGAATATTTTCGATACACAGCCAAACACAAATTACAGTAATAGTAATAATTACACATCGGACGATGTGTTATTTCCCCAGTAGGACAGCCCAGGACAGGGGTCGGAACCAGTGTCTATGCCCGTGAATCGGAGAGGACCCTACGTAGAAGAGAGTCGGGAAGGAGGAGCACCGCTTCCTTGTAGATACAGGAGCGCAAAAGTGTTCAACAGATAATCACTTGGTTCCGGATATACCACTGTCAGGGCAAAAGAATGTTTCCGTAGGGTTCGAAGGTACACCAGTCATAAACCCAGTGTCCCAACCAGTGCCAGTTACTATAGGACCATTCACCGAACATTGTCTTTTCCTTTTAACAGAAAATTGTAGGGAGAACCTGTTGGGATTAAATTTGTTGAAAAACTTAGGTTCCGTTATACATTGCACGGCAGACAGGGTGTTCCTAACGATTTGGCCACAAGATGCCGCTGTGTCAGAATTCATGTCTGAAACTTTACCAGGAGAACTAAGTAAATTGCCAACCTGTATATGGGCAATGCATGACAACGATGTAGGATGCTTGAAAATAGAGCCAGTAAAGATAATTTTGAAAGAGGTTGTTAAACTACCGCGAATTGCCCAATACAGAATTTCGGCTGAAGGTGAGAAAGGATTGAAGAGTATTGTTACAGATTTGGTGAAATTAGGGGTAATTGAAGAAATTACAGGCAGTACATGCAACAGCCCGATTCTTCCAGTTTATAAAAAAGGAGGCAATGAAGTACCATACCGTTTCATAATTGACTTGCGCGCGCTAAACAAAGTAGTAGTTCCACAATTTCCTTTAGTGCCAGATGTCACTACAATATTGACAATGATACCTGTTTCAGCAGAATACTTTAGTGTAGTTGATCTAAAAAGTGCTTTCTTTAGCATTCCGGTGGAGAAGGACAGCAGATATTTGTTCGCGTTCACATTAGGAGGACGATCATTTACATTCACGAGGCTTCCGCAAGGTTACACGGAAAGTCTGAGTATTTACAGTAGAGCATTGAAAGAGCAGCTAGACAGGCTAGACTTACCAGTGGGTTGCGTACTCTTACAATACATAGACAATCTAATATTAGCTGCAGACACAGAGGAGATTTGTAAAGAAAGCACTGTATTACTATTGTCAAACCTAGCGGCACATGGCCATAAAGCTAGTTTGAAGAAATTTCAATATAATCGAAAGGAGGTGGCTTATTTGGGCTACCTACTTTTGAAAGAATGGAAAAGGCTAATGCCAGAATGCATATAAAGTATTTCTTGTATGTCTATTCCAAAGACACAGAAAGGAGTCAGAGCCATATTAGGCATGGCTTCATACTGCCAACAATGGATCGGTAATTTTGCGTTAATTGTGAAACCGATGGTGAATTTGACTAGAAAGGATGCGGTTATGCCTCTACAGTGGGATGAGGAATGTCAGAGAGCATTTGATCAATTGAAAACTGCATTATGTTCTGCTCCAGTAGTTGGGCACACCAAATTATGAGAAGGTTTTTAGACTGCTTGTGTGTGAAAGTGAAGGATGTGCATTGGCGGTTTTGACACAGGAACAAGGTGGAAGAAATAGGTCATGCAGCTATTTTTCTTCTGCGCTGGACCCTGTAGCGCGCGCACTACCACGATTTTTGCGATCTGTCGCGGCGGCTGCTGCGTCAGTGAAACAAACAGAAGGGATGGTATTGGGGCATACTTTAATTCTGATGGTGCAACATGCCAAAGACGTTCTATTAAATAGAACACAGATGCAACACCTCACCTCTGCTAGATTGACAAGATATGAGATTATCTTGTTCGCGCCCCATATCCAAATTGTGAGGTGCAGCGCTTTGAATCCTGCAGAATTAATGTCACTACCCATAAAAGAAATTGGTGAGAATGAATAACCCCCCCCTGATTGCTTAATGGTCACTGAGGAAGAAACCAAGGGGAGAGTTGATTTAAGTGATACCCTACAGAAAGAGCCAGATGGAGAGTTTTTTTGGGACGCCTCTTGTTTTAAATTACCTGATGGCACGACAACTGCCGCGTACGCTATCACTACCCTAGAGAGCGTTGTAGAAAGCAAAAGAATCCCCTACAACTCGGCACAAGCCGCAGAGATAATAGCATTGACCGGAGCCTGTGAGATTTCTGAAAATTTGAATGTGAATATATATACTGATAGTCAGTATGCTTTTGGGGTGGTTCATAACTTTGGTCGAGTCTGGGCTGAGAGAGGGTTTTTGACATCACATGGTGCCAGAATTCAACATGGCCCTTTGATTGTACAATTTTTGACATCACATGGCGCCAGAATTCAACATGGCCCTTTGATTGTACGATTGCTGTCTGCACTCACGTTTCCAAAGCGCCTAGCAATAGTGAAATGCGAGGCACACAAAAAGGTAACATGTAAAATAGGAGAGGGAAACGCGTTTGCAGACAGAATTGCGAAACAAACTGCCACTGATTTAAATACCAAAATGATGACGGTTCAGACTGAGGAAGTACCCTGTATGATAGAAAATGGAGTTGCTACTGTCAAAGAAATGCAGGCCGAAGCTACGGCCGATGAAATACAAGGGTGGGCAGAGGGCTCTGCTTAGTTAGATCTGGAGGGTTGTTGGGCGGACAAGGGAACTAGAAACTGGATGTTGCCAAATTCGTATGTGACTGCAATGGTCCACAGCCCAACACACATCTGTGCGAAAAAGATAATACAGCACCTATCTACAGTATGGCAGAATGTAAACATAAAGAAGAATGCAGAGCGGTTGGTACAGAACTGTATCACGTGTTTACAACACAATGTAGTAAAGGGAACAGTGACTCCAATAGGCAGTTTTGGCCCGCCCTCTATGCCTTTTGAAGTAATCCATTTTTGATTTCATAGAGATGGAGAGATGCCAAAATTGGAAATGTGTTAGTGGTGATTTGTCCGTTCAGCAAGTGGCTGGAGGCATATCCCTTAAAAGACTGCACAGCAATGAGCATGGCAAAAGTAATGCTTAAAGAATATTTTTCCCGTTTTGGCTTGCCCAGTGTCCTATGGTCAGATAATGGCCCACCTTTTGTGGGCGCAGTGGTGTTACAGATATGTGCGGATCTTCAGATTGATAAGCGATTCCATAGTTCAAGGCATCTGAGTTCGGCCGGTCTTGTGGAGAGGCACGTCGGGATTCTGAAGTCAAAAATAAGCAAGATATGTGCAGGAAGCAAGTTGAGTTGGGTGGATGCATTACCAATAGCGCTATTATGCATGCGTACATCTGTACAGGCTAAAACTGGGCTCTCCTCGTACGAAACCGTAATGGGGAGGCTGGCAAATGTTTGGTGCGCACCTCAGCCAAAACGACTTAGAGAGGTAGAACATCCTGTGCTTAGTACTTATTGTGGCCTTTTAATGCAGAAATTGCGTTTGATTCATCAGCAGGTGCAGGAGGCTTTACCAGTGAGATACACCGGTCCGGGGCACGCGCTGGAGCCAGGAGACTGGGTGCTGCTTAACTAACATTTTTGAAAGAAAGTCATCGTTAGCACCCAGGTGGCGCAGCCCCTATCAACTACTCTTGGCAATGCAGACGGCGATACGGGTGGATGGACGGAAGTCGTGGATCCATGCCACCCATGCCAAAAAGATTCCAACTTCACTGAAAGACTTGCCTGACCCAGACGACCGGGAAGAGAGAGCAGTCCTAGAAACGAAAGACGCTGTTGCCAGTAAGCCGCCACCAAATCTGCCCAAGCGAGAAGTGAAACTCGAAACAAAGGCTGAGATGATTGCCAAAAAGGGGGAAGGGCAAAGAGTGCCCCAACGTTGCCCAGCAGAATCTACATTACTGTTGGCCGACACGAAATCTGCCTTGCAAATACCGGCAGAAACTAAACGTGTGCCCCTTTGGCGCCCACCAGCACTTGCCAGCATGCCAAAGACCGAATCTACATCACTGGCGCAGCACACACCAGCACCTACAGTAGCACCACAGGCTGACTTTGAGCCTGAATCTGGAGGTGCACCGGCACTGTTCACGGATCACACAATACCAGGAGTGAGGCGATATAAATTTGTGGCCTCGAAAGACAAAGTGATCAACAGTTCTTTGGTGTTTGTCAACTTCTGGCTCTGCTCATGGACGGAGAAGGAACTAGAGGTGTAGAGGAGAGAAGCGTGAGAATTGTGCAAGTCGGACAATTCAAGACTCGCGGCTCCTCTGTGCGATCATAAAAAGTACATGTGTCTGGAAACAGAGCGGACAAGCTGGGCGCACATGGTACTAAGGCAATAGATAACTGATCAAAAGTCCTCTGAGCAGTATGAGAAAGGACAAGTGATCTTGCCTAAAAACAAATGAGCAAATCCAGGCTATAAAGGACTGGCAGAAGTGAACTTATTGACATCAGAGCAAGTGCAACGAAGACAGATATCCACGACGAACTCTAATAAGGAAGCACAACAACGATGAGAAACATGTCGGGACCGGTTTCAGCCTCCTCCTGCACCGCTGCTGAGAATGAGTTAATTGTAAAGACTGTAAGCTTAAGAAAAACGCATGGTAAAAAGAATTGTATGCTGGCACTGACAATAATTATGTGCTTTGAGTGTGGTAGCACCAATAATGACAGCCCTAGTATTATGGTATGTGGAATCAATACACCCATTGGGAATGTTTTTACCAGTAGTTAATATATCCACTACTGAAATCCCGGTTCATGTGATTACTTATACCCTGTCCCCAATGGAAGAAAGACACAGGGAAGGGTTTGGGAACAATACGTTGTTATTAATTATGAATATGACACATGCAATTCTAAAGAAAACAAATTGCTGGGTATGTGCCCATTTACCGCAGCATGCTGGGAAAGGAATAGGTTGGTATGTACAGCCATTACCATTAAATTCTGCATGTAGTGCATCTTTAAGTGCAATGTTCTATGGGAAATGGAATAAGAGTAGTATGGGTCAATGAGACAGAACAAACATGAATGAGTTTGAGGAAATAATTATGAGGCCTGTGGGTTGTTCCATATTCCATAAAGCACAAGTGATGACCCCAGAGCCTACGAGGAAAAGTACGCGAAAGATAACACGACAAAATAGACAAGATAGATTGTCCCCACCAGTTAAAACATCTGTGATGACGTTTCGTGTAAGAACAGACGGGAACAAAGATGCAGTTCCCCCTTCTTACACGGTGAATTATAACCCAAGAACTGTCCCTTTTTGTCTAAAAAAGAAAGGCTCTTGTTCAGTCGGAACATTTACTGGATAAATGAATACAGTGGTATTAAAATGGGAAATAGAACCAGTATATGTGGGAGATCCAGTTTATTTTATATGTGGAGAGAAAGCATATCCTTGGTTGCCCAGAAACTGGGGAGGTACATGTTACCTAGGTCTACTGTTCCCAGGAGTGTTCCTCTTAGAAACTTGAGACATGGCCAGACTATCCAGATCTAGAGCCAAAAGGAGTAGCTAAGGCATTCTGATAGCGACTGACGTAGCAAAAACATTAATTCCATTTTTGTCCCAAATAGTGAACTCCTATAACATAAGGCAGCTGTCCAGAATACTAAAAAATACCATAAACACAATGACAGATATATTATTTAACATGACGTTGGAAGAAAAAGGAATCAGGTTAATGATGCTGCAAAATAGAATGGCTCTCGATGTGATCTTGGTTGATCGTGGGGGAATTTGCAAAATAGTGGGATCAGCGTGTTGTGTATTTGTAGAGGACTATTCCCCTACAATCTTTGAAGCGATAAAGAAAATGCATGTCCTAAGCTCTGAACTCCATACTGGAGAAGGGGGCTGGGGAATAGAGTCCTGGTTTTGGGGAATACTGCATTCTTGGGGATGGAAGTTGATTTCAATATTAGTAGTGGTGTTTGGAATATTCATAACGTGCTGTTTTTGCATACACTGCCTACTGATAGTTTGCACTGAGGTAACTGAGGGATGTACTAAGGGATGTATGCATATGATGACAAAACAAACTTATGGTTGGGCTGACCAAGACACAAATGAGATGAAAACAGTAAAATAATTGATGGCCACAGATATTAATGAAGATGATGATGCTTACAATAGCATGCAAAATTCAGACATAAGTACTTCAGACTTATCGTCATCAGAGGAGGATAAAATGAATGGATGAGACGTTTGGCATACGGCCAAAGGAGGGATTGTCGGTCTAGAAAAATGGATACCTCTCATATTTGACGGCAAACGTATGTTGGTGGCCGTGGGCCAACCGTCTCATGCACGATATGGCAGACCTATAGCTTTCCAAGTTTGCCAATGAACAACCATTTTGATGTAACAAGGATCACCATTTTGTTTTCTAACCATTGCTCATTGCTTTATGTTCTTATTGCTTCGCAGCACATTTTCTGCTTACACTGCTCGACTGTAAAACATTGTTGTCTGAACGTGAAAGGACAAGGCCGCAGGGCCGCGATGATAACAAGAGTTCGTTGAAACACAACGTAGGCGGCGCCAGGAAAGAATGCCCGGCTCCCTCCCGAATGTAGCCTTGAAGCAGAGCTGCAGGGCATTTAATAATTTCGCAGCTGCCAGCCAGTCTCGTTATATGGTAGAATATGTTAGAATAAAGCAGCTTCAGGCTTGAATTATGCTCTTCTTACGGCCCCCCCCTTTACTGAGCCCTGTAGAGCGTGTCGGCTCCCAGGACACGAATAGCATCTCATAGATAGCAAGGTCTGGAATGTGACTCTTCCCCCGTATGTAGCTTGCATCCAAGAACAGAAGCACTGTGTTCTGTTCAACAACTGAAAGATGCCTCCGCCCTTGCAAATTGCATATTGTTACTAGAATAGATATTTGAAGGTGTCATAATTGTCGAAAGTGTCCATCATCACACCGAGTTCAAAGAAACCCAATAAAGGGGGGCGTTAAACATGTCATAGCTGATTGTATGATATGCATTTTGTATATATGTAACTGATGTACGTAATTCACTCTCTTGCGTCCCTCGAGGTCTAGAGATACACGTCGCGGGGCGTGAGACCGAGTTGGCCAACTGAGACTATTTGCTTTGCAATAAACCCTAGCTTTGGGAATACAACCTTGTGTCCTGCGTATCTATCGTGTGGTGACTTGCCTTGTTTCCATAGACGTAAGGGACCCCTAGGGGCCTCTTTCAGCCTAAGATGCATTTTAAGGCCTTTTTTGGGCTGCTAACATACTCTGAACTTTCAGAGGTGAAGGATACATTTTCAGGGGAATTTCAGTGATCTAGGATGCGGGTTAATGCCCCTTTCAAGCTGCATATGTTTTTGGGACATTCAGAGCTCTCTGACACAGTTTCTGGGCCACCAACATTTTATGGACTTTAGTGGGACTAGGATGCCTGTAAAGCTCTTTTTTGGGCCTCCAAAGTTTTCAACCTCTTTGCAGCCTAACATGCATTTTAAGGCCTTTTTTGGGCTGCTAACATATTCTGAACTTTCAGGTGTGTAGGATACATTATCGGGAATTTCAGTGGTCTAGGATGCAGGATAATGCCACTTTCAGGCTGCAAATGTTTTTGGGACATTCAGAGCTCTCTGACACCATTTCTGGGCCACCAACATTTTCTGGACTTTAGGTGGTCTAGGATGGTAAACCCCCTTTTTGGGCCTCCAATTTTTCAACTTTTTTGCCGGCCTAAGATGAATCTTAATGCCTTTTTTGGGCTGCTAACATATTCTGAACTTTCAGGGGTGTAGGATACATTTTTCGTGTCCAAAATATATTTGGGAATTTCAGGTCTAGTAAGTGGGTTAATGCCCCTTTCAGGCTGCAAATGTTTTTGGGACATTCAGAGCTCTCTGACACAGTTTCTGGGCCACCAACATTTTATGGACTTTAGTGGGACTAGGATGCCTGTAAACCCCTTTTTTGGGCCTCCAAAGCTTTCAACCTTTTTGCAGGCCTAAGATGCATTTAAGGCCTTTTTTGGGCTCCTTACATATTCTGCACTTTCAGGGGTGTAGGATACATTTTTCGTGCCCAAAATATTTTTGGGAATTTCAGTGGTCTAGGAAGCGGTTTAATGCCCCTTTCAGACTGCAAATGTTTTTGGGATATCCAGAGTTCTCTGACACAGTTTTTGAGCCGCCAACCTTTTCTGGACTTTAGGGGACCTAGTATACCTGTAAACCCCTTTTTTGGGCCTCCAGTTTTCAACATTTTTGCAGGCCTAAGATGCATTGTAAGGGCTTTTTTGGGCTGCTAACATATTCTGAACTTTCAGGGGTTTAGGATGCATTTTTCCTGCCTGAAATATTTTTGGGAATTTCAGTGGTCTAGGATGTGGGTTAATGCCCTTTTTTTTCAAGCTGCACATGTTTTGGGACATTCAGAGCTCTGTGGCTCAGTTTTTGGGCCACCAACATTTTCTGGACTTTAGGGGGGTCTAGGATGCCTATAAACTCCTTTTTTGGGCATCCAACATTTTCAACATTTTTGCAGGCCTAAGATGCATTCTAAGGCTTTTTTTGGGCTATCATATTTTGAACTTTCAGGGGTGTAGGATGCATTTTTCGTGCCAAAATTATTTTTGGGAATTTCAGTGGTCTAGGATGCGGTTAATGTCCCTTTCAAGCTGCAAATGTTTTTGGGACATTCAGAGCTCGCTGACAGTTTATGGGGCCACCAACATTTTCTGGACTTTAGGGGGGGGGGCGTCTAGGATGCCTATAAACCCCTTTTTTGGGCATCCAACATTTTCAATATTTTTTCAGGCCTAAGATGCATTTTAAGGTCTATTTTGAGCTACTAACATATTCTGAACTTTCAGCGGTGTAGGATGCATTTTTCGTGCCCAAAATATGTTTGGGAATTTCAGTGGTCTAGAATGCGGGTTAATGGACCATATCAGGCTGCAAATGTTTTTCGGACATTCATAGCTCTCTGGCACAGTTTTTGGGCCACCAACATTTTCTGGACTTTAGTGGGTCTAGGATGCCTGTAAAAACCCCTTTTTTGGGCCTCCAAAGTTTTCAACATTTTTGCAGGCCTAAGATGCATTCTAAGGCCTTTTTTGGGCTGCTAACATATTCTGAACTTTCAGGGGTGTAGGATGCATTTTTCGTGCCAAAATTATTTTTGGGTTTTCAGTGGGCTAGGATGTGGGTTAATGCCCTTTTCAAGCTGCAAATGTTTTGGGGACATTCAGAGCTCTGTGGCTCAGTTTTTGGGCCACCAACATTTTCTGGACTTTAGGGGGTCTAGGATGCCTATAAACCCCTTTTTTGGGCCTCCAAAGCTTTCAATATATTTGCTGGCCTAAGATGCATTTTAAGGCCTTTTTTGGGCTGCTAACATATTCTGAACTTTCAGGGGTGTAGGATGCATTTTTCGTGCCCAAAATATTTTTGGGAATCTCAGTGGTCTAGGATGCGGGTTAATGCCCCTTTTGGGCTGCAAATGTTTTTGGGACATTCAGAGCTCTCTGGCACAGTTTTTGGGCCACCAACATTTTCTGGACTTTAGGGGGTCTAGGATGCCTATAAACCCCTTTTTTGGGCATCCAACATTTTCAACATTTTTGCAGGGCTGATGCATTTTAAGGCCTTTTTTGGGATGCCAACATATTCTGAACTTTCTGGGGTGTAGGATGCATTTTTCGTGCCCAAAATATTTTTGGGAATTTCAGTGTCTAGGATGCGGTTAATGTCCCTTTCAAGCTGCAAATGTTTTTGGGACATTCAGAGCTCGCTGACACAGTTTATGGGGCCACCGACATTTTCTGGACTTTAGGGGGGGTCTAGGATGCCTGTAAACCCTTTTTTGGACCTCTAAAGTTTTCAATATTTTTGCAGGCCTAAGATGCATTCTAAGGCCTTTTTTGGGCTACTAACATATTCTGAACTTTCAGGGGAATAGCATGCATTTTTCGTGCCCAAAATATTTTTGGGAATTTCAGTTGTCTAGGATGCGGGTTAATGCCCCTTTCCGGTTGCAAATGTTTTTTGGGACATTCAGAGCTCTCTGACACAGTTTATGGTCCACCAACATTTGCTGGACTTTAGGGGTCTAGGATGAATGTAAACCCCTTTTTTGGGGCCTCTAAAGTGTTCAATATTTTTGCTAGCCTAAGATGCATTTTAAGGCCTTTTTTGGACTGCTAACACATTCTGAACTTTCAGGGGTGTAGGGTGCATTTTTCATACCCAAAATATTTTTGGGAATTTCAGTGGTCTCGGATGCGGGTTAATGCCCCTTTCGGGCTGCAAATGTTTTTGGTACATTCATAGCTCTCTGGCACAGTTTTTGGACCACCAACATTTTCCAGACTTTAGGTGGTCTAGGATGCCTGTAAACCCCTTTTTTGGGCCTCCAAAGCTTTCAACATTTTTGCAGGCCTAAGATGCAGTTTAAGGTCTTTTTTGGGCTGTAGCATATTCTGAAATTTCAGGGGTGTAGGATGCATTTTTCGTGCCAAAATTATTTTTGGGAATTTCAGTGGTCTAGGATGCGGGTTAATGCCCCTTTCAAGCTGCAAATGTTTTTCGGACATTCAGAGCTCTCTGGCACAGTTTTTGGGCCACCAACATTTTCCGGACTTTAGGGGGTCTAGGATGCCTGTAAACCCCTTTTTTGGGCCTCCAAAGCTTTCAACATTTTTGCAGGCCTAAGATGCATTTTAAGGCCTTTTTTGGGCTGCTAACATATTCTGAACTTTCAGGGGTGTAGGATGAATTTTTCGTGCCCAAAATATTTTTGGAAATTTCAGTGGTCTAGAATGTGGGTTAATGACCATATCAGGCTGCAAATGTTTTTGGGACATTCATAGCTCTCTGACACAGTTTTTGGCCACCATCATTTGCTGGACTTTAGGGGGTCTAGGATGCCTGTAAACCCCTTTTTTGGGCCTCCAAAGGTTTCAACATTTTTGCAGGCCTAAGATGCATTTTAAGGCCTTTTTTGGGCTGCTAACATATTCTGAACTTTCAGGGGTGTAGGATGTATTTTTTGTGCCAAAATTATTTTTGGTAATTTCAGTGGTCTAGGTTAATGCCCCTTTTGGGCTGCAAATGTTTTTCAGACATTCAGAGATCTGTGGCTCAGTTTTTGGGCCACCAATATTTTCTGGACTTTAGTGGGTCTAGGATGCCTGTAAACCCTTTTTTGGGCCTCCAAAGTTTTCAATATTTTTGCAGGCCTAAAATGCATTTTAAGGTCTGTTTTGAGCTGCTAACATATTCTGAACTTTCAGGGGTGTAGGATGCATTTTTCGTGCCCAAAATATTATTGGGAATTTCAGTGGTCTAGAATGTGGGTTAATGCCGCTATCAAGCTGCAAATGTTTTGGGGACATTCAGAGCTCTCTAACACCGTTTTTGGCCACCAACATTTGCTGGACTTTAGGGGGTCTAGGATGCCTATAAACCCCTTTTTTGGGCCTCCAAAGCTTTCAATATATTTGCTGGCCTAAGATGCATTTTAAGGCCTTTTTTGGGCTGCTAACATATTCTGAACTTTCAGGGGTGTAGGATGCATTTTTCGTGCCCAAAATATTTTTGGGAATCTCAGTGGTCTAGGATGCGGGTTAATGCCCCTTTTGGGCTGCAAATGTTTTTGGGACATTCAGAGCTCTCTGGCACAGTTTTTGGGCCACCAACATTTTCTGGACTTTAGGGGGTCTAGGATGCCTATAAACCCCTTTTTTGGGCATCCAACATTTTCAACATTTTTGCAGGGCTGATGCATTTTAAGGCCTTTTTTGGGATGCCAACATATTCTGAACTTTCTGGGGTGTAGGATGCATTTTTCGTGCCCAAAATATTTTTGGGAATTTCAGTGTCTAGGATGCGGTTAATGTCCCTTTCAAGCTGCAAATGTTTTTGGGACATTCAGAGCTCTCTGGCACAGTTTTTGGGCCACCAACATTTTCTGGACTTTAGGGGTCTAGGATGCCTGTAAACCCCTTTTTTGGGGCCTCTAAAGTCTTCAACATTTTTGCAGGGCTGATTTATTTTAAAGCCTTTTTTGGGATGCCAACATATTCTGAACATTCAGGGGTGTAGGATGCATTTTTCGTGCCAAAATATTTTTGGGAATTTCAGTGTCTAGGATGCGGTTAATGTCCCTTTCAAGCTGCAAATGTTTTTGGGACATTCAGAGCTCTCTGGCACAGTTTTTGGGCCACCAACATTTTCTGGACTTTAGGGGGGTCTAGGATGCCTGTAAACCCCTTTTTTGGGCCTCTAAGGTTTTCAATATTTTTGCAGGCCTAAGATGCAGTTTAAGGTCTTTTTTGGGCTGCTAACATATTCTGAACTTTCTGGGGTGTAGGATGCATTTTTCGTGCCCAAAATATTTTTGGGAATTTCAGTGGACTAGGATGCGGGTTAATGCCCCTTTCAGGCAGCAAATGTTTTTGGGACATTCAGAGCTCTCTGGCACCGTTTGTGGGCGACCAACATTTTCTGGATTTTAGGGGGTCTAGGATGCCTGTAAACTCCTTTTTTAGGCTTCCAAAGTTCTCAACATTTTTGCAGGCCTAAGATGCATTTTAAGGCCTTTTTTGGACTGCTAACACATTCTGAACTTTCAGGGGTGTAGGGTGCATTTTTCATGCCCAAAATATTTTTGGGAATTTCAGTGGTCTAGGATGCGGGTTTATGCCCCTTTCAGGCTGCAATGTTTTTTGGACATTCATAGCTCTCTGGCACAGTTTTTGGGCCACCTTCATTTTCTGGACTTTAGTGGGTCTAGGATGCCTGTAAACCCTTTTTTTTGGCCTCCAAAGTTTTCAACATTTTTGCAGGCCTAAGATGCATTTTAAGGCCTTTTTTGGGATGCCAACATATTCTGAACTTTCAAGGGTGTAGGATGCATTTTTCGTGCCCAAAATATTTTTGGGAATCTCAGTGGTCTAGGATGCGGGTTAATGCCCCTTTTGGGGCTGCACATGTTTTTGGGACATTCAGAGATCTGTGGCTCAGTTTTTGGGCCACCAACATTTTCTGGACTTTAGGGGGGTCTAGGATGCCTATAAACCCCTTTTTTGGGCATCCAACATTTTCAACATTTTTGCAGGCCTAAGATGCATTCTAAGGCCTTTTTTGGGCTAACACATTCTGAACTTTCAGGGGTGTAGGGTGCATTTTTCGTGCCCAAAATATTTTTGGGAATTTCAGTGGTCTAGGATGCGGGTTAATGCCCCTTTCGGGCTGCAAATGTTTTTCGGACATTCATAGCTCTCTGGCACAGTTTTTGGGCCACCAACATTTTCTGGACTTTAGGGGGGTCTAGGTTGCCTATAAACCCCTTTTTTGGGCATCCAACATTTTCAACATTTTTGCAGGCCTAAGATGCATTTTAAGGCCTTTTTTGGACTGCTAACACATTCTGAACTTTCAGGGGTGTAGGGTGCATTTTTCGTGCCCAAAATATTTTTGGGAATTTCAGTGGTCTAGGATGCGGGTTAATGCCCCTTTCGGGCTGCAAATGTTTTTTGGACATTCGTAGCTCTCTGGCACAGTTTTTGGGCCACCAACATTTTCTGGACTTTAGGGGGGTCTAGGATGCCTGTAAACCCTTTTTTGGGCCTCTAAAGTTTTGAACATTTTTGCAGGCCTAAGATGCATTTTAAGGTCTTTTTTGGGCTTCTAACATATTCTGAACTTTCTGGGGTGTAGGATGCATTTTTCGTGCCCAAAATATTTTTGGGAATTTCAGTGGTCTAGGATGCGGGATAATGCCCCTTTCGGGCTGCAAATGTTTTTCGGACATTCATAGCTCTCTGGCACAGTTTTTGGGTCACCAACATTTTCTGGGCTTTAGGGGGTCTAGGATGCCTGTAAACCCCTTTTTTGGGCCTCTAAAGTTTTCAACATTTTTGCAGGCCTAAGATGCATTTTAAGGCCTTTTTTTGGGATGCCAACATATTCTGAACTTTCAGGGGTGTAGGATGCATTTTTCGTGCCCAAAATTATTTTTGGGAATTTCAGTGGGCTAGGATGTGGGTTAATGCCCTTTTCAAGCTGCAAATGTTTTGGGGACATTCAGAGCTCTGTGGCTCAGTTTTTGGGCCACCAACATTTTCTGGACTTTAGGCGGTCTAGGATTCCTGTAAACCCCTTTTTTGGGCCTCTAAAGTTTTTAATATTTTTGCTGGTCTAAGATGCATTCTAAGGCCTTTTTTGGGCTGCTAACATATTCTGAACTTTCAGGGCTGTAGGATGCATTTTTCGTGCTAAAATTATTTTTGGGAATTTCAGTGGGCTAGGATGTGGGTTAATGTCCTTTTCAAGCTGCAAATGTTTTTGGGACATTCAGAGCTCGCTGACACAGTTTATGGGGCCACCAACATTTTCTGGACTTTAGGGGGGTCTAGGATGCCTGTAAACCCTTTTTTGGGCCTCTAAAGTTTTCAATATTTTTTCAGGCCTAAGATGCATTTTAAGGTCTATTTTGAGTTACTAACATGTTCTGAACTTTCAGGGGTGTAGGATGCATTTTTCATGCCCAAAATATTTTTTGGAATTTCAGTGGGCTAGGATGTGGGTTAATGCCCTTTTCAAGCTGCAAATGTTTTGGGGACATTCAGAGCTCTGTGGCTCAGTTTTTGGGCCACCAACATTTTCTGGACTTTAGGGGGTCTAGGATGCCTGCAAACCCCTTTTTTGGGCCTCCAAAGTTTTCAACATTTTTGCAGGCCTAAGATGCCTTTTTTGGGATGCCAACATATTCTGAACTTTCAGGGGTGTAGGATGCATTTTAAGTGCCAAAATTATTTTTGGGAATTTCAGTGGTCTAGGATGTGGGTTAATGCCCATTTCAAGCTGCAAATGTTTTTGGGACATTCAGAGCTCGCTGACACAGTTTATGGGGCCACCAACATTTTCTGGACTTTAGGGGGGTCTAGGAAACCCTTTTTTGGGCCTCTAAAGTTTTGAACATTTTTGCAGGCCTAAAATGCATTTTAAGGTCTCTTTTGGGCTTCTAACATATTCTGAACTTTCTGGGGTGTAGGATGCATTTTTCATGCCCAAAATATTTTTGGGAATTTCAGTGGTCTCGGATGCGGGTTAATGCCCCTTTCGGGCTGCAAATGTTTTTCGGACATTCAGAGCTCTGTGGCTCAGTTTTTGGGCCACCAACATTTTCTGGACTTTAGGGGGTCTAGGATGCCTGTAAACCCCTTCTTTGGGCCTCCAAAGTTTTCAACATTTTTGCAGGCCTAAGATGCATTCTAAGGCCGTTTTTGGGCTAATATATTCTGAACTTTCAGGGGTGTAGGATGCATTTTTTGTGCCAAAATTATTTTTGGTAATTTCAGTGGTCTAGGTTAATGCCCCTTTCAAGCTGCAAATGTTTTTCGGACATTCAGTGCTCTCTGGCACAGTTTTTGGGCTACCAACATTTTCTGGACTTTAGGGGGGTCTAGGATGCCTGTAAACCCTTTTTTTGGGCCTCTAAAGTTTTCAATATTTTTGCAGGCCTAAGATGCATTTTAAGGTCTTTTTTGGGCTGCTAACATATTCTGAACTTTATGGGGTGTAAGATGCATTTTTCGTGCACAAAATATTTTTGGGAATTTCAGTGGTCTAGGATGCGGGTTAATGCCCCTTTCAGGCAGCAAATGTTTTTGGGACATTCAGAGATCTGTGGCTCAGTTTTTGGGCCACCAACATTTTCTGGACTTTAGGGGGGTCTAGGTTGCCTATAAACCCCTTTTTTGGGCATCCAACATTTTCAACATTTTTGCAGGCCTAAGATGCATTTTAAGGTCTATTTTGAGCTGCTAACACATTTTGAACTTTCAGGGGTGTAGGATGCATTTTTCGTGCCCAAAATATTTTTGGGAATTTCAGTGGTCTAGGATGTGGGTTAATGCCCTTTTCAAGCTGCAAATGTTTTTGGGACATTCAGAGCTCTGTGGCTCAGTTTTTGGGCCACCAACATTTTCTGGACTTTAGGGGTCTAGGATGCCTGTAAACCCCTTTTTTGGGCCTCCAAAGTTTTCAACATTTTTGCAGGCCTAAGATGCATTCTAAGGTCTATTTTGAGCTACTAACATATTCTGAACTTTCAGGGGTGTAGGATGCATTTTTCGTGCCCAAAATATTTTTTGGAATTTCAGTGGTCTAGAATGCGGGTTAATGACCATATCAGGCTGCAAATGTTTTTCGGACATTCATAGCTCTCTGGCACAGTTTTTGGGCCACCAACATTTTCTGGACTTTAGTGGGTCTAGGATGCCTTGTAAACCCATTTTTTCGGCCTCCAAAGTTTTCAACATTTTTGCAGGCCCAAGATGCATTCTAAGGCCTTTTTTGGGCTGTTAACATATTCTGAACTTTGATGGGGTGTAGGATGCATTTTTCGTGCCAAAATTATTTTTGGGAATTTCAGTGGGCTAGGATGCGGGTTAATGCCCTTTTCAGGTTGCAAATATTTTTTGGGACATTCAGAGCTCTCGGGCACAGTTTTTGGACCACCAACATTTTCTGGACTTTAGGGGGGGTCTAGGATGCCTGTAAACCCTTTTTTGGGCCTCTAAAGTTTTCAATATTTTTTCAGGCCTAAGATGCATTTTAAGGTCTATTTTGAGTTACTAACATATTCTGAACTTTCAGGGGTGTAGGATGCATTTTTCGTGCCCAAAATATTTTTGGGAATTTCAGTGGGCTAGGATGTGGGTTAATGCCCTTTTCAAGCTGCAAATGTTTTGGGGACATTCAGAGCTCTGTGGCTCAGTTTTTGGGCCACCAACATTTTCTGGACTTTAGGGGGTCTAGGATGCCTGCAAACCCCTTTTTTGGTCCTCCAAAGTTTTCAACATTTTTGCAGGCCTAAGATGCATTCTAAGGTCTATATTGTGCTGCTAACATATTCGGAACTTTCAGGGGTGTAGGATGCATTTTTCATGCAGAAAATATTTTTGGGAATTTCAGTGGTCTAGAATGTGGGTTAATGCCCCTATCAGGCTGCAAATGTTTTTGGGACATTCAGAGCTCTTTGACACAGTTTTTGGCCACCAACATTTGCTGGACTTTCGGGGGTCTAGGTTGCCTGTAAACCCCTTTTTTGGGCCTCTAAAGTTTTCAATATTTTTGCAGGCCTAAGATGCATTTTAAGGTCTTTTTTGGGCTGCTAACATATTCTGAACTGTCTGGGGTGTAGGATGCATTTTTCGTGCCCAAAATATTTTTTGGAATTTCAGTGGGCTAGGATGTGGGTTAATGCCCTTTTCAAGCTGCAAATGTTTTGGTGACATTCAGAGCTCTGTGGCTCAGTTTTTGGGCCACCAACATTTTCTGGACTTTAGGGGGTCTAGGATGCCTGCAAACCCCTTTTTTGGGCCTCCAGAGTTTTCAACATTTTTGCAGGCCTAAGATGCCTTTTTTGGGATGCCAACATATTCTGAACTTTCAGGGGTGTAGGATGCATTTTAAGTGCCAAAATTATTTTTGGGAATTTCAGTGGTCTAGGATGTGGGTTAATGCCCTTTTCAAGCTGCAAATGTTTTGGGGACATTCAGAGCCCTGTGGCTCAGTTTTTGGGCCACCAACATTTTTTGGACTTTAGGGGGTCTAGGATGCCTGTAAAACCCTTTTTTGGGCCTCCAAAGTTTTCAACATTTTTGCAGGGCTGATTTATTTTAAGGCCTTTTTTGGGATGCCAACATATTCTGAACTTTCAGGGGGGTAGGATGCATTTTTCGTGCACAAAAATATTTTTGACAATTTTCAGTGGTCTAGGATGCGGGTTAATGCCCCTTTCGGGTGCACATGTTTTTGGGACATTCAGAGCTATCTGGCACAGTTTTTGACCACCAACATTTGCTGGACTTTAGGGGTCTAGGATGCTTGTAAACCCCTTTTTTGGGCCTCCAAAGTTTTCAATATTTTTGCTGGTCTAAGATGCATTTTAAGGCCTTTTTTGGGCTGCTAACACATTCTGAACTTTCAGGGGTGTAGGATGCATTTTACGTGCCCAAAATATTTTTGGGAATTTCAGTGGTCTAGGATGTGGGTTAATGCCCCTTTCAGGCAGCAAATGTTTTTCGGACATTCAGAGCTCTCTGGCACAGTTTTTGGGCCACCAACATTTTCTGGACTTTAGGGGGGGTCTAGGATGCCTGTAAACCCCTTTTTTGGGCCTCCAAAGTTTTCAATATTTTTGCTGGTCTAAGATGCATTTTAAGGCCTTTTTTGGGATGCCAACATATTCTGAACTTTCAGGGGGGTAGGATGCATTTTTCGTGCACAAAAATATTTTTGACAATTTTCAGTGGTCTAGGATGCGGGTTAATGCCCCTTTCGGGTGCACATGTTTTTGGGACATTCAGAGCGCTCTGGCACAGTTTTTGACCACCAACATTTGCTGGACTTTAGGGGTCTAGGATGCTTGTAAACCCCTTTTTTGGGCCTCCAAAGTTTTCAATATTTTTGCTGGTCTAAGATGCATTTTAAGGTCTTTTTTTGGGATGCCAACATATTCTGAACTTTCAGGGGTGTAGGATGCATTTTTCGTGCCCAAAATTATTTTTGGGAATTTCAGTGGGCTAAGATGTGGGTTAATGCCCTTTTCAAGCTGCAAATGTTTTGGGGACATTCAGAGCTCTCTGGCACCGTTTTTGGGCCACCAGCATTTTCTGGACTTTAGGGGGTCTAGGATGCCTATGAACCCCTTTTTTGGGCCTCTAAACTTTTCAATATTTTTGCTGGTCTAAGATGCATTTTAAGGCCTTTTTTGGGCTGCTAACACATTCTGAACTTTCAGGGGTGTAGGATGCATTTTTCGTGCCCAAAATATTTTTGACAATTTTCAGTGGTCTAGGATGCGGGTTAATGCCCCTTTCAGGCAACAAATGTTTTTGGGACATTCAGAGCTCTCTGGCACCATTTTTGGGCCACCAACATTTTCTGGACTTTACGGGGGCTAGGATGCCTGTAAACCCCTTTTTTGGGCCATCAAAGTTCTCAAAATTCTTGCAGGCCTAAGATGCATTTTAAGGTCTTTTTTGGGGTGCTAACACATTCTGAACTTTCAGGGGTGTAGGATGCATTTTTCATATTTTTAGGAATTTCAGTGGTCTCAGATGCGGGTTAATGCCCCTTTCGGGCCGCACATGTTTATGGGACATTCAGAGCTCTCTGGCACAGTTTATGGACCACCAACATTTTCTAGACTTTAGGTGGTCTAGGATGCCTGTAAACCCCTTTTTTGGGCCTCCAAAGTTTTTAACATTTTTGCAGGCCTAAGATGCATTCTAAGGCCTTTTTTGGGCTAACATATTCTGAACTTTCAGGGGGGTAGGATGCATTTTTCGTGCCAAAATTATATTTGGGAATTTCAGTGCTCTAGGATGCGGGTTAATGCCCCTTTCAAGCTGCAAATGTTTATGGGACATTCAGAGCTCTCTGGCACAGTTTATGGACCACCAACATTTTCTAGACTTTAGGTGGTCTAGGATGCCTGTAAACCCCTTTTTTGGGCCTCTAAAGTTTTCAATATTTTTGCTGGTCTAAGATGCATTTTAAGGTCTTTTTTGGGGTGATAACATATTCTGAACTTTCTCTGGTGTAGGATGCATTTTTCGTGGTCAAAATATTTTTAGGAATTTCAGTGGTCTAGGATGCGGGTTAATGTCCCTTTCAAGCTGAAAATGTTTTTTGGGACATTCAGAGCTCTCTGACACAATTTTTGGACCACCAACATTTTCTAGAATTTAGGTGGTCTAGGATGCCTGTAAACCCCTTTTTTGGGCCTCCAAAGTTTTCAACATGTTTGCTGGGCTGATGCATTTTAAGGCCTTTTTTGGGAGGCCAATATATACTGAACTTTCAGGGGTGTAGGATGCATTTTTCGTGCCCAATATATTTTTGGGAATTTCAGTGGTCTAGGATGCGGGTTAATGCCCCTTTCAAGCTGCAAATGTTTTTGGGACATTCAGAGCTCTCTGACACAGATTTTGGACCACCAACATTTTCTAGACTTTAGGTGGTCTTGGATGCCTGTAAACCCTGTTTTTGGGCCTCCAAAGTTTTCTCCATTTTTGCAGGCCTAAGATGCATTTTAAGGCCTTTTTTGGGCTGCTAACACATTCTGAACTTTCAGGGGTGTAGGATGCATTTTTAGTGCCCAAAATATTTTTGGGAATTTCGGTGGTCTAGGATGCGGGTTAATGCCCCTTTCAGGTTGCAAATGTTTTTGGGACATTCAAAGCTCTCTGACACAGTTTTTGGGCCGCCAAAATTTTCTGGACTTTAGGGGGTCTAGGATTCCTGTAAACCCCTTTTTTGGGCCTCTAAAGTTTTCAATATTTTTGCAGGCTTAAGATGCATTTTAAGGTCTTTTTTGGGCTGCTAACATATTCTGAACTTTCAGGGGTGTAGGATGCATTTTTCCTGCCCAAAATATTTTTGGGAATTTCAGTGGTCTAGGATGCGGGTTAATGCCCCTTTCCGGTTGCAAATGTTTTTTTGGGACATTCAGAGCTCTCTGACACAGTTTATGGACCACCAACATTTTCTAAACTTTAGGTGGTCTAGGATGCCTGTAAACTCCTTTTTTGGGCCTCCAAAGTTCTCAACATTTTTGCAGGCCTAAGATGCATTTTAAGGTCTTTTTTGGGGTGCTAACACATTCTGAACTTTCCGGGGTGTAGGATGCATTTTTCGTGCCCAAAATATTTTTGGGAATTTCAGTGGTCTAGGATGCGGGTTAATGCCCCTTTCAGACAGCAAATATTTTTGGGACATTCAGAGCTCTGTGGTTCAGTTTTTGGGCCACCAACATTTTCTGGACTTTAGGGGTCTAGGATGCCTGTAAACCCCTTTTTTGGGCCTCCAAAGTTTTCAACATTTTTGATGGCCTAAGCTGCATTCTAAGGCCTTTTTTGGGCTAACATATTCTGAACTTTCAGGGGTGTAGGATGCATTTTTCGTGCCCAAAATATTTCTGGGAATTTCAGTGGTCTAGGATGCGGGTTAATGTCCCTTTCAAGCTGAAAATGTTTTTTCGGACATTCAGAGCTCTCCGGCACAGTTTTTGACTACCAACATTTGCTGGACTTTAGGGGGTCTAGGATGCATGTAAACCCCTTTTTTGGGCCTCCAAAGTTTTCAATATTTTTGCAGGCCTAAGATGCATTTTAAGGTCTTTTTTGGGCTAACCTTTTCTGAACTTTCAGGGGTGTAGGATGCATTTTTCGTGCCAAAATTATTTTTGGGAATTTCAGTGGTCTAGGATGCGGGTTAATGCCCCTTTCGGGCTGCAAATGTTTTTGGGACATTGAGCGCTCTCTGGCACAGTTTTTGGGCCACCAACATTTTCTGGACTTTAGGGGGGTCTAGGATGCCTGTAAACCCCTTTTCTGGGCCTCCAAAGTTATTAACATTTTTGAAGGCCTAAGATACATTTTAAGGTCTTTTTTTGGGATGCCAACATATTCTGAACTTTCTGGGGTGTAGGATGCATTTTTCATGCCCAAAATATTTTTTGGAATTCCAGTGGTCTAGGATGCGGGTTAATGCCCCTTTCGGGCTGCAAATGTTTTTCGGACATTCATAGCTCTCTGGCACCGGTTTTGGGCCACCAACATTTTCTGGACTTTAGGGGGGGTCTAGGATGCCGGTAAACCCCTTTTTTGGGCCTCCAAAGTTTTAAATATTTTTACAGGCCTAAAATGCATTTTAAGGTCTTTTTTGGGCAGCTAACATATTCTGAACTTTCAGGGGTGTAAGATGCATTTTTCGTGCCCAAAATATTTTTGGGAATTTCAGTGGTCTAGGATGCGGGATAATGCCCTTTACCGGTTGCAAATGTTTTTTGGGATATTCAGAGCTCTCTGACACAGTTTTTGGACCACCAACATTTTCTAGAATTTAGGTGGTCTAGGATGCTTGTAAACCCCTTTTTTGGGCCTCCAAAGTTTTCAAAATTTTTGCAGGGCTGATGCATTTTAAGGCCTTTTTTGGGATGCCAATATATACTGAACTTTCAGGGGTGTAGGATGCATTTTTCGTGCCCAATATATTTTTGGGTATTTCAGTGGTCTAGGATGCGGGTTAATGCCCCTTTCAGAGCTCTGTGGCTCAGTTTTTGGGCCACCAATATTTTCTGGACTTTAGGGGGGCTAGGATGCCTGTAAACCCCTTTTTTGGGCCTCTAAAGTTTTCAATATTTTTGCTGGTCTAAGATGCATTTTAAGGTCATTTTTTGGGCTGCTAACATATTCTGAACTTTGTGGTGTGTAGGATGCATTTTTCGTGCTCAAAATATTTTTAGGAATTTCAGTGGTCTCGGATGCGGATTAATGCCCCTTTCGGGCTGCAAATGTTTTTCGGACATTCATAGCTCTCTGGCACAGTTTTTGGGCCACCAACATTTTCTGGACTTTAGGGGGTCTAGGATGCCTGTAAACCCCATTTTTGGGCCTCTAAAGTTTTCAATATTTTTGCAAGCGTGAGTTGCATTTTAAGGTCTTTTTTGGGCTGCTAACATATTCTGAACTTTCAGGGGTGTAGGATGCATTTTTTGTGCCCAAAATATTTTTGGGAATTTCAGTGGTCTAGGATGCGGGTTAATGCCCCTTTCAGGCAGCAAATGTTTTTGGGACATTCAGAGCTCTCTGGCACCGTTTTTGGGCCACCAACATTTTCTTGACTTTAGGGGGGCTAGGATGCCTGTAAACCCCTTTTTTGGGCCTCCAAAGTTCTCAACATTTTTGCAGGCCTAAAATGCATTTTAAGGTCTATTTTGGGCTGCTAACATATTCTGAACTTTCAGGGGTGTAAAATGCATTTTTCGGGCCCAAAATATTTTTGGGAATTTCAGTGGTCTAGGATGCGGGATAATGCCCTTTTCCGGTTGCAAATGTTTTTTGGGACATTCAGAGCTCTCTGACACAATTTTTGGACACCAACATTTTCTAGAATTTAGGTGGCCTTGGATGCCTGTAAACCCCGTTTTTGGGCCTCCAAAGTTTTCAACATTTTTGCAGGCCTAAGATGCATTTTAAGGCCTTTTTTGGGATGCTAACATATTCTGAACTTATGGGGTGTAGGATGCATTTTTCGTGCCCAAAATATTTTTGGGAATTTCAGTGGTCTAGGATGCGGGTTAATGCCCCTTTCGGGCTGCAAATGTTTTTCGGACATTCATAGCTCTCTGGAACAGTTTTTGGGCCACCAACTTTTTCTGGACTTTAGGGGCTCTAGGATGCCTGTAAACCCCTTTTTTGGGCCTCCAAAGTTTTCAACATTTTTGATGGCCTAAGATGCATTCTAAGGCCTTTTTTGGGCTAACATATTCTGAACTTTCAGGGGTGTAGGATGCATTTTTAGTGCCCAAAATATTTTTGGGAATTTCGGTGGTCTAGGATGCGGGTTAATGCCCCTTTCAGGTTGCAAATGTTTTTGGGACATTCAGAGCTCTCTGACAGTTTTTGGGCCACCAACATTTTCTGGACTTTAGGGGGTCTACGATTCCTGTAAACCCCTTTTTTGGGCCTCTAAAGTTTTCAATATTTTTGCAGGCCTAAGATGCATTTTAAGGTCTTTTTTGGGCTGCTAACATATTCTGAACTTTCAGGGGTGTAGGATGCATTTTTCCTGCCCAAAATATTTTTGGGAATTTCAGTGGTCTAGGATGCGGGTTAATGCCCCTTTCCGGTTGCAAATGTTTTTTTGGGACATTCAGAGCTCTCTGACACAGTTTATGGACCACTAAAATTTTCTAGACTTTAGGTGGTCTAGGATGCCTGTAAACCCCTTTTTTGGGCCTCCAAAGTTCTCAACATTTTTGCAGGCCTAAGATGCATTTTAAGGTCTTTTTTGGGGTGCTAACACATTCTGAACTTTCAGGGGTGTAGGATGCATTTTTCGTGCCCAAAATATTTTTGGGAATTTCAGTGGTCTAGGATGCGGGTTAATGCCCCTTTCAGACAGCACATATTTTTGGGACATTCAGAGCTCTCTGGCACTGTTTTTGGGCCACCAACATTTTCTGGACTTTAGGGGGGCTAGGATGCCTGTAAACCCCTTTTTTGGACCTCCAAAGTTTTCAATATTTTTGATGGCCTAAGATGCATACTAAGGCCTTTTTTGGGCTAACCTATTCTGAACTTTCAGGGGTGTAGGATGCATTTTTCGTGCCCAAAATATTTTTGGGAATTTCAGTGGTCTAGGATGCGGGATAATGCCCTTTTCCGGTTGCAAATGTTTTTTGGGACATTCAGAGCTCTCTGGCACAGTTTTTGGGCCATCAACATTTTCTGGACTTAGGGGGTCTACGATGCCTGTAAACCCCTTTTTTGGGCCTCCAAAGTTTTCAACATTTTTGCAGGCCTAAAATGCATTCTAAGGCCTTTTTTGGATATATTCTAAACTGTCAGGGGTGTAGGATGCATTTTTCGCGCCCAATATATTTTTAGGAATTTCAGTGGTCTCGGATGCGGGTTAATGCCCCTTTCGGGCTGCAGATGTTTTTCGGACATTCATAACTCTCTGGCACAGTTTATGGGCCACCAACATTTTCTGGACTTTAGGGGGTCTAGGATGCCTGTAAACCCCTTTTTTGGGCCTCCAAAGTTTTTAAAATGTTTGCAGGCCTAAGATGCATTCTAAGGCCTTTTTTGGGATGCCAACATATTCTGAACTTTCAGGGGTGTAGGATGCATTTTTCGTGCCAAAATTATTTTTGGGAATTTCAATGGTCTAGGATGTGGGTTAATGCCCCTATCAGGCTGCAAATGTTTTTGGGCCATTCAGAGCTCTCTGGCACAGTTTTTGAGCCACCAACATTTTCTGGACTTTAGGGGGGTCTAGGATGCCTGTAAACCCCATTTTTGGGCCTCTAAAGTTTTCAATATTTTTGCAGGCCTAAAATGCCTTTTAAGGTCTATTTTGGGCTGCTAACATATTCTGAACTTTCAGGGGTGTAGGATGCATTTTTCGTGCCCAATATATTTTTGGGAATTTTAGTGGTCTAGGATGCGGGTTAATGCCCCTTTCAAGCTGCAAATGTTTTTGGGACATTCAGAGCTCTCTGACACAGTTTTTGGACCACCAACATTTTCTAGACTTAAGGTGGTCTTGGATGCCTGTAAACCCCGTTTTTGGGCCTCCAAAGTTTTCAACATGTTTGCTGGGCTGATGCATTTTAAGGCCTTTTTTGGGATGCCAATATATTCTGAACTTTCAGGGGTGTAGGATGCATTTTATGTGCCCAAAATATTTTTGGGATTTTCAGTGGTCTAGAATGTGGGTTAATGCCCCTATCAGGCTGCAAATGTTTTTGGGACATTCAGAGCTCCCTGACAGTTTTTGGCCACCAATATTTGCTGGACTTTAGGGGGTCTAGGATGCCTGTAAACCCCTTTTTTGGGTCTCCAATGTTTTCAACATTTTTGCAGGCCTAAGATGCATTTTAAGGCCTTTTTTTGGCATGCCAACATATTCTGAACTTTCAGGGGTGTAGGATGCATTTTTCGTGCCCAAAATATTTTTGGGAATTTCAGTGGTCTAGGATGCGGGTTAATGCCCCTTTCAGGTTGCAAATGTTTTTGGGACATTCAGAGCTCTCTGACACAGTTTTTGGGCCACCAACATTTCCTGGACTTTAGGAGGTCTAGGATGCCTGTAAACCCCTTTTTTGGGCCTCCAAAGTTTTCAACATTTTTGATGGCCTAAGATGCATTCTAAGGCCTTTTTTGGGCTAACATATTCTGAACTTATGGGGTGTAGGATGCATTTTTTGTGCCAAAATTATTTTTGGGAATTTCAGTGGTCTAGGTTAAAGCCCCTTTCGGGCTGCAGATGTTTTTTCGGACATTCAGAGCTCTCTTGCACAGTTTTTGGACCACCAACATTTTCCAGACTTTAGGTGGTCTAGGTTGCCTGTAAACCCCTTTTTTGGGCCTCCAAAGTTTTCAACATTTTTGCAGGGCTGATTTATTTTAAGGCCTTTTTTGGGATGCCAACATATTCTGAACTTTCAGGGGTGTAGGATGCATTTTTCGTGCCCAAAATATTTCTGGGAATTTCAGTGGTCTAGGATGCGGGTTAATGTCCCTTTCAAGCTGAAAATGTTTTTCGGACATTCAGAGCTCTCCGGCACAGTTTTTGGACCACCAACATTTTCCAGACTTTAGGTGGTCTAGGTTGCCTGTAAACCCCTTTTTTGGGCCTCCAAAGTTTTCAACATTTTTGCAGGCCTAAGATGCATTTTAAGGCCTTTTTTTGGGATGCCAACATATTCGGAACGTTCAGGGGTGTAGGATGCATTTTTCGTGCCCAAAATATTTTTGGGAATTTCAGAGGTCTAGGATGCGGGTTAATGCCCCTTTCCGGTTGCAAATGTTTTTTGGGACATCCAGAGCGCTCTATCACAGTTTTTGGGCCATCAACATTTTCTGGACTTAGGGGGTCTACGATGCCTGTAAACCCCTTTTTTGGGCCTCCAAAGTTTTCAACATTTGTGCAGGCCTAAAATGCATTCTAAGGCCTTTTTTGGATATATTCTAAACTGTCAGGGGTGTAGGATGCATTTTTCATGCCCAAAATATTTTTGGTAATTTCAGTGGTCTAGGATGCGGGATAATGCCCTTTTCCGGTTGCAAATGTTTTTTGGGACATTCAGAGCTCTCCGACACAGTTTTTGGACCACCAACATTTTCTAGAATTTAGGTGGTCTAGGATGCCTGTAAACCCCTTTTTTGGGCCTCCAAAGGTTTCAAAATTTGTGCAGGCCTAAAATGCATTCTAAGGCCTTTTTTGGATATATTCTAAACTGTCAGGGGTGTAGGATGCATTTTTCATGCCCAAAATATTTTTGGTAATTTCAGTGGTCTAGGATGCGGGATAATGCCCTTTTCCGGTTGCAAATGTTTTTTGGGACATTCAGAGCTCTCCGACACAGTTTTTGGACCACCAACATTTTCTAGAATTTAGGTGGTCTAGGATGCCTGTAAACCCCTTTTTTGGGCCTCCAAAGTTTTCAACATTTTTGCAGGGCTGATGCATTTTAAGGCCTTTTTTGGGATGCCAATATATACTGAACTTTCAGGGGTGTAGGATGCATTTTTCGTGCCCAATATATTTTTGGGAATTTCAGTGGTCTAGGAGGCGGGTTAATGCCCCTTTCAGAGCTCTGTCGCTCTGTTTTTGGGCCACCAATATTTTCTGGACTTTAGGGGGGCTAGGATGCCTGTAAACCCCTTTTTTGGGCCTCTAAAGTTTTCAATTTTTTTGCTGGTCTAAGATGCATTTTAAGGTGATTTTTTGGGCTGCTAACATATTCTGAACTTTTTGGTGTGTAGGATGCATTTTTCGTGCTCAAAATATTTTTAGGAATTTCAGTGGTCTCGGATGCGGATTAATGCCCCTTTCGGGCTGCAAATGTTTTTCGGACATTCATAGCTCTCTGGCACAGTTTTTGGGCCACCAACATTTTCTGGACTTTAGGGGGTCTAGGATGCCTGTAAACCCCTTTTTTGGGCCTCCAAAGTTTTTAAAATGTTTGCAGGCCTAAAATGCATTTTAAGGTCTATTTTGGGCTGCTAACATATTCTGAACTTTCAGGGGTGTAGGATGCATTTTTCGTGCCCAAAATATTTTTGGGAATTTCAGTGGTCTAGAATGTGGGTTAATGTCCCTATCAGGCTGCAAATGTTTTTGGGCCATTCAGAGCTCTCTGGCACAGTTTTTGAGCCACCAACATTTTCTGGACTTTAGGGGGGCTAGGATGCCTGTAAACCCCTTTTTTGGGCCTCTAAAGTTTTCAATACTTTTGCAGGCCTGAGTTGCATTTTAAGGTCTATTTTGGGCTGCTAACATATTCTGAACTTTCAGGGGTGTAAGATGCATTTTTCGTGCCCAAAATATTTTTGGGAATTTCAGTGGTCTAGGATGCGGGATAATGCCCTTTTCTGGTTGCAAATGTTTTTTGAGACATTCAGAGCTCTCTGACACAATTTTTGGACCACCAACATTTTCTAGAATTTAGGTGGTCTAGAATGCCTGTAAACCCCTTTTTTGGGCCTCCAAAGTTTTCAACATTTTTGCAGGGCTGAAGAATTTTAAGGCCTTTTTTGGGAGGCCAATATATACTGAACTTTCAGGGGTGTAGGATGCATTTTTTGTGCCAAAATTATTTTTGGGAATTTCAGTGGTCTAGGTTAATGCCCCTTTCGGGCTGCAAATGTTTTTTCGGACATTCAGAGCTCTCTGGCACAGTTTTTGGGCCACCAACATTTTCTAGAATTTAGGTGGTCTAGGTTGCCTGTAAACCCCTTTTTTGGGCCTCCAAAGTTTTCAACATTTTTGCAGGGCTGATTTATTTTAAGGCCTTTTTTGGGATGCCAACATATTCTGAACTTTCAGGGGTGTAGGATGCATTTTTAGTGCCCAAAATATTTCTGGGAATTTCGGTGGTCTAGGATGCGGGTTAATGCCCCTTTCGGGCTGCAAATGTTTTTGGGACATTGAGCGCTCTCTGGCACAGTTTTTGGGCCACCAACATTTTCTGGACTTTAGGGGGGTCTAGGATGCCTGTAAACCCCTATTTTGGGCCTCCAAAGTTATTAACATTTTTGAAGGCCTAAGATGCATTTTAAGGCCTTTTTTGGGATGCCAACATATTCTGAACTTTCAGGGGTGTAGGATGCATTTTTCGTGCCCAAAATATTTTTGGGAATTTCAGTGGTCTAGGATTGCGGGTTAATGCCCCTTTCGGGCTGCAAATGTTTTTGGGACATTGAGCGCTCTCTGGCACAGTTTTTGGGACACCAACATTGTCTGGACTTTAGGGGGCCTACAATGCCTGTAAACCCCTTTTTTGGGCCTCTAAAGTTTTCAATATTTTTGCTGGTCTAAGATGCATTTTAAGGCCTTTTTTGGGCTGCTAACACTTTCTAAACTGTCAGGCGTGTAGGATGCATTTTTAGTGCCCAAAATATTTTTGCGAATTTCAGTGGTCTAGGATGCGAGTTAATGCCCCTTTCGGGCTGCAAATGTTTTTCGGACATTCAGAGCGCTCTGGCACAGTTTTTGGCCATCAACATTTTCTGGACTTTAGGGGGTCTAGGATGCCTGGAAACCCCTTTTTTAGGCCTCCAAAGTTTTCAACATTTTTGCAGGCCTAAGATGCATTCTAAGGCCTTTTTTGGGCTGCTAACATATTCTGAACTTTCAGGGGTTTAGGTTGCATTTTTCGTGCCAAAATTATTTTTGGGAATTTCAGTGGTCTAGGATGCGGGTTAATGCCCCTTTCGGGCTGCAAATGTTTTTCGGACATTCAGAGCGCTCTGACAACGTTTTTGGCCACCAACATTTGCTGGACTTTAGGGGGTCTAGGATGCCTATAAACCCCTTTTTTGGGCATCCAACGTTTTCAACATTTTTGCAGGCCTAAGATGCATTTTAAGGCCTTTTTTGGGCTGCTAACATATTCTGAACTTTCAGGGGTGTAGGATGCATTTTTCGTGCCCAAAATATTTTTAGGAATTTCAGTCGTCTCGGATGCGGGTTAATGCCCCTTTCGGGCTGCAAATATTTTTCGGACATTCATAGCTCTCTGGAACAGTTTTTGGGCCACCAACATTTTCTGGACTTTAGGGGTCTAGGATGCCTGTAAACCCCTTTTTTGGGCCTCCAAAGTTTTCAACATTTTTGCAGGCCTAAGATGCCTTTTTTGGGATGCCAACATATTCTGAACTTTCAGGGGTGTAGGATGCATTTTTCGTGCCCAAAATATTTTTGGAAATCTCAGTGGTCTAGGATGCGGGTTAATGCCCCTTTTGGGCTGCAAATGTTTTTGGGACATTCAGAGCTCTCTGGCACAGTGTTTGGGCCACCAACATTTTCTGGACTTTAGTGGGTCTAGGATGCCTGTAAACCCCTTTTTTGGTCCTCCAAAGTTTTCAACATTTTTGCAGGGCTGATTTATTTTAAGGCCTTTTTTGGGATGCCAACATATTCTGAACTTTCAGGGGTGTAGGATGCATTTTTCGTGCCCAAAATATTTTTGGGAATTTGTGGTCTAGGATGCGGGTTAATGTCCCTTTCAAGCTGAAAATGTTTTTCGGACATTCAGAGCTCTCTGGCACAGTTTTTGGCCACCAATATTTGCTGGACTTTAGGGGGCCTAGGATTCCTGTAAACCCCTTTTTTGGGTCTCTAAAGTTTTTAATATTTTTGCTGGTCTAAGATGCATTTTAAGGCCTTTTTTCGGCTGCTAACACATTCTGAACTTTCAGGGGTGTAGGATGCATTTTTCGAGCCCAAAATATTTTTGGGAATTTCAGTGGTCTAGGATGCGGGTTAATGCCCCTTTCAGGCTGCAATATTTTTGGGACATTCAGAGCTCTGTGGCTCAGATTTTGGGCCACCAACATTTTATGGACTTTAGGGGGGGTTAGGATTCCTGTAAACCCCTTTTTTGGGCTTCCAAAGTTTTCAACATTTTTGATGGCCTAAGATGCATTCTAAGGCCTTTTTTGGGCTAACATATTCTGAACTTTCAGGGGTGTAGGATGCATTTTTCGTGCCCAAAATATTTTTGGGAATTTCAGTGGTCTAGAATGCGGGTTAATGCCCCTTTCGGGCTGCAAATGTTTTTCGGACATTCATAGCTCTCTGGCACAGTTTTTGGGCCACCAACATTTTCTGGACTTTAGTGGGTCTAGGATGCCTGTAAACCCCTTTTTTGGGTCTCCAAAGTTTTCAACATGTTTGCAGGCCTAAGATGTATTCTAAGGTCTATATTCCGCTGCTAACATATTCGGAACTTTCAGGGGTGTAGGATGCATTTTTCATGCCCAAAATATTTTTGGGAATTTCAGTGGTCTAGAATGTGGGTTAATGCCCCTTTCGGGCTGCAAATGTTTTTCGGACATTCAGAGCTCTCTGGCACAGTTTTTGGGCCACCAACATTTTCTGGACTTTGGGGGGTCTAGGATGCCTGTAAACCCCTTTTTTGGGCCTCCAAAGTTTTCAACATTTTTGCAGAGCTTATGCATTTTAAGGCCTTTTTTGGGATGCCAACATATTCTGAACTTTCAGGGGGGTAGGATGCATTTTTCGTGCCAAAATTATTTTTGGGAATTTCAGTGTTCTAGGATGCGGGTTAATGCCCCTTTCAAGCTGCAAATGTTTTTGGGACATTCAGAGCTCGCTGACACAGTTTATGGGGCCACCAACATTTTCTGGACTTTAGGGGGGTCTAGGATGCCTGTAATCCTTTTTTGGGCCTCTAAAGTTTTCAATATTTTTGCAGGCTTAAGATGCATTTTAAGGCCTTTTTTGGGCTACTAACATATTCTGAACTTTCAGGGGTGTAGGATGCATTTTTCGTGCCAAAATTATTTTTGGGAATTTCAGTGGTCTAGGATGCGGGATAATGCCCTTTTCCGGTTGCAAATGTTTTTTGGGACATTCAGAGCTCTCTGACACAATTTTTGGACCACCAACATTTTCTAGAATTTAGGTGGTCTAGGATGCCTGTAAACCCCGTTTTTGGGCCTCCAAAGTTTTCAACATTTTTGCAGGGCTGATGCATTTTAAGGCCTTTTTTGGGAGGCCAATATATACTGAACTTTCAGGGGTGTAGGATGCATTTTTCGTGCCCAAAATATTTTTGGGAATTTCAGTGGTCTAGGATGCGGGTTAATGCCCCTTTCAGGTTGCAAATGTTTTTGGGACATTCAGAGCTCTCTGACACAGTTTTTGGGCCACCAACATTTTCTGGACTTTAGGGGGGCTAGGATGCCTGTAAACCCCTTTTTTGGGCCTCCAAAGTTTTCAACATTTTTGATGGCCTAAGATGCATTCTAAGGCCTTTTTTGGGCTAACATATTCTGAACTTATGGGGTGTAGGATGCATTTTCTGTGCCAAAATTATTTTTGGGAATTTCAGTGGTCTAGGTTAAAGCCCCTTTCGGGCTGCAGATGTTTTTTCGGACATTCAGAGCTCTCTTGCACAGTTTTTGGGCCACCAACATTTTCTGGACTTTAGTGGGTCTAGGATGCCTGTAAACCCCTTTTTTGGGCCTCCAAAGTTTTTAAAATGTTTGCAGGCCTAAGATGCATTCTAAGGCCTTTTTTGGGCCACCAACATTTTCTGAACTTTAGGGGGGTCTAGGATGCCTGTAAATCCTTTTTTGGGCCTCTTAAGTTTTCAACATTTTTGCAGGGCTGATGAATTTTAAGGCCTTTTTTGGGAGGCCAATATATACTGAACTTTCAGGGGTGTAGGATGCATTTTTTGTGCCAAAATTATTTCTGGGAATTTCAGTGGTCTAGGATGCGGGTTAATGCCCCTGTCCGGTTGCAAATGTTTTTTTGGGACATTCAGAGCTCTCTGACACAGTTTATGGACCACCAAAATTTTCTAGACTTTAGGTGGTCTAGGATGCCTGTAAACTCCTTTTTTGGGGCCTCCAAAGTTCTCAACATTTTTGCAGGCCTAAGATGCATTTTAAGGTCTTTTTTGGGGTGCTAACACATTCTGAACTTTCAGGGGTGTAGGATGCATTTTTCGTGCCCAAAATATTTTTGGGAATTTCAGTGGTTTAGGATGCGGGTTAATGCCCCTTTCAGACAGCAAATATTTCTGGGACATTCAGAGCTCTCTGGCACTGTTTTTGGGCCACCAACATTTTCTGGACTTTAGGTGGTCTAGGATGCCTGTAAACCCCTTTTTTGGGCATACAAAGTTTTCAACATTTGTGCAGGGCTGATGCATTTTAAGGCCTTTTTTGGGATGCCAACATATTCTGAACTTTCAGGGGTGTAGGATGCATTTTTCGTGCCCAAAATATTTTTGGGAATTTCAGTGGTCTAGGATTGCGGGTTAATGCCCCTTTCGGGCTGCAAATGTTTTTGGGACATTGAGCGCTCTCTGGCACAGTTTTTGGGCCACCAACATTTTCTGGACTTTAGGGGGCCTACAATGCCTGTAAACCCCTTTTTTGGGCCTCTAAAGTTTTAAATATTTTTGCTGGTCTAAGATGCATTTTAAGGCCTTTTTTGGGCTGCTAACACTTTCTAAACTGTTAGGCGTGTAGGATGCATTTTTCGTGCCCAAAATATTTTTTGGAATTTCAGTGGTCTAGGATGCGGGTTAATGCCCCTTTCAGGCTGCAATGTTTTTGGGACATTCAGAGCTCTGTGGTTCAGTTTTTGGGCCACCAACATTTTCTGGACTTTAGGGGTCTAGGATGCCTGTAAACCCCTTTTTTGGGCCTCTAAAGTTTTCAACATTTTTGCAGGGCTGATTTATTTTAAGGCCTTTTTTGGGAGGCCAACATATTCTGAACTTTCAGGGGTGTAGGATGCATTTTCCGTGCCCAAAATATTTTTGGGAATTTCAGTGGTCTAGAATGCAGGTTAATGCCCATTTCGGGCTGCAAATGTTTTTGGGACATTCAGAGCTCTGTGGCTCAGTTTTTGGGCCACCAACATTTTCTGGACTTTACGGGTCTAGGGTGCCTGTAAACCCCTTTTTTGGGCCTCTAAAGTTTTCAACATTTTTGCAGGGCTAAGATGCATTTTATGGCCTTTTTTGGGATGCCAACATACTCTGAACTTTAATGGGTGTAGGATGCTTTTTTCGTGCCCAAAATATTTTTGGGAATTTCAGTGGTCTAGGATGCGAGTTAATGCCCCTTTTGGGCTGCAAATGTTTTTGGGACATTCAGAGCTCGCTGACACAGTTTATGGGGCCACCAACATTTTCTGGACTTTAGGGGGGGTCTAGGATGCCTGTAAACCCTTTTTTGGGCCTCCAAAGTTTTCAATATTTTTGCAGGCCTAAGATGCATTTTAAGGTCTATTTTGAGCTGCTAACATATTCTGAACTTTCAGGGGTGTAGGATGCATTTTTCGTGCCCAAAATATTTTTGGGAATTTCAGTGGTCTAGAATGTGGGTTAATGCCGCTATCAAGCTGCAAATGTTTTTGGGACATTCAGAGCTCTCTGACAACGTTTTTGGCCACCAACATTTGCTGGACTTTAGGGGGTCTAGGATGCCTATAAACCCCTTTTTTGGGCATCCAACGTTTTCAACATTTTTGCAGGCCTAAGATGCATTTTAAGGCCTTTTTTGGGCTGCTAACATATTCTGAACTTTCAGGGGTGTAGGATGCATTTTTCGTGCCCAAAATATTTTTAGGAATTTCAGTGGTCTCGGATGCGGGTTAATGCCCCTTTCGGGCTGCAAATATTTTTCAGACATTCATAGCTCTCTGGAACAGTTTTTGGGCCACCAACATTTTCTGGACTTTAGGGGTCTAGGATGCCTGTAAACCCCTTTTTTGGGCCTCCAAAGTTTTCAACATTTTTGCAGGCCTAAGATGCCTTTTTTGGGATGCCAACATATTCTGAACTTTCAGGGGTGTAGGATGCATTTTTTGTGCCAAAATTATTTTTGGGAATTTCAGTGGTCTAGGATGTGGGTTAATGCCCATTTCAAGCTGCAAATGTTTTTGGGACATTCAGAGCTCGCTGACAGTTTATGGGGCCACCAACATTTTCTGGACTTTAGGGGGGTCTAGGATGCCTGTAAACCCTTTTTTGGGCCTCTAAAGTTTTGAACATTTTTGCAGGCCTAAGATGCATTTTAAGGTCTATTTTGAGCTACTAACATATTCTGAACTTTCAGGGGTGTAGGATGCATTTTTCGTGCCCAAAATAAATATTTTTGGGAATTTCAGTGGTCTAGAATGAGGGTTAATGCCCCTTTCAGGCTGCAATATTTTTGGGACATTCAGAGCTCTGTGGCTCAGATTTTGGGCCACCAACATTTTATGGACTTTAGGGGTCTAGGATACCTGTAAACCCCTTTTCTGGGCCTCTAAAGTTTTCAATATTTTTGCTAGCCTAAGATGCATTTTAAGGCCTTTTTTGGACTGCTAACACATTCTGAACTTTCAGGGGTGTAGGGTGCATTTTTCATGCCCAAAATATTTTTGGGAATTTCAGTGGTCTAGAATGCGGGTTAATGCCCCTTTCGGGCTGCAAATATTTTTCGGACATTCATAGCTCTCTGGCACAGTTTTTGGGCCACCAACAGTTTCTGGACTTTAGTGGGTCTAGGATGCCTGTAAACCCCTTTTTTGGGTCTCCAAAGTTTTCAACATTTTTGCAGGCCTAAGATGCATTCTAAGGTCTATATTGCGCTGCTAACATATTCGGAACTTTCAGGGGTGTAGGATGCATTTTTCATGCCCAAAATATTTTTGGGAATTTCAGTGGTCTAGAATGTGGGTTAATGCCCCTTTCGGGCTGCAAATGTTTTTCGGACATTCAGAGCTCTCTGGCACAGTTTTTGGGCCACCAGCATTTTCTGGACTTTAGGGGGTCTAGGATGCTTGTAAACCCCTTTTTTGGGCATCCAAAGTTTTCAACCTTTTTGCAGGCCTAAAATGCATTTTAAAGGCTTTTTTGCCTGCTAACATATTCTGAACTTTCAGGGGTGTAGGATGCATTTTTCGTGCCCAAAATATTTTTGAGAATTTCAGTGGTCTAGGATGCGGGTTAATGCCCCTTTCAGGCTGCAAATGTTTTTGGTCATTCAGAGCTCTCTGACACAGTTTTTGGGCCACCAACATTTTCTGGACTTTAGGGGGTCTAGGATGTCTGTAAACCCCTTGTTTGGGCATCCAAAGTTTTCAACCTTTTTGCAGGCCTAAAATGCATTTTAAGGCCTTTTTTGGGGTGCTAACATATTCTGAACTTTCAGGGGTGTAGGATGCATTTTTCGTGCCCAATATATTTTTGGGAATTTCAGTGCTCTAGGGTGCGGGTTAATGCCCCTTTCAAGCTGCAAATGTTTTTGGGTCATTCAGAGCTCTCTGACAGTTTTTGGGCCACCAACATTTTCTGGACTTTAGGGGGTCTAGGATGCTTGTAAACCCCTTTTTTGGGCATCCAAAGTTTTCAACTTTTTTGCAGGCCTAAGATGCATTTTAAGGCCTTTTTTGGGCTGCTAACATATACTGAACTTTCAGGGTTGTAGGATGCATTTTTCGCCACCAATATATTTTTGAAAATTTCAGTGGTCTAGGGTGCAGGTTAATGCCCCTTTCAAACTGCAAATGTTTTTGGGTCATTCAGAGCTCTCTGACACAGTTTATGGGCCACCAACATTTTCTGGACTTTAGGCGCTCTAGGATGCCTGTAACCCCTTTTTTGGGCATCCAAAGTTTTCAACATTTTTGCAGGGCTAAGATGCATTTTAAGGCCTTTTTTGGGATGCCAACATACTCTGAACTTTCATGGGTGTAGGATGCATTTTTCGTGCCCAAAATATTTTTGGGAATTTCAGTGGTCTAGGATGCGAGTTAATGCCCCTTTCGGGCTGCAAATGTTTTTCGAACATTCAGAGCGCTCTGGCACAGTGTTTGGCCACCAACATTTTCTGGACTTTAGGGGGTCTAGGATGCCTGTAAACCCCTTTTTTGGGCCTCCAAAGTTTTCAACATTTTTGCAGGCCTAAGATGCATTCTAAGGCCTTTTTTGGGCTAACATATTCTGACCTTTCAGGGGTTTAGGTTGCATTTTTCGTGCCAAAATTATTTTTGGGAATTTCAGTGGTCTAGGATGCGGGTTAATGCCCCTTTCGGGCTGCAAATGTTTTTGGGACATTCAGAGCTCTCTGGCACAGTTTTTGGGCCACCAACATTTTCTGGACTTTAGGGGGTCTAGGATGCCTGTAAACCCCTTTTTTGGGGCCTCAAAAGTTTTCAACATTTTTGCAGGCCTAAAATGCATTTTAAGGCCTTTTTTGGGCTGCCAACATATTCTGAACTTTCAGGGGTGTAGGATGCATTTTTCGTGCCCAAAATATTTTTGGGAATTTCAATGGTCTAGGATGCGGGTTAATGCCACTTTCAGGTTGCAAATGTTTTTGGGACATTCAGAGCTCTCTGACACAGTTTTTGGGCCACCAACATTTTCTGGACTTTAGGGGGTCTAGGATTCCTGTAGACTCCTTTTTTGGGCCTCCAAAGTTTTCAACATTTTTGCAGGGCTAAGATGCATTTTAAGGCCTTTTTTGGGATGCCAACATATTCTGAACTTTCAGGGGTGTAGGATGCATTTTTCGTGCCCAAAATATTTTTGGGAATTTCAGTGGTCTAATATGCGGGATAATTCCCCTTTCGGGCTGCAAATGTTTTTGAGCCATTCAGAGCTCTCTGGCACAGTTTTTGGACCACCAACATTTTCTAGAATTTAGGTGGTCTAGGATACATTCTAAGGCCTTTTTTGGGCTAACATATTCTGAACTTTCAGGGGTGTAGGATTTATTTTTCGTGCCAAAATTATTTTTGGAATTTCAGTGGTCTAGGATTCGGGTTAATGCCCCTTTCAAGCTGCAAATGTTTTTCGGACATTCAGAGCTCCCTGACACAGTTTTTGGCCACTAACATTTGCTGGACTTTAGGGGGTCTAGGATGCCTGTAACCCCCTTTTTTGGGCCTCCAAAGTTTACAACATTTTTGCAAGCCTAAAATGCATTTTAAGGCATTTTTTGGGATGCCAACATATTATGAACTTTCAGGGGTGTAGGATGCATTTTTTGTGCCCAAAATATTTTTGGGAATTTCAGTGGTCTAATATGCGGGTTAATGCCCCTTTCGGGCTGCAAATGTTTTTGGGCCATTCAGAGCTCTCTGGCACAGTTTATGGGCCACCAACATTTTCTAGAATTTAGGTGTTCTAGGATGCGTGTAAACCCCTTTTTTGGGCCTCCAAAGTTTTCAATATTTTTGCTGGTTTAATATGCATTCTAAGGCCTTTTTTGGGCTAACATATTCTGAACTTTCAGGGGTGTAGGATGCATTTTTCGTGTCAAAATTATTTTTGGGAATTTCAGTTGTCTAGGATGCGGGTTAATGCCCCTTTCAAGCTGCAAATGTTTTTGGGACATTCAGAGCTCGCTGACACAGTTTATGGGGCCACCAACATTTTCTGGATTTTAGGGGGTCTAGGATGCCTGTAAACCCCTTTTTTGGGCCTCTAAAGTTTTCAATATTTTTGCAGGCCTAAGATGCATTTTAAGGTCTATTTTGAGCTGCCAACATATTCTGAACTTTCAGGGGTGTAGGATCATTTTTCGTGCCCAAAATATTTTTGGGAATTTCAGTGGTCTAGGATGCGGGATAATGCCCTTTTCCGGTTGCAAATGTTTTTTTGGGACATTCAGAGCTCTCTGACACAGTTTTTGGACCACCAACATTTTCTAGAATTTAGGTGGTCTAGGATGCCTGTAAACCCCTTTTTTGGGCCTCCAAAGTTTTCAACATTATTTGGAGGGCTGATGTATTTTAAGGCCTTTTTTGGGATGCCAATATATTCTGAACTTTCAGGGGTGTAGGATGCATTTTTCGTGCCCAAAATATTTTTGGGAATTTCAGTGGTCTAGAATGTGGGTTAATGCCCCTATGAGGCTGCAAATGTTTTTGGGACATTTAGAGCTCTCTGACACAGTTTTTGGCCACCATCATTTGCTGGACTTTAGGGGGTTTAGGATGCCTGTAAATCCCTTTTTTGGGCCTCCAAAGTTTTCAACATTTTTGCAGGGCTAAGATGCATTTTAAGGCCTTTTTTGGGATACCAACATATTCGGAGCTTTCAGGGGTGTAGGATGCATTTTTCGTGCCCAAACTATTTTTGGGAATTTCAGCGGTCTAGGATGCGGGTTAATGCCCCTTTTGGGCTGCAAATATTTTTCAGACATTCATAGCTCTCTGGCACAGTTTTTGGGCCACCAACATTTTCTGGACTTTAGGGGGTCTAGGATGCCTGTAAACCCCTTTTTTGGGCCTCTAAAGTTTTCAATATTTTTGCTGGTCTAAGCTGCATTCTAAGGCCTTTTTTGGGCTAACATATTCTGAACTTTCAGGGGTGTAGGATGCATTTTTCGTGCCCAAAATATTTTTGGGAATTTCAGTGGTCTAGGATGCGGGTTAATGCCCCTTTCGGGCTGCACATGTTTTTGGGACATTCAGAGCTCTCTGGCACAGTTTTTGGGCCACCAACATTGTCTGGACTTTAGGGGGTCTACGATGCCTGTAAACCCCTTTTTTGGGCCTCCAAAGTTTTCAAAATTTGTGCAGGCCTAAGATGCATTTTAAGGCCTTTTTTTGGGATGCCAACATATTCTGAACTTTCAGGGGTATAGAATGCATTTTTCGTGCCCAAAATATTTTTGGGAATTTCAGTGGTCTAGAATGTGGGTTAATGACCCCATCAGGCTGAAAATGTTTTTGGGACATTCAGAGCTCTCTGACACAGTTTTTGGCCACCAACATTTGCTGGACTTTAGGGGGTCTAGGATGACTGTAAACCCCTTTTTTGGGCCTCCAAAGTTTTCAACATTTTTGCAGGCCTAAGATGCATTCTAAGGCCTTTTTTGGGCTGATAATATATTCTAAACTGTCAGGCGTGTAGGATGTATTTTTCGTGCCCAAAATATTTTTGGGAATTTCAGTGGTGTAGGATGCGGGTTAATGCCCCTTTCAGGTTGCAAATGTTTTTGGGACATTCAGAGCTCTCTGACACAGTTTATGGGCCACCAACATTTTCTGGCATTAGGGGCTCTAAAATGCCTGTAAATCCCTTTTTTGGGCATCCAAAGTTTTCAATATTTGTGCAGGCCTAAGATGCATTTTTAGGTCTTTTTTTGGCTGCTTTCACATTCTGAACTTATAGGGGTGTAGGATGCATTTTTCGTGCCCAAAATATTTTTGGGAATTTCAGTGGTCTAGAATGTGGGTTAATGCCCCTATCAGGCTGCAAATGTTTTTGGGACATTCAGAGCTCTCTGACAGTTTTTGGCCACCATCATTTGCTGGACTTTAGGGGGGTCTAGGATGCCTGTAAACCCCTTTTTTGTGCCTCTAACGTCTTTAACATTTTTGCAGGCCTAAGATGCATTTTAAGGCCTTTTTTGGGATGCCAACATATTCTGAACTTTCTGGGGTGTAGGATGCATTTTTCGTGCCGAAAATATTTTTGGGAATTTCAGTGGTCTAGAGTGCGGGTTGATGCCCCTTTCAGGCTGCAAATGGTTTTGGGACATTCAGAGCTCTCTGGCACAGTTTTTGGGCCACCAACATTTTCTGGACTTTAGGTGGTCTACGATGCCTGTAAACCCCTTTTTTGGGCCTCCAAAATTTTCAACATTTTTGCAGGCCTAAAATGCATTCTAAGGTCTATTTTGAGCTGCTAACATATTCTGAACTTTCAGGGGTGTAGGATGCATTTTTTGTGCCCAAAATATTTTTGGGAATTTCAGTGGTCTAGTGTGGGTTAATGCCCCTATCAGGCTGAAAATGTTTTTCGGACATTCAGAGCTCTCTGACACAGTTTTTGGACCACCAACATTTTCTAGAATTTAGGTGGTCTAGGATGCCTTTAAACCCCTTTTTTGGGCCTCCAATGATTTCAACATTTTTTCTGGGCTGATGCATTTTAAGGCCTTTTTTGGGATGCCAACATATTCTGAACTTTCTGGGGTGTGGGATGCATTTTTCGTGCCAAAATTATTTTTGGGAATTTCACTGGTCTAGGATGCGGGTTAATGCCCCTTTCAAGCTGAAAATGTTTTTGGGACATTCAGAGCTCGCTGACACAGTTTATGGGGCCACCAACATTTTCTGGACTTTAGGGGGGTCTAGGATGCCTGTAAACCCTTTTTTGGGCCTCCAAAGTTTTCAACATTTTTGCAGGCCTAAAATGCATTCTAAGGTCTATTTTGAGCTGCTAACATATTCTGAACTTTCAGGGGTGTAGGATGCATTTTTTGTGCCCAAAATATTTTTGGGAATTTCAGTGGTCTAGTGTGGGTTAATGCCCCTATCAGGCTGAAAATGTTTTTCGGACATTCAGAGCTCTCTGACACAGTTTTTGGACCACCAACATTTTCTAGAATTTAGGTGGTCTAGGATGCCTTTAAACCCCTTTTTTGGGCCTCCAATGATTTCAACATTTTTGCTGGGCTGATGCATTTTAAGGCCTGTTTTGGGATGCCAACATATTCTGAACTTTCTGGGGTGTAGGATGCATTTTTCGTGCCAAAATTATTTTTGGGAATTTCACTGGTCTAGGATGTGGGTTAATGCCCCTATCAGGCTGCAAATATTTTTGGGACATTCAGAGCTCCCTGACAGTTTTTGGCCACCAACATTTGCTGGACTTTAGGGGGTCTAGGATGCCTGCAAACCCCTTTTTTGGGCCTCCAAAGTTTTCAACATTTTTGAAGGCCTAAGATGCATTTTAAGGCCTTTTTTTTGGGATGCCAACATATTCTGAACTTTCAGGGGTGTAGGATGCATTTTTCGTGCCCAAAATATTTTTGGGAATTTCAGTGGTCTAGGATGCGGGTTAATGCCCCCTTCTGGTTGCAAATGTTTTTTGGGACATTCAGAGCTCTCTGGCACCGTTTTTGGGCCACCAACATTTTCTGGACTTTAGGGGGTCTAGGATGCCTGTAAACCCCTTTTTTGGGCCTCCCAAGTTTTCAACATTTTTGCAGGCCTAAGATGCATTCTAAGGCCTTTTTTGGGCTAACATATTCTGAACTTTCAGGGGTGTAGGATGCATTTTTTGTGCCAAAATTATTTTTGGCAATTTCAGTGGACTAGGTTAATGCCCCTTTCCAGCTGCAAATATTTTTTGAACATTCAGAGCTTTGTGGCACAGTTTCTGGGCCACCAACATTTTCTGGACTTTAGGGGGGGTCTAGGATGCCTGTAAACCCCTTTTTTGGGCCTCTAAAGTTTTCAACATTTTTGCAGGGCTGATGCATTTTAAGCCCTTTTTTGGGATGCCAACATATTCTGAACTTTCAGGGGTGTAGGATGCATTTTTCGTGCCCAAAATATTTTTTGGAATTTCAGTGGTCTAGAATGTGGGTTAATGCCCCTTTCAGGCAGCAAATGTTTTTGGGACATTCAGAGCTCTCTGGCACAGTTTTTGAGCCACCAACATTTTCTGGACTTTAGGGGGGTCTAGGATGCCTGTAAACCCCTTTTTTGGGCCGCCAAAGTTTTCAACATTTTTGCAGGGCTAAAATGCATTTTAAGGCCTTTTTTGGGATGCCAACATATTCTGAACTTTCAGGGGTGTAGGTGTCACGCCACTTTTGGGGAGACCGAGGTCTGTTGCGATCGCTCTCCCTTCTCCCTCCTGGCGGATCTACCCGCGCTTTCGCGCCTGGGGAGCCGCCAGGAGGAGAGCTTCTGGAACCGCTGCTGGAGGGTTGCGGCGCATGCGCGGGAAACCGCTGTCTCAGTTCCGCGCATGCGCCGTAGATTGGGCCTGCGCTTTGGGAAGGGCTTGCCTTCCAAGCCTCATTTCGGGTCCGCCGGCACCCAGAGACGAAACGGCTTGCGTTTCAGGCCTCGTTGGTGCCGGCGGCCCATAAAAGGGAACCGCAAGCAGAAGCTAACCGCGTCTCAACGCGGAAGCTTTGTTCGTGTTGCTCGCTCCTGGTTTCCTGTGGTTCCTGCTTCCACCTTGCCTTGCCCCCAGCCTGCCTGGGTTCCCTGCTCAACACTGGGTCCTCTTGGGCCCTTTTGCCTTGCCTCCAGCCTGCCTGGGTGCCCTGCTCAAACCTGGGTCCTCTTGGGCCCTTTTGCCTTGCCTTGCCACCAGCCTGCCTGGGTGCCCTGCTCAATCCTGGGTCCTCTTGGGCCCTTTTGCCTTGCCTTGCCTCCAGCCTGCCTGGGTGCCCTGCTCAACCCTGGGTCCTTTTTGTCCTGCTTGCCTTCTGCCTGCCTGGGTGCCCAGTTTTGCCCAAGGGTCTCTTTGGTCCCACTTGCCCTACTTGACCTCCAGTCCCCTGGGTTCCTTGTTCTCGCCCTGGGTTCCCTTGGCTCCAGTTTCCCCTCTGACTCTCCTGGGACCAATTGGGCCTTTGTCTTTTTCCCTATTCCTTGGGCTCTCCCTTGTTGGTTTCCCTTCCCTATCTGGTTCCCCTTTTCCTGTCTGGTCCTGCCTGGTGCCTCGTCCTTTTTGGATCTACAGACCATCGGGCTAGTCAGCCATCTCCAAACCAGCTACCTGAAGTTCGCCTGAAAGTGTCTTCCTGCGGATTGGTGCCCCGACTTAGTCTTTGTTTGGTGTGATCCCGCGTTCACCTTGGACTTCACCTTGTTCCGAATCTTCAACCTGACTGCTGCCTCTCCTGTCTGTGCTTGTGCAGTCCCACCGTCACGTTAATCAGGAGAGTGCCTTCCGTGACGCTGGGAGTCTGTCCATCCTCCACCCTGTTCCATTTGGGTGGTGGAGAGGCGGGTTCCCCGAGTCACACACTCGTCATTCAGCTGGCTACAGCCTGACGGCCCCAACAAGATCCACATCTAAGAAAATAGGTACGCAGTCTTCACGTACATCCCAGCTTGACAGTAGGATGCATTATTCGTGCCAAAATTATTTTTGGGAATTTCAGTGGTCTAGAATGTGGGTTAATGCCCCTAACAGGAGGCAAATGTTTTTGGGACATTCAGAGCTCCCTGAAAGTTTTTGGCCACCAACATTTGCTGGACTTTAGGGGGTCTAGGATGCCTGTAAACCCCTTTTTTGGGCCTCCAAAGTTTTCAACATTTTTGCAGGCCTAAGATGCATTTTAAGGCCTTTTTTTGGGATGCCAACATATTCTGAACTTTCAGGGGTGTAGGATGCATTTTTCGTGCCAAAATTATTTTTGGGAATTTCAGTGGTCTAGGATGCGGGTTAATGCCCCTTTCAAGCTGCAAATCTTTTTGGGACATTCAGAGCTTGCTGACAGTTTATGGGGCCACCAACATTTTCTGGACTTTAGGGGGGTCTAGGATGCCTGTAAACCCCTTTTTTGGGCCTCTAAAGGTTTCAATATTTTTGCAGGCCTAAGATGCACTTTAAGGCCTTTTTTGGGATGCCAACATATTCTGAACTTTCTGGGGGGTAGGATGCATTTTTCGTGCCAAAATTATTTTTGGGAATTGCAGTGGTCTAGGATGCGGGTTAATGCCCCTTTCAAGCTGCAAATGTTTTTGGGACATTCAGAGCTCGCTGACACAGTTTATGGGGCCACCAACATTTTCTGGACTTTAGGGGGGTCTAGGATGCCTGTAAACCCTTTTTTGGGCCTCCAAAGTTTTCAACATTTTTGCAGGCCTAATATGCATTCTAAGGCCTTTTTTGGGATGCCAACATATTCTGAACTTTCAGGGGTGTAGGATGCATTTTTCGTGCCCAAAATATTTTTGGGAATTTCAGTGGTCTAGAATGTGGGTTAATGCCCCTATCAGGCTAAAATGTTTTTGGGACATTCAGAGCTCTCTGACACAGTTTTTGGCCACCAACATTTGCTGGACTTTAGGGGGTCTAGGATGCAGGATGCCTGTAAACCCCTTTTTTGGGCCTCCAAAGTTTTCAACATTTTTGCAGGCCTAAGATGCATTTTAAGGCCTTTTTTTGGGATGCCAACATATTCTGAACTTTCAGGGGTGTAGGATGCATTTTTTGAGCCCAAAATATTTTTGGGAATTTCAGTGGTCTAGAATGCGGGTTAATGTCCCTTTCAGGCAACAAATGTTTTTGGGACATTCAGAGCTCTCTGGCACAGTTTTTGGGCCACCAACATTTTCCGGACTTTAGGGGGGTCTAGGATGCCTGTAAACCCCTTTTTTTGGCCTCTAAAGTTTTCAATGTTTTTGCTGGTCTAAGATGCATTCTAAGGCTAACATATTCTGAACTTTCAGGGGTGTAGGATGCATTTTTCGTGCCAAAATATTTTTGGGAATTTCAGTGGTCTAGGATGCAGATTAATGCCCCTTTCGGGCTGCACGTGTTTTTGGGACATTCAGAGCTCTCTGGCCAGTTTTTGGGCCACCAACATTGTCTGGACTTTAGGGGGTCTATGATGCCTGTAAACCCATTTTTTGGGCCTCCAAAGTTTTCATTTCAACATTTTTGCAGGCCTAAGTTGCATTCTAAGGCCTTTTTTGGACATATTCGAAACTGTTAGGGGTGTAGGATACATTTTTAGTGCCCAAAATATTTTTGGGAATTTCGGTGGTCTAGGATGCGGTATAATGCCCTTTTCCGGTTGCAAATGTTTTTTGGGACATTCAGAGCTCTCTGACACAGTTTTTGGACCACCAACATTTTCTAGAATTTAGTTGGTCTAGGATGCCTGTAAACCCCTTTTTTGGGCCTCCAAAGTTTTCAACATTTTTGCAGGCCTAAGATGCATTTTAAGGCCTTTTTTGGGCTGCTAACATATTCTGAACTTATGGGGTGTAGGATGCATTTTTTGAGCCCAAAATATTTTTGGGAATTTCAGTGGTCTAGAATGCGGGTTAATGTCCCTTTCAGGCAACAAATGTTTTTGGGACATTCAGAGCTCTCTGGCACAGTTTTTGGGCCACCAACATTTTCCGGACTTTAGGGGGGTCTAGGATGCCTGTAAACCCCTTTTTTTGGCCTCTAAAGTTTTCAATGTTTTTGCTGGTCTAAGATGCATTCTAAGGCCTTTTTTGGGCTAACATATTCTGAACTTTCAGGGGTGTAGGATGCATTTTTCGTGCCAAAATATTTTTGGGAATTTCAGTGGTCTAGGATGCAGATTAATGCCCCTTTCGGGCTGCACGTGTTTTTGGGACATTCAGAGCTCTCTGGCCAGTTTTTGGGCCACCAACATTGTCTGGACTTTAGGGGGTCTATGATGCCTGTAAACCCATTTTTTGGGCCTCCAAAGTTTTCAACATTTTTGCAGGCCTAAGTTGCATTCTAAGGCCTTTTTTGGACATATTCGAAACTGTTAGGGGTGTAGGATACATTTTTAGTGCCCAAAATATTTTTGGGAATTTCAGTGGTCTAGGATGTGGGTTAATGCCCCTTTCAGGTTGCAAATGTTTTTTTGGGACATTCAGAGCTCTCTGACACAGTTTTTGGGCCACCAACATTTTCTGGAATTTAGGTGGTCTAGGATGCCTTTAAACCCCTTTTTTGGGCCTCCAATGATTTCAACATTTTTGCAGGGCTGATGCATTTTAAGGCCTTTTTTGGGATGCCAACATATTCTGAACTTTCTGGGGTGTAGGATGCATTTTTCGTGCCAAAATTATTTTTGGGAATTTCACTGGTCTAGGATGCGGGTTAATGCCCCTTTCAAGCTGCAAATGTTTTTGTGACATTCAGAGCTCGCTGACAGTTTATGGGGCCAACAACATTTTCTGGACTTTAGGGGGGGTCTAGGATGCCTGTAAACCCTTTTTTGGGCCTCTAAAGTTTTCAACATGTTTGCAGGGCTGATGCATTTTAAGGCCTTTTTTGGGATGCCAACATATTCTGAACTTTCAATGGGTGTATGATGCATTTTTCGTGCCAAAATTATTTTTGGGAATTTCAGTGGTCAACAATGTGGGTTAATGCCCCTTTCAAGCTGCAAATGTTTTTGGGACATTTAGAGCTCGCTGACACAGTTTATGGGGCCACCAACATTTTCTGGACTTTAGGGGGGTCTAGGATGCCTGTGAATCCCTTTTTTGGGCCTCTAAAGTTTTCAATAATTTTGCAGGCCTAAGATGCATTTCAAGGTCTTTTTTGGGCTAATAACATATTCTGAACTTTCAGGGGTGTAGGATGCATTTTTTGTGCCCAAAATATTTTTGTGAATTTCAGTGGTCTAGAATGTGGGTTAATGCCCCTATCAGGCTGCAAATATTTTTGGGACATTCAGAGCTCCCTGACAGTTTTTGGCCACCAACATTTGCTGGACTTTAGGGGGTCTAGGATGCCTGCAAACCACTTTTTTGGGCCTCCAAAGTTTTCAACATTTTCGAAGGCCTAAGATGCATTCTAAGGTCTTTTTTGGACATATTCGAAACTGTTAGGGGTGTAGGATGCATTTTTCGTGCCTAAAATATTTTTGGGAATTTCAGTGGTCTAGAATGCGGGTTGATGCCCCTTTCAGGCTGCAAATGTTTTTTGGGACATTCAGAGCTCTCTGGCACCGTTTTTGGGCCACCAACATTTTCTGGACTTTAGGGGGTCTAGGATGCCTGTAAACCCCTTTTTTGGGCCTCCAAAGTTTTCAACATTTTTGCAGGCCTAAGTTGCATTCTAAGGTCTTTTTTGGACATATTCGAAACTGTTAGGGGTGTAGGATGCATTTTTCGTGCCCAAAATATTTTTGGGAATTTCAGTGGTCTAGAATGCGGGTTGATGCCCCTTTCAGGCTGCAAATGATTTTGGGACATTCAGAGCTTCTGGCACCGTTTTTGGGCCACCAACATTTTCTGGACTTTAGGGGGGTGTAGGATGCCTGTAAACCCCTTTTTTGGGCCTCTAAAGTTTTCAACATTTTTGCAGGCCTAAGATGCATTTTAAGGTCTATTTTGAGCTGCTAACATATTCTGAACTTTCAGGGGTGTAGGATGCATTTTTTGTGCCAAAATTATTTTTGGCAATTTCAGTGGACTAGGTTAATGCCCCTTTCCAGCTGCAAATGTTTTTCGAACATTCAGAGCTCTCTGGCACAGTTTCTGGGCCACCAACATTTTCTGGACTTTAGGGGGGGTCTAGGATGCCTGTAAACCCCTTTTTTGGGCCTCTAAAGTTTTCAACATTTTTGCAGGGCTGATGCATTTTAAGCCCTTTTTTGGGATGCCAACATATTCTGAACTTATGGGTTGTAGGATGCATTTTTCGAGCCCAAAATATTTTTGGGCATTTCAGTGGTCTAGTATGCGAGTTAATGCCCCTTTCAGGTTGCAAATGTTTTTGGGACATTCAGAGCTCTCTGGCACAGTTTTTGAGCCACCAACATTTTCTGGACTTTAGGGGGGTCTAGGATGCCTGTAAACCCCTTTTTTGGGCCGCCAAAGTTTTCAACATTTTTGCAGGGCTAAAATGCATTTTAAGGCCTTTTTTGGGATGCCAACATATTCTGAACTTTCAGGGGTGTAGGTGTCACGCCACTTTTGGGGAGACCGAGGTCTGTTGCGATCGCTCTCCCTTCTCCCTCCTGGCGGATCTACCCACGCTTTCGCGCCTGGGGAGCCGCCAGGAGGAGAGCTTCTGGAACCGCTGCTGGAGGGTTGCGGCGCATGCGCGGGAAACCGCTGTCTCAGTTCCGCGCATGCGCCGTAGATTGGGCCTGCGCTTTGGGAAGGGCTTGCCTTCCAAGCCTCGTTTCGGGTCCGCCGGCACCCAGATATGAAACGGCTTGCGTTTCAGGCCTCGCGGGTGCCGGCGGCCCATAAAAGGGAACCGCAAGCAGAAGCTAACCGCGTCTCAACGCGGAAGCTTTGTTTGTGTTGCTCGCTCCTGGTTTCCTGTGGTTCCTGCTTCCACCTTGCCTTGCCCCGAGCCTGCCTGGGTGCCCTGCTCAACACTGGGTCCTCTTGGGCCCTTTTGCCTTGCCTCCAGCCTGCCTGGGTGCCCTGCTCAAACCTGGGTCCTCTTGGGCCCTTTTGTCTTGCCTCCAGCCTGCCTGGGTGCCCTGCTCAATCCTGGGTCCTCTTGGGCCCTTTTGCCTTGCCTTGCCTCCAGCCTGCCTGGGTGCCCTGCTCAACCCTGGGTCCTTTTTGTCCTGCTTGCCTTCTGCCTGCCTGGGTGCCCAGTTTTGCCCAAGGGTCTCTTTGGTCCCACTTGCCCTACTTGACCTCCAGTCGCCTGGGTTCCTTGTTCTCGCCCTGGGTTCCCTTGGCTCCAGTTTCCCCTCTGACTCTCCTGGGACCAATTGGGCCTTTGTCTTTTTCCCTATTCCTTGGGCTCTCCCTTGTTGGTTTCCCTTCCCTATCTGGTTCCCCTTTTCCTGTCTGGTCCTGCCTGGTGCCTCGTCCTTTTTGGATCTACAGACCATCGGGCTAGTCAGCCATCTCCAAACCAGCTACCTGAAGTTCGCCTGAAAGTGTCTTCCTGCGGATTGGTGCCCCGACTTAGTCTTTGTTTGGTGTGATCCCGCGTTCACCTTGGACTTCACCTTGTTCCGAATCTTCAACCTGACTGCTGCCTCTCCTGTCTGTGCTTGCGCAGTCCCACCGTCACGTTAATCAGGAGAGTGCCTTCCGTGACGCTGGGAGTCTGTCCATCCTCCACCCTGTTCCATTTGGGTGGTGGAGAGGCGGTTCCCCGAGTCACACACTCGTCATTCAGCTGGCTACAGCCTGACGGCCCCAACAGGATCCACATCAAAGAAAATAGGTACGCAGTCTTCACGTACATCCCAGCTTGACAGTAGGATGCATTTTTCGTGCCAAAATTATTTTTGGGAATTTCAGTGGTCTAGAATGTGGGTTAATGCCCCTATCAGGAGGCAAATGTTTTTGGGACATTCAGAGCTCCCTGACAGTTTTTGGCCACCAACATTTGCTGGACTTTAGGGGGTCTAGGATGCCTGTAAACCCCTTTTTTGGGCCTCCAAAGTTTTCAACATTTTTGCAGGTCTAAGATGCATTTTAAGGCCTTTTTTTGGGATGCCAACATATTCTGAACTTTCAGGGGTGTAGGATGCATTTTTCGTGCCAAAATTATTTTTGGGAATTTCAGTGGTCTAGGATGCGGGTTAATGCCCCTTTCAAGCTGCAAATCTTTTTGGGACATTCAGAGCTTGCTGACACAGTTTATGGGGCCACCAACATTTTATGGACTTTAGGGGGGTCTAGGATGCCTGTAAACCCTTTTTTGGGCCTCTAAAGTTTTCAATATTTTTGCAGGCCTAAGATGCATTTTAAGGTCTTTTTTGGGCTTCTAACATATTCTGAACTTTCAGGGGTGTAGGATGCATTTTTCATGCCCAAAATATTTTTGGGAATTTCAGTGGTCTAGGATGCGGGTTAATGCCCCTTTCAAGCTGCAAATCTTTTTGGGACATTCAGAGCTTCCTGACACAGTTTTTGGGCCACCAACATTTTCTGGACTTTAGGGGGGTCTAGGATGCCTGTAAACCCCTTTTTTGGGCCTCTAAAGGTTTCAATATTTTTGCAGGCCTAAGATGCACTTTAAGGCCTTTTTTGGGATGCCAACATATTCTGAACTTTCTGGAGGGTAGGATGCATTTTTCGTGCCAAAATTATTTTTGGGAATTTCAGTGGTCTAGGATGCGGGTTAATGCCCCTTTCAAGCTGCAAATGTTTTTGGGACATTCAGAGCTCTCTGACACAGTTTTTGGCCATCAACATTTGCTGGACTTTAGGGCGTCTAGGATGCCTGTAAACCCCTTTTTTGGGCCTCCAAAGTTTTCAACATTTTTGCAGGCCTAAGATGCATTTTAAGGCCTTTTTTTGGGATGCCAACATATTCTGAACTTTCAGGGGTGTAGTATGCATTTTTCCTGCCCAAAATATTTTTGGGAATTTCAGTGGTCTAGAATGTGGGATAATGCCCTTTTCCGGTTGCAAATGTTTTTTGGGACATTCAGAGCTCTCTGACACAGTTTTTGGACCACCAACATTTTCTAGAATTTAGGTGGTCTAGGATGCCTGTAAACCCCTTTTTTGGGCCTCCAAAGTTTTCAACATTTTTGCAGGCCTAAGATGCATTTTAAGGCCTTTTTTGGGCTGCTAACATATTCTGAACTTATGGGGTGTAGGATGCATTTTTTGAGCCCAAAATATTTTTGGGAATTTCAGTGGTCTAGAATGCGGGTTAATGTCCCTTTCAGGCAACAAATGTTTTTGGGACATTCAGAGCTCTCTGGCACAGTTTTTGGCCACCAAGATTTTCCGGACTTTAGGGGGGTCTAGGATGCCTGTAAACCCCTTTTTTTGGCCTCTAAAGTTTTCAATGTTTTTGCTGGTCTAAGATGCATTCAAAGGCCTTTTTTGGGCTAACATATTCTGAACTTTCAGGGGTGTAGGATGCATTTTTCGTGCCCAAAATATTTTTGGGAATTTCAGTGGTCTAGAATGCAGATTAATGCCCCTTTCGGGCTGCACATGTTTTTGGGACATTCAGAGCTCTCTGACACAGTTTTTGGCCATCAACATTTGCTGGACTTTAGGGCGTCTAGGATGCCTGTAAACCCCTTTTTTGGGCCTCCAAAGTTTTCAACATTTTTGCAGGCCTAAGATGCATTTTAAGGCCTTTTTTTGGGATGCCAACATATTCTGAACTTTCAGGGGTGTAGTATGCATTTTTCCTGCCCAAAATATTTTTGGGAATTTCAGTGGTCTAGAATGTGGGATAATGCCCTTTTCCGGTTGCAAATGTTTTTTGGGACATTCAGAGCTCTCTGACACAGTTTTTGGACCACCAACATTTTCTAGAATTTAGGTGGTCTAGGATGCCTGTAAACCCCTTTTTTGGGCCTCCAAAGTTTTCAACATTTTTGCAGGCCTAAGATGCATTTTAAGGCCTTTTTTGGGCTGCTAACATATTCTGAACTTATGGGGTGTAGGATGCATTTTTTGAGCCCAAAATATTTTTGGGAATTTCAGTGGTCTAGAATGCGGGTTAATGTCCCTTTCAGGCAACAAATGTTTTTGGGACATTCAGAGCTCTCTGGCACAGTTTTTGGCCACCAAGATTTTCCGGACTTTAGGGGGGTCTAGGATGCCTGTAAACCCCTTTTTTTGGCCTCTAAAGTTTTCAATGTTTTTGCTGGTCTAAGATGCATTCAAAGGCCTTTTTTGGGCTAACATATTCTGAACTTTCAGGGGTGTAGGATGCATTTTTCGTGCCCAAAATATTTTTGGGAATTTCAGTGGTCTAGAATGCAGATTAATGCCCCTTTCGGGCTGCACATGTTTTTGGGACATTCAGAGCTCTCTGGCACAGTTTTTGGGCCTCCAAAGTTTTCAACATTTTTGCAGGCCTAAGTTGCATTCTAAAGCCTTTTTTGGACATATTCGAAACTGTTAGGGGTGTAGGATACATTTTTAGTGCCCAAAATATTTTTGGGAATTTCAGTGGTCTAGGATGTGGGTTAATGCCCCTTTCAGGTTGCAAATGTTTTTTTGGGACATTCAGAGCTCTCTGACACAGTTTTTGGGCCACCAACATTTTCTGGACTTTAGGGGGTCTAGGATGCCTGTAAACCCCTTCTTTGGGCATCCAAAGTTTTCAACATTTTTGCAGGCCTAAGATGCATTTTAAGGTCTTTTTTGGGCTGCTAACATATTCTGAACTTTCTGGGGTGTAGGATGCATTTTTCGTGCCCAAAATATTTTTGGGAATTTCAGTGGTCTAGGATGCGAGTTAATGCCCCTTTCGGGCTGAACATGTTTTTGGGACATTCGGAGCTCTCTGACACAGTTTTTGGCCACCAACATTTGCTGGACTTTAGGGGGTCTAGGATGCCTGTAAACCCCTTCTTTGGGCATCCAAAGTTTTCAACATTTTTGCAGGGCTAAGATGCATTTTTCGTGCCCAAAATATTTTTGGGAATTTCAGTGGTCTAGGATGTGGGATAGTTACCCCTTTCGGGCTGCAAATGTTTTTGGGACATTCACAGCTCTCTGGCACAGTTTTTGGGCCACCAACATTTTCTGGACTTTAGGGGTCTAGGATGCCTGTAAACCACTTTTTTGGGCCTCTAAAGTTTTCAATATTTTTGCTGGTCTAAGATGCATTTTAAGGTCTTTTTTGGGCTGCTAACACATTCTGAACTTTCAGGGGTGTAGGATGCATTTTTCGTGCCCAACATATTTTTGGGAATTTCAGTGGTCTAGGATGCGGGTTAATGCCCCTTTCAGGTTGCAAATGTTTTTGGGACATTCAGAGCTCTGTGGCTCAGTTTTTGGGCCACCAACATTTTCTGGACTTTAGGGGTCTAGGATGTCTGTAAACCCCTTTTTTGGGCCTCCAAAGTTTTCAACATTTTTGCACGCTTAAGATGTATTTTAAGGCCTTTTTTTGGGCTGCTAACATGTTCTGAACTTATGGGGTGTAGGATGTATTTTTTTCGTGCCCAAAATATTTTTGGGAATTTCAGTGGTCTAGGATGCGGGTTAATGCCCCTTTCAGGTTGCAAATGTTTTTGGGACATTCAGAGCTCTGTGGCTCAGTTTTTGGGCCACCAACATTTTCTGGACTTTAGGTGTCTAGGATGCCTATATACCCCTTTTTTGGGGCTCTAAAGTTTTCAATATTTTTGCTGGCCTAAGATGCATTTTAAGGTCTTTTTTGGGCTGCTAACACATTCTGAACTTTCAGAGGTGTAGGATGCATTTTTCGTGCCCAAAATATTTTTGGGAATTTCAGTGGTCTAGGATGCGGGTTAATGCCCCTTTCAGGTTGCACATGTTTTTGGGACATTCAGAGCTCTCTGACACAGTTTTTGGGCCACCAACATTTTCTGGACTTTAGGGGGTCTAGGATGCCTGTGAACCCCTTTTTTGGGCCTCCAAAGTTTTCAACATTTTTGCAGGCTTAAGATTAATTTTAAGGCCTTTTTTTGGCTGCTAACATATGCTGAACTTTCAGGGGTGTAGGATGCATTTTTCATGCCCAAAATATTTTTGGGAATTTCAGTGGTCTAGGATGCGGGTTAATGCCCCTTTCAGGTTGCAGATGCTTTTGGGACATTCAGAGCTCGCTGACAGTTTTTGGGCCACCAACATTTTCTGGACTTTAGGGGGTCTAGGATGCCTGTAAACCCCTTTTTTGGGCCTCCAAAGTTTTCCATATTTTTGCTGGCCTAAGATGCATTTTAAGGTCTTTTTTGGCTGCTAACACAGTCTGAACTTTCAGGAGTGTAGGATGCATTTTTCGTGCCCAAAATATTTTTGGGAATTTCAGTGGTCTAGGATGCGGGTTAATGCCCCTTTCAGGCTGCTAATGTTTTTGGGACATTCAGAGCTCTGTGGCTCAGTTTTTGGGCCACCAACATTTTCTGGACTTTAGGGGGTCTACGATGCCTGTAAACCCCTTTTTTGGGCATCCAAAGTTTTCAACATTTTTGGAGAGCTAAGATGCATTCTAAGGCCTTTTTTGGGCTAACATATTCTGAACTTTCAGGGGTGTAGGATGCATTTTTCGTGCCAAAATTATTTTTGGGAATTTCAGTGGTCTAGGATGCGGGTTAATGCCGCTTTCAGGCTGCACATGTTTTTGGGATATTCAGAGCTCTGTGGCTCAGTTTATGGGCCACCAACATTTTCTGGACTTTAGGGGTCTAGGATGCCTGTAAACCCCTTCTTTGGGCCTCTAAAGTTTTCAATATTTTTGCAGGCCTAAGATGCATTTTAAGGCCTTTTTTTGGGATGCCAACATATTCTGAACTTTCAGGGGTGTAGAATGCATTTTTCGTGCCCAAAACATTTTTGGGAATTTCAATGGTCTAGGATGCGGGTTAATGCCCCTTTCAGGTTGCAAATGTTATTGGGACATTCAGAGCTCTGACACAGTTTTTGGGCCACCAACATTCTCTGGACTTTAGGGGGTCTAGGATGCCTGTAAACCCCTTCTTTGGGCATCCAAAGTTTTCAACATTTTTGCAGGGCTAAGATGCATTTTAAGGCCTTTTTTGGGATGCCAACATATTCTGAACTTTCAGGGGTGTAGGATGCATTTTTCGTGCCCAAAATATTTTTGGGAATTTCAGTGGTCTAGGATGTGGGATAATTACCCCTTTCGGGCTGCAAATGTTTTTGGGACATTCACAGCTCTCTGGCACAGTTTTTGGGCCACCAACATTTTCTGGACTTTAGGGGGTCTAGGATGCCTGTGAACCACTTTTTTGGGCCTCTAAAGTTTTCAATATTTTTGCAGGCCTAAGATGCATTTTAAGGCCTTTTTTTGGGATGCCAACATATTCTGAACTTTCAGGGGTGTAGAATGCATTTTTCGTGCCCAAAACATTTTTGGGAATTTCAATGGTCTAGGATGCGGGTTAATGCCCCTTTCAGGTTGCAAATGTTATTGGGACATTCAGAGCTCTGACACAGTTTTTGGGCCACCAACATTCTCTGGACTTTAGGGGGTCTAGGATGCCTGTAAACCCCTTCTTTGGGCATCCAAAGTTTTCAACACTTTTGCAGGGCTAAGATGCATTTTTCGTGCCCAAAATATTTTTGGGAATTTCAGTGGTCTAGGATGTGGGATAATTACCCCTTTCGGGCTGCAAATGTTTTTGGGACATTCACAGCTCTCTGGCACAGTTTTTGGGCCACCAACATTTTCTGGACTTTAGGGGGTCTAGGATGCCTGTGAACCCCTTTTTTGGGCCTCCAAAGTTTGCAACATTTTTGCAGGCTTAAGATTAATTTTAAGGCCTTTTTCTGGCTGCTAACATATGCTGAACTTTCAGGGGTGTAGGATGCATTTTTGTGCCCAAAATATTTTTGGGAATTTCAGTGGTCTAGTATGCAGGTTAATGCACCTTTCGGGCTGCAAATGTTTTTGGGTCATTCAGAGCTCTGTGGCTCAGTTTTTGGGGCACCAACATTTTCTGGACTTTAGGGGTCTAGGATGCCTGTAAACCACTTTTTTGGGCCTCTAAAGTTTTCAATATTTTTGCTGGTCTAAGATGCATTTTAAGGTCTTTTTTGGGCTGCTAACACATTCTGAACTTTCAGGGGTGTAGGATGCATTTTTCGTGCCCAACATATTTTTGGGAATTTCAGTGGTCTAGGATGCGGGTTAATGCCCCTTTCAGGTTGCAAATGTTTTTGGGACATTCAGAGCTCTGTGGCTCAGTCTTTGGGCCACCAACATTTTCTGGACTTTAGGGGGTCCAGGATGTCTGTAAACCCCTTTTTTGGGCCTCCAAAGTTTTCAACATTTTTGCAGGCCTAAGATGCATTCTAAGGCCTTTTTTGGGCTGATAACATATTCTACACTGTCAGGGGTGTAGGATGCATTTTTCGTGCCCAAAATATTTTTGGGAATTTCAGTGGTCTAGGATGCAGGTTAATGCACGTTTCGGGCTGCAAATGTTTTTGGGACATTCACAGCTCTCTTGCACAGTTTTTGGGCCACCAACATTTTCTGGACTTTAGGGGTTCTAGGATGCCTGTAAACCCCTTTTTTGGGCCTCCAAAGCTTTCAACATTTTTGCAGGGCTAAGATGCATTTTAAGGCTTTTTTTGGGATGCCAACATATTCTGAACTTTCAGGGGTGTAGGATGCATTTTTCGTGCCCAAAATATTTTTGGGAATTTCAGTGGTCTAGTATGCAGGTTAATGCACATTTCGGGCTGCAAATGTTTTTGGGACATTCAGAGCTCTGTGGCTCAGGTTTTGGGGCACCAACATTTTCTGGACTTTAGGGGTCTAGGATGCCTGTAAACCACTTTTTTGGGCCTCTAAAGTTTTCAATATTTTCGCTGGTCTAAGATGCATTTTAAGGTCTTTTTTGGGCTGCTAACACATTCTGAACTTTCAGGGGTGTAGGATGCATTTTTCGTGCCCAAAATATTTTTGGGAATTTCAGTGGTCTAGTATGCAGGTTAATGCACCTTTCGGGCTGCAAATGTTTTTGGGACATTCAGAGCTCTCTGACACAGTTTTTGGGCCACCAACATTTTCTGGACTTTAGGGGGTCTAGGATGCCTGTAAACCCTTTTTTTGAGCCTCCAAAGTTTTCAAAATTTTTGCAGGCTTAAGATTAATTTTAAGGTCTTTTTTGGCTGCTAACATATGCTGAACTTTCAGGGGTGTAGGATGCATTTTTCGTGCCCAAAATAATTTGGGGAATTTCAGTGGTCTAGGATGCGGGTTAATGCCCCTTTCAGGCTGCTAATGTTTTTGGGACATTCAGAGCTCTGTGGCTCAGTTTTTGGGCCACCAACATTTTCTGGACTTTAGGGGTCTAGGATGCCTATATACCCCTTTTTTGGGCCTCTAAAGTTTTCAATATTTTTGCTGGCCTAAGATGCATTTTAAGGTCTTTTTTGGGCTGCTAACACATTCTGAACTTTCAGGGGTGTAGGATGCATTTTTCGTGCCCAAAATATTTTTGGGAATTTCAGTGGTCTAGGATGCGGGTTAATGCCCCTTTCAGGTTGCACATGTTTTTGGGACATTCAGAGCTCTCTGACACAGTTTTTGGGCCACCAACATTTTCTGGACTTTAGGGGGTCTAGGATGTCTGTAAACCCCTTTTTTGGGCATCCAAAGTTTTCAACATTTTTGCATGCTTAAGATGTATTTTAAGTCCTTTTTTTGGGCTGCTAACATATTCTGAACTTATGGGGTGTAGGATGCATTTTTTTCGTGCCCAAAATATTTTTGGGAATTTCAGTGGTCTAGTATGCAGGTTAATGCCCCTTTCGGGCTGCAAATGTTTTTGGGACATTCAGAGCTCTCTGGCACAGTTTTTGGCCACCAACATTTTCTGGACTTTAGGGGGGTCTAGGATGTTTGTAAACCCCTTTCTTGGGCCACCAAAGTTTTCAACATTTTTGCAGGCCTAAGATGCATTTTAAGGCCTTTTTTGGGCTGATAACATATTCTGAACTTTCAGGGGTGTAGGATGCATTTTTCATGCCCAAAATATTTTTGGGAATTTCAGTGGTCTAGGATGCGGGTTAATGCCCCTTTCAGGTTGCAGATGCTTTTGGGACATTCAGAGCTCGCTGACAGTTTTTGGGCCACCAACATTTTCTGGACTTTAGGGGGTCTAGGATGCCTGTAAACCCCTTTTTTGGGCCTCCAAAGTTTTCCATATTTTTGCTGGCCTAAGATGCATTTTAAGGTCTTTTTTGGCTGCTAACACAGTCTGAACTTTCAGGAGTGTAGGATGCATTTTTCGTGCCCAAAATATTTTTGGGAATTTCAGTGGTCTAGGATGCGGGTTAATGCCCCTTTCAGGCTGCTAATGTTTTTGGGACATTCAGAGCTCTGTGGCTCAGTTTTTGGGCCACCAACATTTTCTGGACTTTAGGGGGTCTACGATGCCTGTAAACCCCTTTTTTGGGCAATCAAAGTTTTCAATATTTTTGCTGGCCTAAGATGCATTTTAAGGCCTTTTTTGGGCTGCTAACACATTCTGAACTTTCAGGGGTGTAGGATGCATTTTTCGTGCCCAAAATATTATTGGGAATTTCAGTGGTCTAGGATGCAGGTTAATGCCCCTTTCAGGTTGCAAATGTTTTTGGGACATTCACAGCTCTCTTGCACAGTTTTTGGGCCACCAACATTTTCTGGACTTTAGGGGTTCTAGGATGCCTGTAAACCCATTTTTTGGGCCTCCAAAGCTTTCAACATTTTTGCAGGGCTACGATGCATTTTAAGGCCTTTTTTGGGCTGCTAACATATTCTGAACTTTCAGGGGTGTAGGATGCATTTTTCATGCCCAAAATATTTTTGGGAATTTCAGTGGTCTAGGATGCGGGTTAATGCCCCTTTCAGGTTGCACATGTTTTTGGGACATTCAGAGCTCGCTGACACCGTTTTTGGGCCACCAACATTTTCTGGACTTTAGGGGTTCGAGGATGCCTGTAAACCCTTTTTTTGAGCCTCCAAAGTTTTCAACATTTTTGCAGGTTTAAGATTAATTTTAAGGCCTTTTTTTGGCTGCTAACACATTCTGAACTTTCAGGGGTGTAGGATGCATTTTTCATGCCCAAAATATTATTGGGAATTTCAGTGGTCTAGGATGCAGGTTAATGCCCCTTTCAGGTTGCAAATGTTTTTGGGACATTCAGAGCTCTCTGACACCGTTTTTGGGCCACCAACATTTTCTGGACTTTAGGGGGTCTAGGATGCCTGTAAACCCCTTTTTTGGGCATCCAAAGTTTTCAACATTTTTGCAGGGCTAAGATGCATTTTAAGGCCTTTTTTGGGATGCCAACATATTCTGAACTTTCAGGGGTGTAGGATGCATTTTTCATGCCCAAAATATTTTTGGGAATTTCAGTGGTCTAGTACGCAGGTTAATGCACGTTTCGGGCTGCAAATGTTTTTGGGACATTCAGAGCTCGCTGACACAGTTTATGGGGACACCGACATTTTCTGGACATTAAGGGGGTCTAGGATGCCTGTAAACCCTTTTTGGGCCTCTAAAGTTTTCAATATTTTTGCAGGCCTAAGATGCATTGTAAGGTCTTTTTTGGGCTGCTAACATATTCTGAACTTTCAGGGGTGTAGAATGCATTTTTCGTGCCCAAAATATTTTTGGGAATTTCAGTGGTCTAGAATGTGGGTTAATGCCCCTATCAGGCTGCAAATGTTTTTGGGACATTCAGAGCTCTCTGACACAGTTTTTGGCCACCATCATTTGCTGGACTTTATGGGGTCTATGATGCCAGTAAACCCCTTTTTTGAGCCTCCAAAGTTTTCAATATTTTTGCAGGCCTAAGATGCATTTTAAGGCCTTTTTTGGGCTGCTAACATATTCTGAACTTATGGGGTGTAGGATGCATTTTTCGTGCCCAAAATATTTTTGGTAATTTCAGTGGTCTAGGATTCGGGTTAATGCCCCTTTCAGGCTGCTAATGTTTTTGGGACATTCAGAGCACTCTGACAAACATTTTGGACCACCAACATTTTCTGGACTTTAGGGGGTCTAGGATGCCTGTAAACCCGTTTTTTGGGCCTCCAAAGATTTCAACATTTTTGCAGGCCTAAGATGCATTCTAAGGCCTTTTTTGGGATGCCGACATATCCTGAACTGTGTAGGATGCATTTTTCGTGCCCAAAATATTTTTGCGAATTTCATTGGTCTAGTATGCGGGTTAATGCCCCTTTCGGGCTGCAAATGTTTTTTTGACATTCAGAGCTCTCTGGCACAGTTTTTGGCCACCAACATTTTCTGGACTTTGGCGAGTCTAGGATGTCTGTAAACCCCTTTTTTGGGCTACCAAAGTTTTCAACATTTTTGCAGGCCTAAGATGCATTTTAAGGCCTTTTTTGGGCTGCTAACATATTCTGAACTTATGGGGTGTAGGATGCATTTCTCGTGCCCAAAATATTTTTGGGAATTTCAGTGGTCTAGGATGTGGGTTAATGCCCCTTTCAGGCTACTAATGTTTTTAGGACATTCAGAGCTCTCTGACAAACATTTTGGACCACCAACATTTTCTGGACATTAGGGGCTCTAGGATGCCTGTAAACCCCTTTTTTGGGCCTCAAAAGTTTGCAACATTTTTTCAGGGCTAAGATGCATTTTAAGGCATTTTTTGGGATGCCAACATATTCTGAACTTTCAGGGGTGTAGGATGCATTTTTCGTGCCCAAAATATTTTTGGGAATTTCAGTGGTCTAGTATGCAGGTTAATGCACCTTTCGGGCTGCAAATGTTTTGGGGACATTCAGAGCCCTGTGGCTCAGTTTTTGGGGCACCAACATTTTCTGGACTTTAGGGGGTCTAGGATGCCTGTAAACCCCTTTTTTGGGCCTCCAAAGTTTTCAATATTTTTACAGGCCTAAGATGCATTTTAGGTCTTTTTTGGGCTGCTAACATATTCTGAATTTATGGGGTGTAGGATGCATTTTTCGTGCCCAAAATAGTTTTGGGAATTTCAGTGGTCTAGGATGCGGGTTAATGCCCCTTTCAGGTTGCAAATGTTTTTGGGACATTCAGAGCTCTCTGACACAGTTTTTGGGCCACCAACATTTTCTGGACTTTACGGGGTCTACGATGCCTGTAAACCCTTTTTTTGAGCCTCCAAAGTTTTCAACATTTTTGCAGGCTTAAGATTAATTTTAAGGCCTTTTTTTGGCTGCTAACATATGCTGAACTTTCAGGGGTGTAGGATGCATTTTTCGTGCCCAAAATAATTTGGGGAATTTCAGTGGTCCTGGATGCGGGTTAATGCCCCTTTCAGGTTGCAAATGTTTTTGGGACATTCAGAGCTCTGTGGCTGTTTTTGGGCCACCAACATTTTCTGGACTTTAGGGGTCTAGGATGTCTGTAAACCCCTTTTTTGGGCATCCAAAGTTTTCAACATTTTTGCATGCTTAAGATGTATTTTAAGGCCTTTTTTTGGGCTGCTAACATATTCTGAACTTATGGGGTGTAGGATGCATTGTTTTCGTGCCCAAAATATTTTTGGGAATTTCAGTGGTCTAGTATGCAGGTTAATGCCCCTTTCGGGCTGCAAATGTTTTTGGGACATTCAGAACTCTCTGGCACAGTTTTTGGCCACCAACATTTTCTGGACTTTAGGGGGGTCTAGGATGTTTGTAAACCCCTTTCTTGGGCCACCAAAGTTTTCAACATTTTTGCAGGCCTAAGATGCATTTTAAGGCCTTTTTTGGGCTGATAACATATTCTGAACTTTCAGTGGTGTAGGATGCATTTTTCATGCCCAAAATATTTTTGGGAATTTCAGTGGTCTAGGATGCGGGTTAATGCCCCTTTCAGGTTGCAGATGCTTTTGGGACATTCAGAGCTCGCTGACAGTTTTTGGGCCACCAACATTTTCTGGACTTTAGGGGGTCTAGGATGCCTGTAAACCACTTTTTTGGGCCTCTAAAGTTTTCAATATTTTCGCTGGTCTAAGATGCATTTTAAGGTCTTTTTTGGGCTGCTAACACATTCTGAACTTTCAGGGGTGTAGGATGCATTTTTCGTGCCCAAAATATTTTTGGGAATTTCAGTGGTCTAGTATGCAGGTTAATGCACCTTTCGGGCTGCAAATGTTTTTGGGACATTCAGAGCTCTCTGACACAGTTTTTGGGCCACCAACATTTTCTGGACTTTAGGGGGTCTAGGATGCCTGTAAACCCTTTTTTTGAGCCTCCAAAGTTTTCAAAATTTTTGCAGGCTTAAGATTAATTTTAAGGCCTTTTTTGGCTGCTAACATATGCTGAACTTTCAGGGGTGTAGGATGCATTTTTCGTGCCCAAAATAATTTGGGGAATTTCAGTGGTCTAGGATGCGGGTTAATGCCCCTTTCAGGCTGCTAATGTTTTTGGGACATTCAGAGCTCTGTGGCTCAGTTTTTGGGCCACCAACATTTTCTGGACTTTAGGGGTCTAGGATGCCTATATACCCCTTTTTTGGGCCTCTAAAGTTTTCAATATTTTTGCTGGCCTAAGATGCATTTTAAGGTCTTTTTTGGGCTGCTAACACATTCTGAACTTTCAGGGGTGTAGGATGCATTTTTCGTGCCCAAAATATTTTTGGGAATTTCAGTGGTCTAGGATGCGGGTTAATGCCCCTTTCAGGTTGCACATGTTTTTGGGACATTCAGAGCTCTCTGACACAGTTTTTGGGCCACCAACATTTTCTGGACTTTAGGGGGTCTAGGATGTCTGTAAACCCCTTTTTTGGGCATCCAAAGTTTTCAACATTTTTGCATGCTTAAGATGTATTTTAAGTCCTTTTTTTGGGCTGCTAACATATTCTGAACTTATGGGGTGTAGGATGCATTTTTTTCGTGCCCAAAATATTTTTGGGAATTTCAGTGGTCTAGTATGCAGGTTAATGCCCCTTTCGGGCTGCAAATGTTTTTGGGACATTCAGAGCTCTCTGGCACAGTTTTTGGCCACCAACATTTTCTGGACTTTAGGGGGGTCTAGGATGTTTGTAAACCCCTTTCTTGGGCCACCAAAGTTTTCAACATTTTTGCAGGCCTAAGATGCATTTTAAGGCCTTTTTTGGGCTGATAACATATTCTGAACTTTCAGGGGTGTAGGATGCATTTTTCATGCCCAAAATATTTTTGGGAATTTCAGTGGTCTAGGATGCGGGTTAATGCCCCTTTCAGGTTGCAGATGCTTTTGGGACATTCAGAGCTCGCTGACAGTTTTTGGGCCACCAACATTTTCTGGACTTTAGGGGGTCTAGGATGCCTGTAAACCCCTTTTTTGGGCCTCCAAAGTTTTCCATATTTTTGCTGGCCTAAGATGCATTTTAAGGTCTTTTTTGGCTGCTAACACAGTCTGAACTTTCAGGAGTGTAGGATGCATTTTTCGTGCCCAAAATATTTTTGGGAATTTCAGTGGTCTAGGATGCGGGTTAATGCCCCTTTCAGGCTGCTAATGTTTTTGGGACATTCAGAGCTCTGTGGCTCAGTTTTTGGGCCACCAACATTTTCTGGACTTTAGGGGGTCTACGATGCCTGTAAACCCCTTTTTTGGGCAATCAAAGTTTTCAATATTTTTGCTGGCCTAAGATGCATTTTAAGGCCTTTTTTGGGCTGCTAACACATTCTGAACTTTCAGGGGTGTAGGATGCATTTTTCGTGCCCAAAATATTATTGGGAATTTCAGTGGTCTAGGATGCAGGTTAATGCCCCTTTCAGGTTGCAAATGTTTTTGGGACATTCACAGCTCTCTTGCACAGTTTTTGGGCCACCAACATTTTCTGGACTTTAGGGGTTCTAGGATGCCTGTAAACCCATTTTTTGGGCCTCCAAAGCTTTCAACATTTTTGCAGGGCTACGATGCATTTTAAGGCCTTTTTTGGGCTGCTAACATATTCTGAACTTTCAGGGGTGTAGGATGCATTTTTCATGCCCAAAATATTTTTGGGAATTTCAGTGGTCTAGGATGCGGGTTAATGCCCCTTTCAGGTTGCACATGTTTTTGGGACATTCAGAGCTCGCTGACACCGTTTTTGGGCCACCAACATTTTCTGGACTTTAGGGGTTCGAGGATGCCTGTAAACCCTTTTTTTGAGCCTCCAAAGTTTTCAACATTTTTGCAGGTTTAAGATTAATTTTAAGGCCTTTTTTTGGCTGCTAACACATTCTGAACTTTCAGGGGTGTAGGATGCATTTTTCATGCCCAAAATATTATTGGGAATTTCAGTGGTCTAGGATGCAGGTTAATGCCCCTTTCAGGTTGCAAATGTTTTTGGGACATTCAGAGCTCTCTGACACCGTTTTTGGGCCACCAACATTTTCTGGACTTTAGGGGGTCTAGGATGCCTGTAAACCCCTTTTTTGGGCATCCAAAGTTTTCAACATTTTTGCAGGGCTAAGATGCATTTTAAGGCCTTTTTTGGGATGCCAACATATTCTGAACTTTCAGGGGTGTAGGATGCATTTTTCATGCCCAAAATATTTTTGGGAATTTCAGTGGTCTAGTACGCAGGTTAATGCACGTTTCGGGCTGCAAATGTTTTTGGGACATTCAGAGCTCGCTGACACAGTTTATGGGGACACCGACATTTTCTGGACATTAAGGGGGTCTAGGATGCCTGTAAACCCTTTTTGGGCCTCTAAAGTTTTCAATATTTTTGCAGGCCTAAGATGCATTGTAAGGTCTTTTTTGGGCTGCTAACATATTCTGAACTTTCAGGGGTGTAGAATGCATTTTTCGTGCCCAAAATATTTTTGGGAATTTCAGTGGTCTAGAATGTGGGTTAATGCCCCTATCAGGCTGCAAATGTTTTTGGGACATTCAGAGCTCTCTGACACAGTTTTTGGCCACCATCATTTGCTGGACTTTATGGGGTCTATGATGCCAGTAAACCCCTTTTTTGAGCCTCCAAAGTTTTCAATATTTTTGCAGGCCTAAGATGCATTTTAAGGCCTTTTTTGGGCTGCTAACATATTCTGAACTTATGGGGTGTAGGATGCATTTTTCGTGCCCAAAATATTTTTGGTAATTTCAGTGGTCTAGGATTCGGGTTAATGCCCCTTTCAGGCTGCTAATGTTTTTGGGACATTCAGAGCTCTCTGACAAACATTTTGGACCACCAACATTTTCTGGACTTTAGGGGGTCTAGGATGCCTGTAAACCCGTTTTTTGGGCCTCCAAAGATTTCAACATTTTTGCAGGCCTAAGATGCATTCTAAGGCCTTTTTTGGGATGCCGACATATCCTGAACTGTGTAGGATGCATTTTTCGTGCCCAAAATATTTTTGCGAATTTCATTGGTCTAGTATGCGGGTTAATGCCCCTTTCGGGCTGCAAATGTTTTTTTGACATTCAGAGCTCTCTGGCACAGTTTTTGGCCACCAACATTTTCTGGACTTTGGCGAGTCTAGGATGTCTGTAAACCCCTTTTTTGGGCTACCAAAGTTTTCAACATTTTTGCAGGCCTAAGATGCATTTTAAGGCCTTTTTTGGGCTGCTAACATATTCTGAACTTATGGGGTGTAGGATGCATTTCTCGTGCCCAAAATATTTTTGGGAATTTCAGTGGTCTAGGATGTGGGTTAATGCCCCTTTCAGGCTACTAATGTTTTTAGGACATTCAGAGCTCTCTGACAAACATTTTGGACCACCAACATTTTCTGGACATTAGGGGCTCTAGGATGCCTGTAAACCCCTTTTTTGGGCCTCAAAAGTTTGCAACATTTTTTCAGGGCTAAGATGCATTTTAAGGCATTTTTTGGGATGCCAACATATTCTGAACTTTCAGGGGTGTAGGATGCATTTTTCGTGCCCAAAATATTTTTGGGAATTTCAGTGGTCTAGTATGCAGGTTAATGCACCTTTCGGGCTGCAAATGTTTTGGGGACATTCAGAGCCCTGTGGCTCAGTTTTTGGGGCACCAACATTTTCTGGACTTTAGGGGGTCTAGGATGCCTGTAAACCCCTTTTTTGGGCCTCCAAAGTTTTCAATATTTTTACAGGCCTAAGATGCATTTTAGGTCTTTTTTGGGCTGCTAACATATTCTGAATTTATGGGGTGTAGGATGCATTTTTCGTGCCCAAAATAGTTTTGGGAATTTCAGTGGTCTAGGATGCGGGTTAATGCCCCTTTCAGGTTGCAAATGTTTTTGGGACATTCAGAGCTCTCTGACACAGTTTTTGGGCCACCAACATTTTCTGGACTTTACGGGGTCTACGATGCCTGTAAACCCTTTTTTTGAGCCTCCAAAGTTTTCAACATTTTTGCAGGCTTAAGATTAATTTTAAGGCCTTTTTTTGGCTGCTAACATATGCTGAACTTTCAGGGGTGTAGGATGCATTTTTCGTGCCCAAAATAATTTGGGGAATTTCAGTGGTCCTGGATGCGGGTTAATGCCCCTTTCAGGTTGCAAATGTTTTTGGGACATTCAGAGCTCTGTGGCTGTTTTTGGGCCACCAACATTTTCTGGACTTTAGGGGTCTAGGATGTCTGTAAACCCCTTTTTTGGGCATCCAAAGTTTTCAACATTTTTGCATGCTTAAGATGTATTTTAAGGCCTTTTTTTGGGCTGCTAACATATTCTGAACTTATGGGGTGTAGGATGCATTGTTTTCGTGCCCAAAATATTTTTGGGAATTTCAGTGGTCTAGTATGCAGGTTAATGCCCCTTTCGGGCTGCAAATGTTTTTGGGACATTCAGAACTCTCTGGCACAGTTTTTGGCCACCAACATTTTCTGGACTTTAGGGGGGTCTAGGATGTTTGTAAACCCCTTTCTTGGGCCACCAAAGTTTTCAACATTTTTGCAGGCCTAAGATGCATTTTAAGGCCTTTTTTGGGCTGATAACATATTCTGAACTTTCAGTGGTGTAGGATGCATTTTTCATGCCCAAAATATTTTTGGGAATTTCAGTGGTCTAGGATGCGGGTTAATGCCCCTTTCAGGTTGCAGATGCTTTTGGGACATTCAGAGCTCGCTGACAGTTTTTGGGCCACCAACATTTTCTGGACTTTAGGGGGTCTAGGATGCCTGTAAACCCCTTTTTTGGGCCTCCAAAGTTTTCCATATTTTTGCTGGCCTAAGATGCATTTTAAGGTCTTTTTTGGCTGCTAACACAGTCTGAACTTTCAGGAGTGTAGGATGCATTTTTCGTGCCCAAAATATTTTTGGGAATTTCAGTGGTCTAGGATGCGGGTTAATGCCCCTTTCAGGCTGCTAATGTTTTTGGGCCACCAACATTTTCTGGACTTTAGGGGGTCTACGATGCCTGTAAACCCCTTTTTTGGGCATCCAAAGTTTTCAACATTTTTGGAGAGCTAAGATGCATTTTAAGGCCTTTTTTGGGATGCCAACATATTCTGAACTTTCAGGGGTCTAGGATGCATTTTTCGTGCCCAAAATATTTTTGGGAATTTCAGTGGTCTAGTATGCAGGTTAATGCACGTTTCGGGATCCAAATGTTTTTGGGACATTCACAGCTCTCTTGCACAGTTTTTGGGCCACCAACATTTTCTGGACTTTAGGGGTTCTAGGATGCCTGTAAACCCATTTTTTGGGCCTCCAAAGCTTCCAACATTTTTGCAGGGCTACGATGCATTTTAAGGCCTTTTTTGGGCTGCTAACATATTCTGAACTTTCAGGGGTGGAGGATGCATTTTTCGTGCCCAAAATATTTTTGGGAATTTCAGTGGTCTAGTATGCAGGTTAATGCACCTTTCGGGCTGCAAATGTTTTTGGGACATTCAGAGCTCTGTGGCTCAGTTTTTGGGGCACCAACATTTTCTGGACTTTAGGGGTCTAGGATGCCTGTAAACCACTTTTTTGGGCCTCTAAAGTTTTCAATATTTTTGCTGGTCTAAGATGCATTTTAAGGTCTTTTTTGGGCTGCTAACACATTCTGAACTTTCAGGGGTGTAGGATGCATTTTTCATGCCCAAAATATTTTTGGGAATTTCAGTGGTCTAGGATGCGGGTTAATGCCCCTTTCAGGTTGCACATGTTTTTGGGACATTCAGAGCTCGCTGACACCGTTTTTGGGCCACCAACATTTTCTGGACGTTAGGGGTTCGAGGATGCCTGTAAACCCTTTTTTTGAGCCTCCAAAGTTTTCAACATTTTTGCAGGCTTAAGATTAATTTTAAGGCCTTTTTTTGGCTGCTAACATATGCTGAACTTTCAGGGGTGTAGGATGCATTTTTCGTGCCCAAAATAATTTTGGGAATTTCAGTGGTCTAGGATGCGGGTTAATGCCCCTTTCAGGTTGCAAATGGTTTTGGGACATTCAGAGCTCTCTGACACCGTTTTTGGGCCACCAACATTTTCTGGACTTTAGGGGTCTAGGATGCCTGTAAACCCCTTTTTTGGGCCTCTAAAGTTTTCAATATTTTTGCTGGCCTAAGATGCATTTTAAGGCCTTTTTTGGGCTGCTAACACATTCTGAACTTTCAGGGGTGTAGGATGCATTTTTCGTGCCCAAAATATTATTGGGAATTTCAGTGGTCTAGGATGCAGGTTAATGCCCCTTTCAGGTTGCAAATGTTTTTGGGACATTCAGAGCTCTGTGGCTCAGTTTTTGGGCCACCAACATTTTCTGGACTTTAGGGGTCTAGGATGTCTGTAAACCCCTTTTTTGGGCATCCAAAGTTTTCAACATTTTTGCATGCTTAAGATGTATTTTAAGGCCTTTTTTTGGGCTGCTAACATATTCTGAACTTATGGGGTGTAGGATGCATTTTTTTCGTGCCCAAAATATTTTTGGGAATTTCAGTGGTCTAGTATGCAGGTTAATGCCCCTTTCGGGCTGCAAATGTTTTTGGGACATTCAGAGCTCTCTGGCACAGTTTTTGGCCACCAACATTTTCTGGACTTTAGGGGGGTCTAGGATGTTTGTAAACCCCTTTCTTGGGCCACCAAAGTTTTCAACATTTTTGGAGAGCTAAGATGCATTTTAAGGCCTTTTTTGGGATGCCAACATATTCTGAACTTTCAGGGGTGTAGGATGCATTTTTCGTGCCCAAAATATTTTTGGGAATTTCAGTGGTCTAGTATGCAGGTTAATGCCCCTTTCGGGCTGCAAATGTTTTTTTGACATTCAGAGCTCTCTGACAAACATTTTGGACCACCAACATTTTCTGGACTTTAGGGGGTCTAGGATGCCTGTAAACCCGTTTTTTGGGCCTCCAAAGATTTCAACATTTTTGCAGGCCTAAGATGCATTCTAAGGCCTTTTTTGGGATGCCGACATATCCTGAACTGTGTAGGATGCATTTTTCGTGTCCAAAATATTTTTGCGAATTTCATTGGTCTAGTATGCGGGTTAATGCCCCTTTCGGGCTGCAAATGTTTTTTTGACATTTAGAGCTCTCTGGCACAGTTTTTGGCCACCAACATTTTCTGGACTTTGGCCAGTCTAGGATGTCTGTAAACCCCTTTTTTGGGCTACCAAAGTTTTCAACATTTTTGCAGGCCTAAGATGCATTTTAAGGCCTTTTTTGGGCTGCTAACATATTCTGAACTTATGGGGTGTAGGATGCATTTCTCGTGCCCAAAATATTTTTGGGAATTTCAGTGGTCTAGGATGCGGGTTAATGCCCCTTTCAGGCTACTAATGTTTTTGGGACATTCAGAGCTCGCTGACATGGTTTTTCGGTCACCAACATTTTCTGGACTTTAGGGGGTCTAGGATGCCTGTAAACCCCTTTTTTGGGCCTCGAAAGTTTGCAACATTTTTTCAGGGCTAAGATGCATTTTAAGGCATTTTTTGGGATGCCAACATATTCTGAACTTTCAGGGGTGTAGGATGCATTTTTCGTGCCCAAAATATTTTTGGGAATTTCAGTGGTCTAGTATGCAGGTTAATGCACCTTTCGGGCTGCAAATGTTTTGGGGACATTCAGAGCCCTGTGGCTCAGTTTTTGGGGCACCAACATTTTCTGGACTTTAGGGGGTCTAGGATGCCTGTAAACCCCTTTTTTGGGCATCCAAAGGTTTCAACCTTTTTGCAGGCCTAAGATGCATTTTAAGGCCTTTTTGGGCTGCTAACATATTCTGAACTTTCAGGATGTAGGATGCATTTTCCGTGCCCAAAATATTTTTGGGAAATTCAGTGGTCTAGGATGCGGGTTAATGCCCCTTTCAGGCTGCAAATGTTTTTGGGTCATTCAGAGCTCTCTGACAGTTTTTGGGCCACCAACATTTTCTGGACTTTAGGGGGTCTAGGATGTCTGTAAACCCCTTTTTTGGGCCTCCAAAGTTTTCAACCTTTTTGCAGGCCTAAAATGCATTTTAAGGCCTTTTTTGCCTGCTAACATATTCTGAACGTTCACGGGTGTAGGATGCATTTTCCGTACCCAAAATATTTTTTGGAAATTCAGTCATCTAGGATGCGGTTTAATGCCCCTTTCAGGCTGCAAATGTTTTTGGGACATTCAGAGCTCTCTGACAGTTTTTGGGCCACCAACATTTTCTGGACTTTAGGGGGTCTAGGATGTCTGTAAACCCCTTTCTTGGGCCTCCAAAGTTTTCAACCTTTTTGCAGGCCTAAGATGCATTTTAAGGCCTTTTTTGGGCTGCTAACATATACTGAACGTTCAGGGGTATAGGATTAATTTTTTTGTTCCCAATATATTATTGGTATTTTCAGTGGTCTAGGATGCGGGTTAATGCCCCTTTCAGGGTGCAAATGTTTTTGGGACATTCAGAGCTCTCTGACACAGTTTTTGGGCCACCAACATTTTCTGGACTTTAGGGGCTCTAGGATGCCTGTAAACCCCTTTTTTGGGCCTCCAAAGTTATCAATCTTTTTGCAGGCCTAAGAAGCATTTTAAGGCCTTTTTTGGTCTGCTAACATATACTGAACTTTCAGGGGTGTAGGATGCATTTTTCGGGCCCAATTTAGTTTTGGGAATTACAGTGGTCTAGGGTGCGGGTTAATGCCCCTTTCAAGCTGCAAATGTTTTTGGGTCATTCAGAGCTCTCTGTCAGTTTTTGGGCCACAAACATTTTCTGGACTTTAGGGGGTCCAGGATGTCTGTAAAGCCCTTTTTTGGGCTTCCAAAGTTTTCAACCTTTTTGCAGGCCTTAGATGCATTTTAAGGGCTTTTTTGGCTGCTAACATATACTGTACGTTCAGGGGTATAGGATTCAATTTTTTCGTTCCCAATATATTTTTGGTATTTTCAGTGGTCTAGGATGCCGGTTAATGCCCCTTTCAGGCTGCAAATATTCTTGGGATATTCAGAGCTCTCTGACACAGTTTTTGGGCCACCAACATTTTTTGTACTTTATGGGCTCTAGGATGCCTGTAAACCACTTTTTTGGGCCTCTAAAGTTTTCAACATTTTTGCACGCTTAAGATGTATTTTAAGGCCTTTTTTGGCTGCTAACATATGCTGAACTTTCAGGGGTGTAGGATGCATTTTTCGTGCCCAAAATAATTTGGGGAATTTCAGTGGTCTAGGATGCGGGTTAATGCCCCTTTCAGGCTGCTAATGTTTTTGGGACATTCAGAGCTCTGTGGCTCAGTTTTTGTCCACCAACATTTTCTGGACTTTAGGTGTCTAGGATGCCTATATACCCCTTTTTTGGGGCTCTAAAGTTTTCAATATTTTTGCTGGCCTAAGATGCATTTTAAGGTCTTTTTTGGGCTGCTAACACATTCTGAACTTTCAGAGGTGTAGGATGCATTTTTCGTGCCCAAAATATTTTTGGGAATTTCAGTGGTCTAGGATGCGGGTTAATGCCCCTTTCAGGTTGCACATGTTTTTGGGACATTCAGAGCTCTCTGACACAGTTTTTGGGCCACCAACATTTTCTGGACTTTAGGGGGTCTAGGATGCCTGTGAACCCCTTTTTTGGGCCTCCAAAGTTTTCAACATTTTTGCAGGCTTAAGATTAATTTTAAGGCCTTTTTTTGGCTGCTAACATATGCTGAACTTTCAGGGGTGTAGGATGCATTTTTCATGCCCAAAATATTTTTGGGAATTTCAGTGGTCTAGGATGCGGGTTAATGCCCCTTTCAGGTTGCAGATGCTTTTGGGACATTCAGAGCTCGCTGACAGTTTTTGGGCCACCAACATTTTCTGGACTTTAGGGGGTCTAGGATGCCTGTAAACCCCTTTTTTGGGCCTCCAAAGTTTTCCATATTTTTGCTGGCCTAAGATGCATTTTAAGGTCTTTTTTGGCTGCTAACACAGTCTGAACTTTCAGGAGTGTAGGATGCATTTTTCGTGCCCAAAATATTTTTGGGAATTTCAGTGGTCTAGGATGCGGGTTAATGCCCCTTTCAGGCTGCTAATGTTTTTGGGACATTCAGAGCTCTGTGGCTCAGTTTTTGGGCCACCAACATTTTCTGGACTTTAGGGGGTCTACGATGCCTGTAAACCCCTTTTTTGGGCATCCAAAGTTTTCAACATTTTTGGAGAGCTAAGATGCATTCTAAGGCCTTTTTTGGGCTAACATATTCTGAACTTTCAGGGGTGTAGGATGCATTTTTCGTGCCAAAATTATTTTTGGGAATTTCAGTGGTCTAGGATGCGGGTTAATGCCGCTTTCAGGCTGCACATGTTTTTGGGATATTCAGAGCTCTGTGGCTCAGTTTATGGGCCACCAACATTTTCTGGACTTTAGGGGTCTAGGATGCCTGTAAACCCCTTCTTTGGGCCTCTAAAGTTTTCAATATTTTTGCAGGCCTAAGATGCATTTTAAGGCCTTTTTTTGGGATGCCAACATATTCTGAACTTTCAGGGGTGTAGAATGCATTTTTCGTGCCCAAAACATTTTTGGGAATTTCAATGGTCTAGGATGCGGGTTAATGCCCCTTTCAGGTTGCAAATGTTATTGGGACATTCAGAGCTCTGACACAGTTTTTGGGCCACCAACATTCTCTGGACTTTAGGGGGTCTAGGATGCCTGTAAACCCCTTCTTTGGGCATCCAAAGTTTTCAACATTTTTGCAGGGCTAAGATGCATTTTAAGGCCTTTTTTGGGATGCCAACATATTCTGAACTTTCAGGGGTGTAGGATGCATTTTTCGTGCCCAAAATATTTTTGGGAATTTCAGTGGTCTAGGATGTGGGATAATTACCCCTTTCGGGCTGCAAATGTTTTTGGGACATTCACAGCTCTCTGGCACAGTTTTTGGGCCACCAACATTTTCTGGACTTTAGGGGGTCTAGGATGCCTGTGAACCACTTTTTTGGGCCTCTAAAGTTTTCAATATTTTTGCAGGCCTAAGATGCATTTTAAGGCCTTTTTTTGGGATGCCAACATATTCTGAACTTTCAGGGGTGTAGAATGCATTTTTCGTGCCCAAAACATTTTTGGGAATTTCAATGGTCTAGGATGCGGGTTAATGCCCCTTTCAGGTTGCAAATGTTATTGGGACATTCAGAGCTCTGACACAGTTTTTGGGCCACCAACATTCTCTGGACTTTAGGGGGTCTAGGATGCCTGTAAACCCCTTCTTTGGGCATCCAAAGTTTTCAACACTTTTGCAGGGCTAAGATGCATTTTTCGTGCCCAAAATATTTTTGGGAATTTCAGTGGTCTAGGATGTGGGATAATTACCCCTTTCGGGCTGCAAATGTTTTTGGGACATTCACAGCTCTCTGGCACAGTTTTTGGGCCACCAACATTTTCTGGACTTTAGGGGGTCTAGGATGCCTGTGAACCCCTTTTTTGGGCCTCCAAAGTTTGCAACATTTTTGCAGGCTTAAGATTAATTTTAAGGCCTTTTTCTGGCTGCTAACATATGCTGAACTTTCAGGGGTGTAGGATGCATTTTTGTGCCCAAAATATTTTTGGGAATTTCAGTGGTCTAGTATGCAGGTTAATGCACCTTTCGGGCTGCAAATGTTTTTGGGTCATTCAGAGCTCTGTGGCTCAGTTTTTGGGGCACCAACATTTTCTGGACTTTAGGGGTCTAGGATGCCTGTAAACCACTTTTTTGGGCCTCTAAAGTTTTCAATATTTTTGCTGGTCTAAGATGCATTTTAAGGTCTTTTTTGGGCTGCTAACACATTCTGAACTTTCAGGGGTGTAGGATGCATTTTTCGTGCCCAACATATTTTTGGGAATTTCAGTGGTCTAGGATGCGGGTTAATGCCCCTTTCAGGTTGCAAATGTTTTTGGGACATTCAGAGCTCTGTGGCTCAGTCTTTGGGCCACCAACATTTTCTGGACTTTAGGGGTCTAGGATGTCTGTAAAACCCTATTTTGGGCCTCCAATGTTTTCAACATTTTTGCACGCTTAAGATGTATTTTAAGGCCTTTTTTTGGGCTGCTAACATGTTCTGAACTTATGGGGTGTAGGATGCATTTTTTTCGTGCCCAAAATATTTTTGGGAATTTCAGTGGTCTAGGATGCGGGTTAATGCCCCTTTCAGGTTGCAAATGTTTTTGGGACATTCAGAGCTCTCTGACACAATTTTTGGGCCACCAACATTTTCTGGACTTTAGGGGGTCCAGGATGTCTGTAAACCCCTTTTTTGGGCCTCCAAAGTTTTCAACATTTTTGCATGCTTAAGATGTATTTTAAGGCCTTTTTTTGGCTGCTAACATATTCTGAACTTATGGTGTGTAGGATGCATTTCTTTCGTGCCCAAAATATTTTTGGGAATTTCAGTGGTCTAGGATGCGGGTTAATGCCCCTTTCAGATTGCAAATGTTTTTGGGACATTCAGAGCTCTCTGACACAGTTTTTGGATCACCAACATTTTCTGGACTTTAGGGGGTCTAGGATGTCTGTAAACCCCTTTTTTGGGCCTCCAAAGATTTCAACATTTTTGCAGGCCTAAGATGCATTCTAAGGCCTTTTTTGGGCTGATAACATATTCTACACTGTCAGGGGTGTAGGATGCATTTTTCGTGCCCAAAATATTTTTGGGAATTTCAGTGGTCTAGGATGCAGGTTAATGCACGTTTCGGGCTGCAAATGTTTTTGGGACATTCACAGCTCTCTTGCACAGTTTTTGGGCCACCAACATTTTCTGGACTTTAGGGGTTCTAGGATGCCTGTAAACCCCTTTTTTGGGCCTCCAAAGCTTTCAACATTTTTGCAGGGCTAAGATGCATTTTAAGGCTTTTTTTGGGATGCCAACATATTCTGAACTTTCAGGGGTGTAGGATGCATTTTTCGTGCCCAAAATATTTTTGGGAATTTCAGTGGTCTAGTATGCAGGTTAATGCACATTTCGGGCTGCAAATGTTTTTGGGACATTCAGAGCTCTGTGGCTCAGGTTTTGGGGCACCAACATTTTCTGGACTTTAGGGGTCTAGGATGCCTGTAAACCACTTTTTTGGGCCTCTAAAGTTTTCAATATTTTCGCTGGTCTAAGATGCATTTTAAGGTCTTTTTTGGGCTGCTAACACATTCTGAACTTTCAGGGGTGTAGGATGCATTTTTCGTGCCCAAAATATTTTTGGGAATTTCAGTGGTCTAGTATGCAGGTTAATGCACCTTTCGGGCTGCAAATGTTTTTGGGACATTCAGAGCTCTCTGACACAGTTTTTGGGCCACCAACATTTTCTGGACTTTAGGGGGTCTAGGATGCCTGTAAACCCTTTTTTTGAGCCTCCAAAGTTTTCAAAATTTTTGCAGGCTTAAGATTAATTTTAAGGCCTTTTTTGGCTGCTAACATATGCTGAACTTTCAGGGGTGTAGGATGCATTTTTCGTGCCCAAAATAATTTGGGGAATTTCAGTGGTCTAGGATGCGGGTTAATGCCCCTTTCAGGCTGCTAATGTTTTTGGGACATTCAGAGCTCTGTGGCTCAGTTTTTGGGCCACCAACATTTTCTGGACTTTAGGGGTCTAGGATGCCTATATACCCCTTTTTTGGGCCTCTAAAGTTTTCAATATTTTTGCTGGCCTAAGATGCATTTTAAGGTCTTTTTTGGGCTGCTAACACATTCTGAACTTTCAGGGGTGTAGGATGCATTTTTCGTGCCCAAAATATTTTTGGGAATTTCAGTGGTCTAGGATGCGGGTTAATGCCCCTTTCAGGTTGCACATGTTTTTGGGACATTCAGAGCTCTCTGACACAGTTTTTGGGCCACCAACATTTTCTGGACTTTAGGGGGTCTAGGATGTCTGTAAACCCCTTTTTTGGGCATCCAAAGTTTTCAACATTTTTGCATGCTTAAGATGTATTTTAAGTCCTTTTTTTGGGCTGCTAACATATTCTGAACTTATGGGGTGTAGGATGCATTTTTTTCGTGCCCAAAATATTTTTGGGAATTTCAGTGGTCTAGTATGCAGGTTAATGCCCCTTTCGGGCTGCAAATGTTTTTGGGACATTCAGAGCTCTCTGGCACAGTTTTTGGCCACCAACATTTTCTGGACTTTAGGGGGGTCTAGGATGTTTGTAAACCCCTTTCTTGGGCCACCAAAGTTTTCAACATTTTTGCAGGCCTAAGATGCATTTTAAGGCCTTTTTTGGGCTGATAACATATTCTGAACTTTCAGGGGTGTAGGATGCATTTTTCATGCCCAAAATATTTTTGGGAATTTCAGTGGTCTAGGATGCGGGTTAATGCCCCTTTCAGGTTGCAGATGCTTTTGGGACATTCAGAGCTCGCTGACAGTTTTTGGGCCACCAACATTTTCTGGACTTTAGGGGGTCTAGGATGCCTGTAAACCCCTTTTTTGGGCCTCCAAAGTTTTCCATATTTTTGCTGGCCTAAGATGCATTTTAAGGTCTTTTTTGGCTGCTAACACAGTCTGAACTTTCAGGAGTGTAGGATGCATTTTTCGTGCCCAAAATATTTTTGGGAATTTCAGTGGTCTAGGATGCGGGTTAATGCCCCTTTCAGGCTGCTAATGTTTTTGGGACATTCAGAGCTCTGTGGCTCAGTTTTTGGGCCACCAACATTTTCTGGACTTTAGGGGGTCTACGATGCCTGTAAACCCCTTTTTTGGGCAATCAAAGTTTTCAATATTTTTGCTGGCCTAAGATGCATTTTAAGGCCTTTTTTGGGCTGCTAACACATTCTGAACTTTCAGGGGTGTAGGATGCATTTTTCGTGCCCAAAATATTATTGGGAATTTCAGTGGTCTAGGATGCAGGTTAATGCCCCTTTCAGGTTGCAAATGTTTTTGGGACATTCACAGCTCTCTTGCACAGTTTTTGGGCCACCAACATTTTCTGGACTTTAGGGGTTCTAGGATGCCTGTAAACCCATTTTTTGGGCCTCCAAAGCTTTCAACATTTTTGCAGGGCTACGATGCATTTTAAGGCCTTTTTTGGGCTGCTAACATATTCTGAACTTTCAGGGGTGTAGGATGCATTTTTCATGCCCAAAATATTTTTGGGAATTTCAGTGGTCTAGGATGCGGGTTAATGCCCCTTTCAGGTTGCACATGTTTTTGGGACATTCAGAGCTCGCTGACACCGTTTTTGGGCCACCAACATTTTCTGGACTTTAGGGGTTCGAGGATGCCTGTAAACCCTTTTTTTGAGCCTCCAAAGTTTTCAACATTTTTGCAGGTTTAAGATTAATTTTAAGGCCTTTTTTTGGCTGCTAACACATTCTGAACTTTCAGGGGTGTAGGATGCATTTTTCATGCCCAAAATATTATTGGGAATTTCAGTGGTCTAGGATGCAGGTTAATGCCCCTTTCAGGTTGCAAATGTTTTTGGGACATTCAGAGCTCTCTGACACCGTTTTTGGGCCACCAACATTTTCTGGACTTTAGGGGGTCTAGGATGCCTGTAAACCCCTTTTTTGGGCATCCAAAGTTTTCAACATTTTTGCAGGGCTAAGATGCATTTTAAGGCCTTTTTTGGGATGCCAACATATTCTGAACTTTCAGGGGTGTAGGATGCATTTTTCATGCCCAAAATATTTTTGGGAATTTCAGTGGTCTAGTACGCAGGTTAATGCACGTTTCGGGCTGCAAATGTTTTTGGGACATTCAGAGCTCGCTGACACAGTTTATGGGGACACCGACATTTTCTGGACATTAAGGGGGTCTAGGATGCCTGTAAACCCTTTTTGGGCCTCTAAAGTTTTCAATATTTTTGCAGGCCTAAGATGCATTGTAAGGTCTTTTTTGGGCTGCTAACATATTCTGAACTTTCAGGGGTGTAGAATGCATTTTTCGTGCCCAAAATATTTTTGGGAATTTCAGTGGTCTAGAATGTGGGTTAATGCCCCTATCAGGCTGCAAATGTTTTTGGGACATTCAGAGCTCTCTGACACAGTTTTTGGCCACCATCATTTGCTGGACTTTATGGGGTCTATGATGCCAGTAAACCCCTTTTTTGAGCCTCCAAAGTTTTCAATATTTTTGCAGGCCTAAGATGCATTTTAAGGCCTTTTTTGGGCTGCTAACATATTCTGAACTTATGGGGTGTAGGATGCATTTTTCGTGCCCAAAATATTTTTGGTAATTTCAGTGGTCTAGGATTCGGGTTAATGCCCCTTTCAGGCTGCTAATGTTTTTGGGACATTCAGAGCTCTCTGACAAACATTTTGGACCACCAACATTTTCTGGACTTTAGGGGGTCTAGGATGCCTGTAAACCCGTTTTTTGGGCCTCCAAAGATTTCAACATTTTTGCAGGCCTAAGATGCATTCTAAGGCCTTTTTTGGGATGCCGACATATCCTGAACTGTGTAGGATGCATTTTTCGTGCCCAAAATATTTTTGCGAATTTCATTGGTCTAGTATGCGGGTTAATGCCCCTTTCGGGCTGCAAATGTTTTTTTGACATTCAGAGCTCTCTGGCACAGTTTTTGGCCACCAACATTTTCTGGACATTAGGGGCTCTAGGATGCCTGTAAACCCCTTTTTTGGGCCTCAAAAGTTTGCAACATTTTTTCAGGGCTAAGATGCATTTTAAGGCATTTTTTGGGATGCCAACATATTCTGAACTTTCAGGGGTGTAGGATGCATTTTTCGTGCCCAAAATATTTTTGGGAATTTCAGTGGTCTAGTATGCAGGTTAATGCACCTTTCGGGCTGCAAATGTTTTGGGGACATTCAGAGCCCTGTGGCTCAGTTTTTGGGGCACCAACATTTTCTGGACTTTAGGGGGTCTATGATGCCTGTAAACCCCTTTTTTGGGCCTCCAAAGTTTTCAATATTTTTACAGGCCTAAGATGCATTTTAGGTCTTTTTTGGGCTGCTAACATATTCTGAATTTATGGGGTGTAGGATGCATTTTTCGTGCCCAAAATAGTTTTGGGAATTTCAGTGGTCTAGGATGCGGGTTAATGCCCCTTTCAGGTTGCAAATGTTTTTGGGACATTCAGAGCTCTCTGACACAGTTTTTGGGCCACCAACATTTTCTGGACTTTACGGGGTCTACGATGCCTGTAAACCCTTTTTTTGAGCCTCCAAAGTTTTCAACATTTTTGCAGGCTTAAGATTAATTTTAAGGCCTTTTTTTGGCTGCTAACATATGCTGAACTTTCAGGGGTGTAGGATGCATTTTTCGTGCCCAAAATAATTTGGGGAATTTCAGTGGTCCTGGATGCGGGTTAATGCCCCTTTCAGGTTGCAAATGTTTTTGGGACATTCAGAGCTCTGTGGCTGTTTTTGGGCCACCAACATTTTCTGGACTTTAGGGGTCTAGGATGTCTGTAAACCCCTTTTTTGGGCATCCAAAGTTTTCAACATTTTTGCATGCTTAAGATGTATTTTAAGGCCTTTTTTTGGGCTGCTAACATATTCTGAACTTATGGGGTGTAGGATGCATTGTTTTCGTGCCCAAAATATTTTTGGGAATTTCAGTGGTCTAGTATGCAGGTTAATGCCCCTTTCGGGCTGCAAATGTTTTTGGGACATTCAGAACTCTCTGGCACAGTTTTTGGCCACCAACATTTTCTGGACTTTAGGGGGGTCTAGGATGTTTGTAAACCCCTTTCTTGGGCCACCAAAGTTTTCAACATTTTTGCAGGCCTAAGATGCATTTTAAGGCCTTTTTTGGGCTGATAACATATTCTGAACTTTCAGTGGTGTAGGATGCATTTTTCATGCCCAAAATATTTTTGGGAATTTCAGTGGTCTAGGATGCGGGTTAATGCCCCTTTCAGGTTGCAGATGCTTTTGGGACATTCAGAGCTCGCTGACAGTTTTTGGGCCACCAACATTTTCTGGACTTTAGGGGGTCTAGGATGCCTGTAAACCCCTTTTTTGGGCCTCCAAAGTTTTCCATATTTTTGCTGGCCTAAGATGCATTTTAAGGTCTTTTTTGGCTGCTAACACAGTCTGAACTTTCAGGAGTGTAGGATGCATTTTTCGTGCCCAAAATATTTTTGGGAATTTCAGTGGTCTAGGATGCGGGTTAATGCCCCTTTCAGGCTGCTAATGTTTTTGGGCCACCAACATTTTCTGGACTTTAGGGGGTCTACGATGCCTGTAAACCCCTTTTTTGGGCATCCAAAGTTTTCAACATTTTTGGAGAGCTAAGATGCATTTTAAGGCCTTTTTTGGGATGCCAACATATTCTGAACTTTCAGGGGTCTAGGATGCATTTTTCGTGCCCAAAATATTTTTGGGAATTTCAGTGGTCTAGTATGCAGGTTAATGCACGTTTCGGGATCCAAATGTTTTTGGGACATTCACAGCTCTCTTGCACAGTTTTTGGGCCACCAACATTTTCTGGACTTTAGGGGTTCTAGGATGCCTGTAAACCCATTTTTTGGGCCTCCAAAGCTTCCAACATTTTTGCAGGGCTACGATGCATTTTAAGGCCTTTTTTGGGCTGCTAACATATTCTGAACTTTCAGGGGTGGAGGATGCATTTTTCGTGCCCAAAATATTTTTGGGAATTTCAGTGGTCTAGTATGCAGGTTAATGCACCTTTCGGGCTGCAAATGTTTTTGGGACATTCAGAGCTCTGTGGCTCAGTTTTTGGGGCACCAACATTTTCTGGACTTTAGGGGTCTAGGATGCCTGTAAACCACTTTTTTGGGCCTCTAAAGTTTTCAATATTTTTGCTGGTCTAAGATGCATTTTAAGGTCTTTTTTGGGCTGCTAACACATTCTGAACTTTCAGGGGTGTAGGATGCATTTTTCATGCCCAAAATATTTTTGGGAATTTCAGTGGTCTAGGATGCGGGTTAATGCCCCTTTCAGGTTGCACATGTTTTTGGGACATTCAGAGCTCGCTGACACCGTTTTTGGGCCACCAACATTTTCTGGACGTTAGGGGTTCGAGGATGCCTGTAAACCCTTTTTTTGAGCCTCCAAAGTTTTCAACATTTTTGCAGGCTTAAGATTAATTTTAAGGCCTTTTTTTGGCTGCTAACATATGCTGAACTTTCAGGGGTGTAGGATGCATTTTTCGTGCCCAAAATAATTTTGGGAATTTCAGTGGTCTAGGATGCGGGTTAATGCCCCTTTCAGGTTGCAAATGGTTTTGGGACATTCAGAGCTCTCTGACACCGTTTTTGGGCCACCAACATTTTCTGGACTTTAGGGGTCTAGGATGCCTGTAAACCCCTTTTTTGGGCCTCTAAAGTTTTCAATATTTTTGCTGGCCTAAGATGCATTTTAAGGCCTTTTTTGGGCTGCTAACACATTCTGAACTTTCAGGGGTGTAGGATGCATTTTTCGTGCCCAAAATATTATTGGGAATTTCAGTGGTCTAGGATGCAGGTTAATGCCCCTTTCAGGTTGCAAATGTTTTTGGGACATTCAGAGCTCTGTGGCTCAGTTTTTGGGCCACCAACATTTTCTGGACTTTAGGGGTCTAGGATGTCTGTAAACCCCTTTTTTGGGCATCCAAAGTTTTCAACATTTTTGCATGCTTAAGATGTATTTTAAGGCCTTTTTTTGGGCTGCTAACATATTCTGAACTTATGGGGTGTAGGATGCATTTTTTTCGTGCCCAAAATATTTTTGGAAATTTCAGTGGTCTAGTATGCAGGTTAATGCCCCTTTCGGGCTGCAAATGTTTTTGGGACATTCAGAGCTCTCTGGCACAGTTTTTGGCCACCAACATTTTCTGGACTTTAGGGGGGTCTAGGATGTTTGTAAACCCCTTTCTTGGGCCACCAAAGTTTTCAACATTTTTGGAGAGCTAAGATGCATTTTAAGGCCTTTTTTGGGATGCCAACATATTCTGAACTTTCAGGGGTGTAGGATGCATTTTTCGTGCCCAAAATATTTTTGGGAATTTCAGTGGTCTAGTATGCAGGTTAATGCCCCTTTCGGGCTGCAAATGTTTTTTTGACATTCAGAGCTCTCTGACAAACATTTTGGACCACCAACATTTTCTGGACTTTAGGGGGTCTAGGATGCCTGTAAACCCGTTTTTTGGGCCTCCAAAGATTTCAACATTTTTGCAGGCCTAAGATGCATTCTAAGGCCTTTTTTGGGATGCCGACATATCCTGAACTGTGTAGGATGCATTTTTCGTGTCCAAAATATTTTTGCGAATTTCATTGGTCTAGTATGCGGGTTAATGCCCCTTTCGGGCTGCAAATGTTTTTTTGACATTTAGAGCTCTCTGGCACAGTTTTTGGCCACCAACATTTTCTGGACTTTGGCCAGTCTAGGATGTCTGTAAACCCCTTTTTTGGGCTACCAAAGTTTTCAACATTTTTGCAGGCCTAAGATGCATTTTAAGGCCTTTTTTGGGCTGCTAACATATTCTGAACTTATGGGGTGTAGGATGCATTTCTCGTGCCCAAAATATTTTTGGGAATTTCAGTGGTCTAGGATGCGGGTTAATGCCCCTTTCAGGCTACTAATGTTTTTGGGACATTCAGAGCTCTCTGACAAACATTTTGGACCACCAACATTTTCTGGACATTAGGGGCTCTAGGATGCCTGTAAACCCCTTTTTTGGGCATCCAAAGATTTCAACATTTTTGCAGGCCTAAGATGCATTTTAAGGCCTTTTTTGGGCTGCTAACATATTCTGAACTTATGGGGTGTAGGATGCATTTCTCGTGCCCAAAATATTTTTGGGAATTTCAGTGGTCTAGGATGCGGGTTAATGCCCCTTTCAGGCTACTAATGTTTTTGGGACATTCAGAGCTCGCTGACATGGTTTTTCGGTCACCAACATTTTCTGGACTTTAGGGGGTCTAGGATGCCTGTAAACCCCTTTTTTGGGCCTCGAAAGTTTGCAACATTTTTTCAGGGCTAAGATGCATTTTAAGGCATTTTTTGGGATGCCAACATATTCTGAACTTTCAGGGGTGTAGGATGCATTTTTCGTGCCCAAAATATTTTTGGGAATTTCAGTGGTCTAGTATGCAGGTTAATGCACCTTTCGGGCTGCAAATGTTTTGGGGACATTCAGAGCCCTGTGGCTCAGTTTTTGGGGCACCAACATTTTCTGGACTTTAGGGGGTCTAGGATGCCTGTAAACCCCTTTTTTGGGCATCCAAAGGTTTCAACCTTTTTGCAGGCCTAAGATGCATTTTAAGGCCTTTTTGGGCTGCTAACATATTCTGAACTTTCAGGATGTAGGATGCATTTTCCGTGCCCAAAATATTTTTGGGAAATTCAGTGGTCTAGGATGCGGGTTAATGCCCCTTTCAGGCTGCAAATGTTTTTGGGTCATTCAGAGCTCTCTGACAGTTTTTGGGCCACCAACATTTTCTGGACTTTAGGGGGTCTAGGATGTCTGTAAACCCCTTTTTTGGGCCTCCAAAGTTTTCAACCTTTTTGCAGGCCTAAAATGCATTTTAAGGCCTTTTTTGCCTGCTAACATATTCTGAACGTTCACGGGTGTAGGATGCATTTTCCGTACCCAAAATATTTTTTGGAAATTCAGTCATCTAGGATGCGGTTTAATGCCCCTTTCAGGCTGCAAATGTTTTTGGGACATTCAGAGCTCTCTGACAGTTTTTGGGCCACCAACATTTTCTGGACTTTAGGGGGTCTAGGATGTCTGTAAACCCCTTTCTTGGGCCTCCAAAGTTTTCAACCTTTTTGCAGGCCTAAGATGCATTTTAAGGCCTTTTTTGGGCTGCTAACATATACTGAACGTTCAGGGGTATAGGATTAATTTTTTTGTTCCCAATATATTATTGGTATTTTCAGTGGTCTAGGATGCGGGTTAATGCCCCTTTCAGGGTGCAAATGTTTTTGGGACATTCAGAGCTCTGACACAGTTTTTGGGCCACCAACATTTTCTGGACTTTAGGGGCTCTAGGATGCCTGTAAACCCCTTTTTTGGGCCTCCAAAGTTATCAATCTTTTTGCAGGCCTAAGAAGCATTTTAAGGCCTTTTTTGGTCTGCTAACATATACTGAACTTTCAGGGGTGTAGGATGCATTTTTCGGGCCCAATTTAGTTTTGGGAATTACAGTGGTCTAGGGTGCGGGTTAATGCCCCTTTCAAGCTGCAAATGTTTTTGGGTCATTCAGAGCTCTCTGTCAGTTTTTGGGCCACAAACATTTTCTGGACTTTAGGGGGTCCAGGATGTCTGTAAAGCCCTTTTTTGGGCTTCCAAAGTTTTCAACCTTTTTGCAGGCCTTAGATGCATTTTAAGGGCTTTTTTGGCTGCTAACATATACTGTACGTTCAGGGGTATAGGATTCAATTTTTTCGTTCCCAATATATTTTTGGTATTTTCAGTGGTCTAGGATGCCGGTTAATGCCCCTTTCAGGCTGCAAATATTCTTGGGATATTCAGAGCTCTCTGACACAGTTTTTGGGCCACCAACATTTTTTGTACTTTATGGGCTCTAGGATGCCTGTAAACCCCTTTTTTGGGCATCCAAAAGTTTCAACCTTTTTGCAGGCCTAAGATGAATTTTAAGGCCTTTTTGGGCTGCTAACATATTCTGAACTTTCAGGATGTAGGATGCATTTTCCGTGCCCAAAATATTTTTGGGAAATTCAGTGGTCTAGGATGCGGGTTAATGCCCCTTTCAGGCTGCAAATGTTTTTGGGTCATTCAGAGCTCTCTGACAGTTTTTGGGCCACCAACATTTTCTGGACTTTAGGGGGTCTAGGATGTCTGTAAACCCCTTTTTTGGGCCTCCAAAGTGTTCAACATTTTTGCATGCCTAAAATGCATTTTAAGGCCTTTTTTGGGCTGCTAACATATACTGAACTTTCAGGGGTGTAGTATGCATTTTTCGTGCCCAATATATTTTTGGGAATTTCAGTGGTCTGGCGTGTGAGTTAATGCCCCTTTGAAGCTGCAAATGTTTTTGTGACATTCAGAGCTCTCTAACACAGTTTTTGGGCCACCAACATTTTCTGGACTTTAGGGGGTCTAGGATATCTGTAAACCCCTTTTTTGGGCCTACAATGTTTTCAACCTTTTTGCAGGTCTAAGATGCATTTTAAGTCCTTTTTTGGGCTGCTAACATATACTGAACTTTCAGGGGTGTAGTATGCATTTTTCGTGCCCAATATATTTTTGGGAATTTCAGTGGTCTAGCGTGTGAGTTAATGCCCCTTTGAAGCTGCAAATGTTTTTGGGTCATTCAGAGCTCTCTGACAGTTTTTGGGCCACCAACATTTTCTGGACTTTAGGGGGTTTAGGATGCCTGTAAACCCCTTTTTTGGGCCTCCAAAGTTTTCAACCTTTTTGCAGGCCTAAGAAGCATTTTAAGGCTTTTTTTGGCTGCTAACATATACTGAACTTTCAGGGGTGTAGTATGCATTTTTCGTTCCCAATATATTTTTGGGATTTGCAGTGGTCTAGGATGCGGGTTAATGCCCCTTTCAGGCTGCAAATGTTTTTGGGCCACCAACATTTTATGGACTTTTGGGGGCTCTAGGATGCCTGTAAACCCCTTTTTTGGGCATCCAAAGTTTTCAACCTTTTTGCAGGCCTAATATGCATTTTAAGGCCTTTTGGGCTGCTAACATATACTGAACTTTCAGGGGTGTAGTATGCATTTTTCGTTCCCAATATATTTTTGGGATTTTCAGTGGTCTAGGATGCGGGTTAATGCCCCTTTCAGGCTGCAAATGTTTTTGGGACATTCGGAGCTCTCTGACACAGTTTTTGGGCCACCAACATTTTCTGGACTTTAGGGGGTCTAGGATGTCTGTAAACCCCTTTTTGGACCTCCAAAGCTTTCAACCTTTTTGCAGGCCTTAGATGCATTTTAAGGGCTTTTTTGGCTGCTAACATATACTGAACGTTCAGGGGTATAGGATTCAATTTTTGGTTCCCAATATATTTTTGGGATTTTCAGTGGTCTAGGATGCGGGTTAATGCCCCTTTCAGGCTGCAAATGTTTTTGGGACAGTCAGAGCTCTCTGACACAGTTTTTGGGCCACCAACATTTTCTGGACTTTACGGGGTCTAGGATGCCTGTAAACCCCTTTTTTGGGCCTCCAAAGTTTTCAACCTTTTTGCTGGCCTAAAATGCATTTTAAGGCCTTTTTTTGGGCTGCTATCATATTCTGAACTTTCAGGGGTGTAGGATGCATTTTCCGTGCCCAAAATATTTTTGAGAATTTCAGTGGTCTAGGATGCGGTTTAATGCCCCTTTCAGGCTGCAAATGTTTTTGGGACAGTGAGAGCTCTCTGACACAGTTTTTGGGCCACCAACATTTTCTGGACATTAGGGGGTCTAGGATGTCTGTAAACCCCTTTTTTGGGCCTACAAAGTTTTCAACCTTTTTGCAGGACTAAGATGCATTTTAAGGCCTTTTTTGGGCTGCTAACATATACTCAACGTTCACGGGTGTAGGATGCATTTTCCGTGCCCAAAATATTTTTGGGAAATTCAGTCGTCTAGGATGCGAGTTAATGCCCCTTTCAGGCTGGAAATGTTTTTGGGACATTCAGAGCTCTCTGACACAGTTTTTGGGCCACCAACATTTTCTGGACTTTAGGGGGTCTAGGATATCTGTAAACCCCTTTTTTGGACCTCCAAAGCTTTCAACCTTTTTGCAGGCCTTAGATGCATTTTAAGGGCTTTTTTGGCTGCTAACATATACTGAACTTTCAGGGGTATAGGATTCATTTTTTGGTTCCCAATATATTTTTGGGATTTTCAGTGGTCTAGGATGCGGGTTAATGCCCCTTTCAGGCTGCAAATGTTTTTGGGACATTCAGAGCTCTCTGACAGTTTTTGGGCCACCAACATTTCCTGGACTTTAGGGGGTCTAGGATGCCTGTAAACCCCTTTTTTGGGCCTCCAAAGTGTTCAACATTTTTGCATGCCTAAAATGCATTTTAAGGCCTTTTTTGGGCTGCTAACATATACTGAACTTTCAGGGGTGTAGTATGCATTTTTCGTGCCCAATATATTTTTGGGAATTTCAGTGGTCTAGCGTGTGAGTTAATGCCCCTTTGAAGCTGCAAATGTTTTTGTGACATTCAGAGCTCTCTAACACAGTTTTTGGGCCACCAACATTTTCTGGACTTTAGGGTGTCTAGGATATCTGTAAACCCCTTTTTTGGGCCTACAATGTTTTCAACCTTTTTGCAGGTCTAAGATGCATTTTAAGTCCTTTTTTGGGCTGCTAACATATACTGAACTTTCAGGGGTGTAGTATGCATTTTTCGTGCCCAATATATTTTTGGGAATTTCAGTGGTCTAGCGTGTGAGTTAATGCCCCTTTGAAGCTGCAAATGTTTTTGGGTCATTCAGAGCTCTCTGACAGTTTTTGGGCCACCAACATTTTCTGGACTTTAGGGGGTCTAGGATGCCTGTAAACCCCTTTTTTGGGCCTACAATGTTTTCAACCTTTTTGCAGGTCTAAGATGCATTTTAAGTCCTTTTTTGGGCTGCTAACATATACTGAACTTTCAGGGGTGTAGTATGCATTTTCCGTGCCCAAAATATTTTTGGGAAATTCAGTGGTCTAGGATGCGGGTTAATGCCCCTTTCAGGCTGCAAATGTTTTTGGGACATTCAGAGCTCTCTGACAGTTTTTGGGCCACCAACATTTCCTGGACTTTAGGGGGTCTAGGATGCCTGTAAACCCCTTTTTTGGGCCTCCAAAGTGTTCAACATTTTTGCATGCCTAAAATGCATTTTAAGGCCTTTTTTTGGGCTGCAATCATATTCTGAACTTTCAGGGGTGTAGGATGCGTTTTTCGTGCCCAAATTATTTTTGAGAATTTCAGTGGTCTAGGATGCGGGTTAATGCCCCTTTCAGGCTGCAAATGTTTTTGGGACATTCAGAGCTCTCTGACACCGTTTTTGGGCCACCAACATTTTCTGGACTTTAGGGGCTCTAGAGTGCCTGTAAACCCCTTTTTTGGGCATCCAAAGTTTTCAACCTTTTTGCAGGCCTGAGATGCATTTTAAGGCCTTTTTGGGCTGCTAACATATACTGAACTTTCAGGGTGTAGGATGCATTTTCCGTGCCCAAAATATTTTTGGGAAATTCAGTGGTCTAGGATGCGGGTTAATGCCCCTTTCAGGCTGCACATGTTTTTGGGACATTCAGGGCTCTCTGACACAGTTTTTGGGCCACCAACATTTTCTGGACTTTAGGGGGTCTAGGATGTCTGTAAACCCCTTTTTTGGGCCAACAAAGTTTTCAACCTGTTTGCAGGCCTAAGATGCATTTTAAGGACTTTTTTGGGCTGCTAACATATAGTGAACTTTCAGGGGTGTAGGATGTATTTTTCGTGCCCAATATATTTTTGAGAATTTCAGCGGTCTAGGATGCGGGTTAATGCCCCTTTCAGGCAGCAAATGTTTTTGGGACATTTAGAGCCCTCTGACAGTTTTTGGGCCACCAACCTTTCCTGGACTTTAGGGGGTCTAGGATGCCTGTAAACCCCTTTTTTGAGTCTCCAAAGTTTTCAACCTTTTTGCAGGCCTAAGAAGCATTTTAAGGCTTTTCTTTGGGCTGCTATCATATTGTGAACTTTCAGGGGTATAGGATGCATTTTTCCGTGCCCAATATATTTTTGGGAATTTAAGTGGTCTAGCGTGTGGGTTAATGCCCCTTTCATGCTGCAAATGTTTTTGGGACAGTCAGAGCTCTCTGACAGTTTTTGGGCCACCAACATTTTCTGGACTTTAGGGGGTCTAGGATGACTGTAAACCCCTTTTTTGGGCTTACAAAGTTTTCAACCTGTTTGCAGGCCTAAGATGCATTTTAAGGACTTTTTTGGGCTGCTAACATATACTGAACTTTCAGGGGTGTAGGATGCATTTTTCGTGCCCAATATATTTTTGGGAATTTCAGTGGTCTAGCGTGTGGGTTAATGCCCCTTTCAGGCTGCAAATGTTTTTGGGTCATTCAGAGCTCTCTGACAGTTTTTGGGCCACCAACATTTTCTGGACTTTAGGGGGTCTAGGATGCCTGTAAACCCCTTTTTTGGGCCTCCAATGTTTTCAACCTTTTTGCAGGCCTAAGATGCATTTTAAGGCCTTTTTTTAGGCTGCAATCATATTCTGAACTTTCAGGGGTGTAGGATGCGTTTTTCGTGCCCAAATTATTTTTGAGAATTTCAGTGGTCTAGCATGCGGGTTAATGCCCCTTTCAGGCTGCAAATGTTTTTGGGACATTCAGAGCTCTCTGACACCGTTTTTGGACCACCAACATTTTCTGGACTTTTGGGGGCTCTAGGATGCCTGTAAAGCCCTTTTTTGGGCTTCCAAAGTTTTCAACCTTTTTGCAGGCCTAAGATGAATTTTAAGGGCTTTTCTGGCTGCTAACATATACTGAACGTTCAGGGGTGTAGGATTCATTTTTTCGTTCCCAATATATTTTTGGGATTTTCAGTGGTCTAGGATGCGGGTTAATGCCCCTTTCAGGCTGCAAATGTTTTTGGGACATTCAGAGCCCTCTGACAGTTTTTGGGCCACCAACATTTCCTGGACTTTTGGGGGCTCTAGGACGCCTGTAAACCCCTTTTTTGGGTCTCCAAAGTTTTCAACCTTTTTGCAGGCCTAAGATGCATTTTAAGGCTTTTCTTTGGGCTGCTATCATATTGTGAACTTTCAGGGGTATAGGATTCATTTTTTCGTTCCCAATATATTTTTGGGATTTTCAGTGGTCTAGAATGCAGGTTAATGCCCCTTTCAGGCTTCAAGTGTTTTTGGGACATTCAGAGCTCTCTGACACAGTTTTTGGGCCACAAACATTTTCTGGACTTTAGGGGGTCTAGGATGCCTGTAAACCCCTTTTTTGGGCATCCAAAGTTTTCAACCTTTTTGCAGGCCTAAGATGCATTTTAAGGCCTTTTTGGGCTGCTACAATATACTGAACTTTCAGGGTGTAGGATGCATTTTTCCGTGCCCAAAATATTTTTGGGAAATTCAGTGGTCTAGGATGCGGGTTAATGCCCCTTTCAGGCTGCAAATGTTTTTGGGACATTCAGAGCTCTCTGACACAGTTTTTGGGCCACCAATATTTTCTGGACTTTAGGGGGTCTAGGATGTCTGTAAACCCCTTTTTTGGGCCTCCAAAATTTTTCAACCTTTTTGCAGGCCTAAGATGCATTTTAAGGGCTTTTTTGCTTGCTAATATATTCTGAACGTTGAGGGGTATAGGATTCATTTTTCGTGCCCAATATATTTTTGGGATTTTCAGTGGTCTAGGATGCGGGTTAATGCCCCTTTCAGGCTGCAAATGTTTTTGGGACATTCAGAGCTCTCTGACACAGTTTTTGGGCCACCAGCATTTTCTGGACTTTAGGGGGTCTAGGATGCCTGTAAACCCCTTTTTTGGGCCTCCAAAGTTTTCAACCTTTTTGCAGTCCTAATATGCATTTTAAGGCCTTTTTTTGGGCTTCTATCATATTCTGAACTTTCAGGGTTGTAGGATGCATTTTTCATGCCCAAAATATTTTTGAGAATTTCAGTGGTCTAGGATGCGGGTTAATGCCCCTTTCAGGCTGCAAATGTTTTTGGGACGTTCAGAGCTCTCTGACACAGTTTTTGGGCCACCAACATTTTGTGGACTTTAGGGGGTCTAGGATGTCTGTAAACCCCTTTTTTGGACCTCCAAAGCTTTCAACCTATTTGCAGGCCTTAGATGCATTTTAAGGGCTTTTTTGGCTGCTAACATATACTGAAAGTTCAGGGGTATAGGATTCATTTTTTGGTTCCCAATATATTTTTGGGATTTTCAGTGGTCTAGGATGCGGGTTAATGCCCCTTTCAGGCTGCAAATGTTTTTGGGACAGTCAGAGCTCTCTGACACAGATTTTGGGCCACCAACATTTTCTGGACTTTACGGGGTCTAGGATGCCTGTAAACCCATTTTTTGGGCCTCTAAAGTGTTCAACCTTTTAGCTGGCCTAAGATGCATTTTAAGTGCTTTTTTGCCTGCTAACATATTGTGAACATTCAGGAGTATAGGATTCATTTTTCGTGCTCAATATATTTTTGGGATTTTCAGTGGTCTAGGATGCGGGTTAATGCCCCTTTCAGGCTTCAAGTGTTTTTGGGACATTCAGAGCTCTCTGACACAGTTTTTGGGCCACAAACATTTTCTGGACTTTAGGGGGTCTAGGATGTCTGTAAAGCCCTTTTTTGGGCCTCCAAAGTTTTCAACCTTTTTGCAGGCCTTAGTAGATGCATTTGAAGGGCTTTTTTGGCTGATAACATATACTGAACGTTCAGGGGTATAGGATTCATTTTTTCGTTCCCAATATATTTTTGGGATTTTCAGTGGTCTAGGATGCGGGTTAACGCCCTTTTCAGGCTGCAAATGTTTTTGGGTCATTCGGAGCTCTCTGACAGTTTTTGGGCCACCAACATTTCCTGGACTTTAGGGGATCTATGATGCCTGTAAACCCCTTTTTTGGGCCTCCAAACTTTTCAACCTTTTTGCAGGCCTAAGATGCATTTTAAGGCCTCTTTTGGGCTGCTAACATATTCTGAACTTTCAGGGTGTAGGATGCATTTTTCATGCCCAATATCTTTTTGGGAATTTCAGTGGTCTAGCGTGTGGGTTAATGCCCCTTTCAGGCTGCAAATGTGTTTGGGACATTCAGAGCTCTCTGACACAGTTTTTGGGCCACCAACATTTTCTGGACTTTACGAGGTCTAGGATGTCTGTAAACCCCTTTTTTAGGCCTCCAAAGTTATGAACCTTTTTGCAGGCCTAAGAAGCATTTTAAGGCCTTTTTTGCCTGCTAACATATTCTGAACGTTGAGGGGTATAGGATTCATTTTTCGTGCCCAATTTATTTTTGGGAAATTCAGTCGTCTAGGATGCGAGTTAATGCCCCTTTCAGGCTGGAAATGTTTTTGGGACATTCAGAGCTCTCTGACACAGTTTTTGGGCCACCAACAATTTCTGGACTTTAGGGGGTCTAGGATGTCTGTAAACCCCTTTTTTGGGCCTACAAAGTTTTCAACCTTTTTGCAGGCCTAAGATGCATTTTAAGGCCTTTTTTGGGCTGCTAACATATACTGAACTTTCAGGGGTGTAGGATGCATTTTTCGTGCCCAATATATTTTTGGGAATTTCAGTGGTCTAGCGTGTGGGTTAATGCCCCTTTCAAGCTGCAAATGTTTTTGGGTCATTCAGAGCTCTCTGACAGTTTTTGGGCCACCAACATTTTCTGGACTTTAGGGGGTCTAGGATGTCTGTAAACCCCTTTTTTGGGCCTACAATGTTTTCAACCTGTTTGCAGGCCTAAGATGCATTTTAAGGACTTTTTGGGCTGCTAACATATACTGAACTTTCAGGGGTGTAGGATGCATTTTTCGTGCCCAATATATTTTTGGGAATTTCAGTGGTCTAGGATGCGAGTTAACGCCCCTTTCAGGCTGGAAATGTTTTTGGGACATTCAGAGCTCTCTGACACAGTTTTTGGGCCACCAACATTTTGTGGACTTTAGGGGGTCTAGGATGTCTGTAAACCCCTTTTTTGGACCTCCAAAGCTTTCAACCTTTTTGCAGACCTTAGATGCATTTTAAGGGCTTTTTTGCCTGCTAACATATTGTGAACATTCAGGAGTATAGGATTCATTTTTCGTGCCCAATATATTTTTGGGATTTTCAGTGGTCTAGGATGCGAGTTAATGCCCCTTTCAGGCTTCAAATGTTTTTGGGACATTCAGAGCTCTCTGACACAGTTTCTGGGCCACAAACATTTTCTGGACTTTAGGGGGTCTAGGATGTCTGTAAAGCCCTTTTCTGGGCCTCCAAAGTTTTCAACCTTTTTTGCAGGCCTTAGATGCATTTGAAGGGCTTTTTTGGCTGATAACATATACTGAACGTTCAGGGGTATAGGATTCTTTTTTTCGTTCCCAATATATTTTTGGGATTTTCAGTGGTCTAGCGTGTGGGTTAATGCCCCTTTCAGGCTGCAGATGATTTTGGGACATTCAGAGCTCTCTGACACAGTTTTTGGGCCACCAACATTTTCTGGACTTTATGGGGTCTAGGATGTCTGTAAACCCCTTTTTTGGGCCTCCAAAGTTTTCAACCTTTTTGCAGGCCTTAAATGCATTTTAAGGGCTTTTTTGGCTGCCAACATATACTGAACGTTCAGGGGTATATGATTCATTTTTTCGTTCTCAATATATTTTTGGGATTTTCAGTGGTCTAGGATGCGGGTTAATGCCCCTTTCAGGCTGCAAATGTGTTTGGGACATTCAGAGCTCTCTGACACAGTTTTTGGGCCACCAACATTTTCTGGACTTTACGAGGTCTAGGATGTCTGTAAACCCCTTTTTTAGGCCTCCAAAGTTATGAACCTTTTTGCAGGCCTAAAAAGCATTTTAAGGCCTTTTTTGCCTGCTAACATATTCTGAACGTTAAGGGGTATAGGATTCATTTTTCGTGCCCAATATATTTTTGGGATTTTCAGTGGTCTAGGATGCGGGTTAATGCCCCTTTCAGGCTGCAAATGTTTTTGGGACATTCAGAGCTCTCTGACACAGTTTTTGGGCCACCAACATTTTCTGGACTTTAGGGGGTCTAGGATGTCTGTAAACCCCTTTTTTGGGCCTACAAAGTTTTCAACCTGTTTGCAGGCCTAAGATGCATTTTAAGGACTTTTTTTGGCTGCTAACATATAGTGAACTTTCAGGGGTGTAGGATGCATTTTTCGTGCCCAATATATTTTTGGGAATTTCAGTGGTCTAGCGTGTGGGTTAATGCCCCTTTCAAGCTGCAAATGTTTTTGGGTCATTCAGAGCCCTCTGACAGTTTTTGGGCCACCAACATTTCCTGGACTTTAAAGGGTTCTAGGATGCCTGTAAACCCCTTTTTTGGGTCTCCAAAGTTTTCAACCTTTTTGCAGGCCTAAGATGCATTTTAAGGCTTTTTTTTGGGCTGCTATCATATTCTGAACTTTCAGGGGTATAGGATGCATTTTCCGTGCCCAATATATTTTTGAGATTTTCAGTGGTCTAGGATGCAGGTTAATGCCCTTTTCAGGCTGCAAATGTTTTTGGGACATTCAGAGCTCTCTGACACAGTTTTTGCGCCACCAACATTTTCTGTACTTTAGGGGCTCTAGGATGCCTGTAAACCCCTTTTTTGGGCATCCAAAGTTTTCAACCTTTTTGCAGGCCTAAGATGCATTTTAAGGCTTTTTGGGCTGCAAACATATACTGAACTTTCAGGGTGTAGGATGCATTTTTCGTGCCCAATATATTTTTGGGATTTTCAGTGGTCTAGGATGCGGGTTAATGCCCTTTTCAGGCTGGGTCATTCAGAGCTCTCTGACAGTTTTTGGGCCACCAACTTTTTCTGGACTTTAGGGGGTCTAGGATGTCTGTAAACCCCTTTTTTGGGCCTCCAAAGTTTTCAACCTTTTTGCAGGCCTAAGAAGCATTTTAAGGCTTTTTTTGGCTGCTAACATATACTGAACTTTCAGGAGTGTAGTATGCATTTTTCGTTCCCAATATATTTTTGGGATTTTCAGTGAGTTAATGCCCCTTTCAGGCTGCAAATGTTTTTGGGACATTCAGAGCTCTCTGACACAGTTTTTGGGCCACCAACATTTTCTGGACTTTGGTGGCTCTAGGATGCCAGTAAACCCCTTTTTTGGGCCTCCAATGTTTGCAACCTTTTTGCAGGCCTAAGATGCATTTTAAGGCTTTTTTTTGGGCTGCTATCATATTGTGAACTTTCATGGGTATAGGATGAATTTTTCCGTGCCCAAAATATTTTTGAGAATTTCAGTGGTCTATGATGCAGGTTAATGCCCCTTTCAGGCTGCAAATGTTTTTGGGACATTCAGAGCTCTCTGACACAGTTTTTGGGCCACCAACATTTTCTGGACTTTAGGGGGTCTAGGATGTCTCTAAAGCCCTTTTTTGGGTCTCCAAAGTTTTCAACCTTTTTGCAGGTCCAAGATGCATTTTAAGGCCTTTTTTGCCTGCTAACATATTCTGAACGTTCACAGGTTTAGGATGCATTTTTCGTGCCCAATATATTTTTGGGATTTTCAGTGGTCTAGGATGCGGGTTAATGCCCCTTTCAGGCTGCAAATGTTTTGGGGACATTCAGAGCTCTCTGACACAGTTTTTGGGGCACCAACATTTTCTGGACTTTAGGGGGTCTAGGATGCCTGTAAACCCCTTTTTTGGGCCTCCAAAGTTTTCAATATTTTTACAGGCCTAAGATGCATTTTAAGGCCTTTTTTTGGCTGCTAACATATGCTGAACTTTCAGGGGTGTAGGATGCATTTTTCGTGCCCAAAATAATTTGGGGAATTTCAGTGGTCCTTGATGCGGGTTAATGCCCCTTTCAGGCTGCTAATGGTTTTGGGACATTCAGAGCTCTCTGACAGTTTTTCGGCCACCAACATTTTCTGGACTTTAGGGGGTCTAGGATGCCTGTAAACCCCTTCTTTGGGCATCCAAAGTTTCAACATTTTCGCAGGCGTAAGATGCATTTTAAGGCCTTTTTTGGGCTGCTAACATATTCTGAACTTATGGGGTGTGGGATGCATTTTTCGTGCCCAAAATATTTTTGGGAATTTCAGTGGTCTAGTATGCAGGTTAATGCCCCTTTCAGGCTGCAAATGTTTTTGGGACATTCAGAGCTCTGTGGCTCAGTTTTTGGGGCACCAACATTTTCTGGACTTTACGAGGTCTAGGATGTCTGTAAACCCCTTTTTTAGGCCTCCAAAGTTATGAACCTTTTTGCAGGCCTAAGAAGCATTTTAAGGCCTTTTTTGCCTGCTAACATATTCTGAACGTTGAGGGGTATAGGATTCATTTTTCGTGCCCAATATATTTTTGGGATTTTCAGTGGTCTAGGATGCGGGTTAATGCCCCTTTCAGGCTGCAAATGTTTTTGGGACATTCAGAGCTCTCTGACACAGTTTTTGGGCCACCAACATTTTCTGGACTTTAGGGGGTCTAGGATGTCTGTAAACCCCTTTTTTGGGCCTACAAAGTTTTCAACCTGTTTGCAGGCCTAAGTTGCATTTTATGGACTTTTTTGGGCTGCTAACATATAGTGAACTTTCAGGGGTGTAGGATGCATTTTTCGTGCCCAATATATTTTTGGGAATTTCAGTGGTCTAGCGTGTGGGTTAATGCCCCTTTCAAGCTGCAAATGTTTTTGGGTCATTCAGAGCTCTCTGACAGTTTTTGGGCCACCAACATTTTCTGGACTTCAGGGGGTCTAGGATGCCTGTAAACTCCTTTTTTGGGGCCTCCAAAGTTTTCAACCTTTTTGCAGGCCTAAGATGCATTTTAAGGCCTTTTTTGGGCTGCTAACATATACTGAACGTTCACGGGTGTAGGATGCATTTTCCGTGCCCAAAATATTTTTGGGAAATTCAGTCGTCTAGGATGCGAGTTAATGCCCCTTTCAGGCTGGAAATGTTTTTGGGACATTCAGAGCTCTCTGACACAGTTTTTGGGCCACCAACAATTTCTGGACTTTAGGGGGTCTAGGATGTCTGTAAACCCCTTTTTTGGGCCTACAAAGTTTTCAACCTTTTGCAGGCCTAAGATGCATTTTAAGGCCTTTTTTGCGTGCTAACATATTCTGAAGGTTCAGGGGTGTAGGATGCATTTTTCGTGCCCAATATATTTTTGGGAATTTCAGTGGTCTAGCGTGTGGGTTAATGCCCCTTTCAAGCTGCAAATGTTTTTGGGTCATTCAGAGCTCTCTGACAGTTTTTGGGACACCAACATTTTCTGGTCTTTAGGGGGTCTAGGATGTCTGTAAAGCCCTTTTTTGGGCCTCCAAAGTTTTCAACCTTTTTGCAGGCCTTAGATGCATTTTAAGGGCTTTTTTGGCTGCTAACATATACTGAACGTTCAGGGGTATAGGATTCATTTTTTCGTTCCCAATATATTTTTGGGATTTTCAGTGGTCTAGGATGCAGGTTAATGCCCCTTTCAGGCTGCAAATGTTTTTGGGACATTCAGAGCTCTCTGACACAGTTTTTGGGCCACCAACATTTTCTGTACTTTAGGGGCTCTAGGATGCCTGTAAACCCCTTTTTTGGGCCTCCAAAGTTTTCAACATTTTTGCAGGCCTAAGATGCATTTTAAGTGCTTTTTTGCCTGCTAACATATTCTGAACATTCAGGAGTATAGGATTCATTTTTCGTGCCCAATATATTTTTGGGATTTTCAGTGGTCTAGGATGCGGGTTAATGCCCCTTTCAGGCTGCAAATGTTTTTGGGACATTCAGAGCTCTCTGACACAGTTTTTGGCCACCAACATTTTCTGGACTTTGGTGGGTCTAGGATGTCTGTAAACCCCTTTTTTGGGCCTACAAAGTTTTCAACCTGTTTGCAGGCCTAAGATGCATTTTAAGGACTTTTTTTGGCTGCTAACATATAGTGAACTTTCAGGGGTGTAGGATGCATTTTTCGTGCCCAATATATTTTTGGGAATTTCAGTGGTCTAGCGTGTGGGTTAATGCCCCTTTCAAGCTGCAAATGTTTTTGGGTCATTCAGAGCCCTCTGACAGTTTTTGGGCCACCAACATTTCCTGGACTTTAAAGGGTTCTAGGATGCCTGTAAACCCCTTTTTTGGGTCTCCAAAGTTTTCAACCTTTTTGCAGGCCTAAGATGCATTTTAAGGCTTTTTTTTGGGCTGCTATCATATTCTGAACTTTCAGGGGTATAGGATGCATTTTTCCGTGCCCAAAATATTTTTGAGAATTTCAGTGGTCTAGGATGCGGGTACATGCCCCTTTCAAGCTGCAAATGTTTTTGGGTCATTCAGAGCTCTCTGACACAGTTTTTGGGCCACCAACATTTTCTGGACTTCAGGGGGTCTAGGATGCCTGTAAACTCCTTTTTTGGGGCCTCCAAAGTTTTCAACCTTTTTGCAGGCCTAAGATGCATTTTAAGGCCTTTTTTGGGCTGCTAACATATACTGAACGTTCACGGGTGTAGGATGCATTTTCCGTGCCCAATATATTTTTGGGATTTTCAGTGGTCTAGGATGCAGGTTAATGCCCTTTTCAGGCTGCAAATGTTTTTGGGACATTCAGAGCTCTCTGACACAGTTTTTGCGCCACCAACATTTTCTGTACTTTAGGGGCTCTAGGATGCCTGTAAACCCCTTTTTTGGGCATCCAAAGTTTTCAACCTTTTTGCAGGCCTAAGATGCATTTTAAGGCTTTTTGGGCTGCAAACATATACTGAACTTTCAGGGTGTAGGATGCATTTTTCGTGCCCAATATATTTTTGGGATTTTCAGTGGTCTAGGATGCGGGTTAATGCCCTTTTCAGGCTGGGTCATTCAGAGCTCTCTGACAGTTTTTGGGCCACCAACTTTTTCTGGACTTTAGGGGGTCTAGGATGTCTGTAAACCCCTTTTTTGGGCCTCCAAAGTTTTCAACCTTTTTGCAGGCCTAAGAAGCATTTTAAGGCTTTTTTTGGCTGCTAACATATACTGAACTTTCAGGAGTGTAGTATGCATTTTTCGTTCCCAATATATTTTTGGGATTTTCAGTGAGTTAATGCCCCTTTCAGGCTGCAAATGTTTTTGGGACATTCAGAGCTCTCTGACACAGTTTTTGGGCCACCAACATTTTCTGGACTTTGGTGGCTCTAGGATGCCAGTAAACCCCTTTTTTGGGCCTCCAATGTTTGCAACCTTTTTGCAGGCCTAAGATGCATTTTAAGGCTTTTTTTTGGGCTGCTATCATATTGTGAACTTTCATGGGTATAGGATGAATTTTTCCGTGCCCAAAATATTTTTGAGAATTTCAGTGGTCTATGATGCAGGTTAATGCCCCTTTCAGGCTGCAAATGTTTTTGGGACATTCAGAGCTCTCTGACACAGTTTTTGGGCCACCAACATTTTCTGGACTTTAGGGGGTCTAGGATGTCTCTAAAGCCCTTTTTTGGGTCTCCAAAGTTTTCAACCTTTTTGCAGGTCCAAGATGCATTTTAAGGCCTTTTTTGCCTGCTAACATATTCTGAACGTTCACAGGTTTAGGATGCATTTTTCGTGCCCAATATATTTTTGGGATTTTCAGTGGTCTAGGATGCGGGTTAATGCCCCTTTCAGGCTGCAAATGTTTTGGGGACATTCAGAGCTCTCTGACACAGTTTTTGGGGCACCAACATTTTCTGGACTTTAGGGGGTCTAGGATGCCTGTAAACCCCTTTTTTGGGCCTCCAAAGTTTTCAATATTTTTACAGGCCTAAGATGCATTTTAAGGCCTTTTTTTGGCTGCTAACATATGCTGAACTTTCAGGGGTGTAGGATGCATTTTTCGTGCCCAAAATAATTTGGGGAATTTCAGTGGTCCTTGATGCGGGTTAATGCCCCTTTCAGGCTGCTAATGGTTTTGGGACATTCAGAGCTCTCTGACAGTTTTTCGGCCACCAACATTTTCTGGACTTTAGGGGGTCTAGGATGCCTGTAAACCCCTTCTTTGGGCATCCAAAGTTTCAACATTTTCGCAGGCGTAAGATGCATTTTAAGGCCTTTTTTGGGCTGCTAACATATTCTGAACTTATGGGGTGTGGGATGCATTTTTCGTGCCCAAAATATTTTTGGGAATTTCAGTGGTCTAGTATGCAGGTTAATGCCCCTTTCAGGCTGCAAATGTTTTTGGGACATTCAGAGCTCTGTGGCTCAGTTTTTGGGGCACCAACATTTTCTGGACTTTACGAGGTCTAGGATGTCTGTAAACCCCTTTTTTAGGCCTCCAAAGTTATGAACCTTTTTGCAGGCCTAAGAAGCATTTTAAGGCCTTTTTTGCCTGCTAACATATTCTGAACGTTGAGGGGTATAGGATTCATTTTTCGTGCCCAATATATTTTTGGGATTTTCAGTGGTCTAGGATGCGGGTTAATGCCCCTTTCAGGCTGCAAATGTTTTTGGGACATTCAGAGCTCTCTGACACAGTTTTTGGGCCACCAACATTTTCTGGACTTTAGGGGGTCTAGGATGTCTGTAAACCCCTTTTTTGGGCCTACAAAGTTTTCAACCTGTTTGCAGGCCTAAGTTGCATTTTATGGACTTTTTTGGGCTGCTAACATATAGTGAACTTTCAGGGGTGTAGGATGCATTTTTCGTGCCCAATATATTTTTGGGAATTTCAGTGGTCTAGCGTGTGGGTTAATGCCCCTTTCAAGCTGCAAATGTTTTTGGGTCATTCAGAGCTCTCTGACAGTTTTTGGGCCACCAACATTTTCTGGACTTCAGGGGGTCTAGGATGCCTGTAAACTCCTTTTTTGGGGCCTCCAAAGTTTTCAACCTTTTTGCAGGCCTAAGATGCATTTTAAGGCCTTTTTTGGGCTGCTAACATATACTGAACGTTCACGGGTGTAGGATGCATTTTCCGTGCCCAAAATATTTTTGGGAAATTCAGTCGTCTAGGATGCGAGTTAATGCCCCTTTCAGGCTGGAAATGTTTTTGGGACATTCAGAGCTCTCTGACACAGTTTTTGGGCCACCAACAATTTCTGGACTTTAGGGGGTCTAGGATGTCTGTAAACCCCTTTTTTGGGCCTACAAAGTTTTCAACCTTTTGCAGGCCTAAGATGCATTTTAAGGCCTTTTTTGCGTGCTAACATATTCTGAAGGTTCAGGGGTGTAGGATGCATTTTTCGTGCCCAATATATTTTTGGGAATTTCAGTGGTCTAGCGTGTGGGTTAATGCCCCTTTCAAGCTGCAAATGTTTTTGGGTCATTCAGAGCTCTCTGACAGTTTTTGGGACACCAACATTTTCTGGTCTTTAGGGGGTCTAGGATGTCTGTAAAGCCCTTTTTTGGGCCTCCAAAGTTTTCAACCTTTTTGCAGGCCTTAGATGCATTTTAAGGGCTTTTTTGGCTGCTAACATATACTGAACGTTCAGGGGTATAGGATTCATTTTTTCGTTCCCAATATATTTTTGGGATTTTCAGTGGTCTAGGATGCAGGTTAATGCCCCTTTCAGGCTGCAAATGTTTTTGGGACATTCAGAGCTCTCTGACACAGTTTTTGGGCCACCAACATTTTCTGTACTTTAGGGGCTCTAGGATGCCTGTAAACCCCTTTTTTGGGCCTCCAAAGTTTTCAACATTTTTGCAGGCCTAAGATGCATTTTAAGTGCTTTTTTGCCTGCTAACATATTCTGAACATTCAGGAGTATAGGATTCATTTTTCGTGCCCAATATATTTTTGGGATTTTCAGTGGTCTAGGATGCGGGTTAATGCCCCTTTCAGGCTGCAAATGTTTTTGGGACATTCAGAGCTCTCTGACACAGTTTTTGGCCACCAACATTTTCTGGACTTTGGTGGGTCTAGGATGTCTGTAAACCCCTTTTTTGGGCCTACAAAGTTTTCAACCTTTTTGCAGGCCTAAGAAGCATTTTAAGGCTTTTTTTGGCTGCTAACATATACTGAACTTTCAGGGGTGTAGTATGCATTTTTCGTTCCCAATATATTTTTGGGATTTTCAGTGGTCTAGGATGCGGGTTAATGCCCCTTTCAGGCTGCAAATGTTTTTGGGACATTCAGAGCTCTCTGACACAGTTTTTGGGCCACCAACTTTTTCTGGACTTTAGGGGGTCTAGGATATCTGTAAACCCCTTTTTTGGGCCTACAAAGTTTTCAACCTTTTTGCAGGCCTAAGATGCATTTTAAGGCCTTTTTTGGGCTGCTAACATATTCTGAAAGTTCACGGGTGTAGGATGCATTTCCGTGCCCAAAATATTTTTGGGAAATTCAGTCGTCTAGGATGCGAGTTAATGCCCCTTTCAGGCTGCAAATGTTTTCGGTCATTCAGAGCTCTCTGACAGTTTTTGGGCCACCAACATTTTCTGGACTTTAGGGGGTCTAGGATGTCTGTAAACCCCTTTTTTGGGCATCCAAAGTTTTCAACATTTTTGCAGGCCTTAGATGCATTTTAAGTGCTTTTTTGCCTGCTAACATATTCTGAACATTCAGGAGTATAGGATTCATTTTTCGTGCCCAATATATTTTTGGGATTTTCAGTGGTCTAGGATGCGGGTTAATGCCCCTTTCAGGCTGCAAATGTTTTTGGGACATTCAGAGCTCTCTGACACAGTTTTTGGCCACCAACATTTTCTGGACTTTGGTGGGTCTAGGATGTCTGTAAACCCCTTTTTTGGGCCACCAAAGTTTTCAACATTTTTGCAGGCCTAAGATGCATTTTAAGGCCTTTTTTGGGCTGCTAACATATTCTGAACTTATGGGGTGTAGGATGCATTTCTCGTGCCCAAAATATTTTTGGGAATTTCAGTGGTCTAGGATGCAGGTTAATGCCCCTTTCAGGTTGCAAATGTTTTTGGGACATTCAGAGCTCTCTGACACCGTTTTTCGGCCACCAACATTTTCTGGACTTTAGGGGGTCTACGATGCCTGTAAACCCCTTTTTTGGGCATCCAAAGCTTTCAACATTTTTGCAGGGCTAAGATGCATTTTAAGGCCTTTTTTGGGATGCCAACATATTCTGAACTTTCAGGGGTGTAGGATGCATTTTTCGTGCCCAAAATATTTTTGGGAATTTCAGTGGTCTAGGATGCGGGTTAATGCCCCTTTCAGGCTGCAAATGTTTTTGGGACATTCAGAGCTCTGTGGCTCAGTTTTTGGGGCACCAACATTTTCTGGACTTTGGTGGGTCTAGGATGTCTGTAAACCCCTTTTTTGGGCCTCCAAAGTTTTCAACATTTTTGCAGGCCTAAGATGCATTTGAAGGCCTTTTTTGGGTTGATAACATATTTTAAACTGTCAGGGGTGTAGGATGCATTTTTCGTGCCCAAAATATTTTTGGGAATTTCAGTGGTCTAGGATGCGGGTTAATGCCCCTTTCAGGTTGCACATGTTTTTGGGACATTCAGAGCTCTCTGACACAGTTTTTGGGCCACCAACATTTTCTGGACTTTAGGGGGTATAGGATGACTGTAAACCCCTTCTTTGGGCCTCTAAAGTTTTCAATATTTTTAGAGGCCTAAAATGCATTTTAAGGTCTTTTTTGGCTGCTAACATATTCTGAACTTTCAGGGGTGTAGGATGCATTTTTCGTGCCCAAAATATTTTTGTGAATTTCAGTGGTCTAGAATGTGGGTTAATGCCCCTATCAGGCTGCAATTCTTTTTGGGACATTCAGAGCTCTCTGACACAGTTTTTGGCCACCATCATTTGCTGGACTTTAGGGGGTCTAGGATGCCTGTAAACCCCTTTTTGGGCCTCCAAAGTTTTCAACATTTTTGCAGGCCTAAGATGAATTTTGAGGCCTTTTTTGGGCTGGTAACATATTCTGAACTTATGGGGTGTAGGATGCATTTTTCGTGCCCAAAATATTTTTGGGAATTTCAGTGGTCTAGGATGCGGGTTAATGCCCCTTTCAGGTTGCAAATGTTTTTGGGACATTCAGAGCTCTCTGATACAGTTTTTGGGCCACCAACATTTTCTGGACTTTAGGGGGTCTAGGATGCCTGTAAACCCTTTTTTTGAGCCTCCAGAGCTTTCAACATTTTTGCAGGCTTAAGATTAATTTCAAGGCCTTTTTTGGGATGCCAACATATTCTGAACTTTCAGGGGTGTAGGATGCATTTTTCGTGCCCAAAATATTTTTGGGAATTTCAGTGGTCTAGGATGCGGGTTAATGCCCCTTTCAAGCTGCAAATGTTTTTGGGACATTCAGAGCTCTCTGACACAGTTTTTGGGCCACCAACATTTTCTGGACTTTAGGGGGTCTATGATGCCAGTAAACCCCTTTTTTGGGCCTCTAAATTTTTCAATATTTTTGCTGGTTTAAGATGCATTTTAAGGCCTTTTTTGGGCTGCTAACACATTCTGAACTTTCAGAGGTGTAGGATGTGAGTTAATGCCCCTTTAGGGCTGCAAATGTTTTTGGGACATTCAGCTCTCTCTGGCACAGTTTTTGGGCCACCAACATTTTCTGGACTTTAGGGCTGTCTAGGATGCCTGTAAACCCTTTTTTGGGCCTATAAATTTTTCAACATTTTTGCTGGTTTAAGATGCATTTTAAGGCCTTTTTAGGGATGCCAAAATATTCTGAACTTTCGGGGGTATAGGATGCATTTTTCGTGCCCAAAATATTGTTGGGAATTTCAGTGGTCTAGGATGCGGGTTAATGCCCCTTTCAGTCTGCAAATGTTTTCGGGACATTCAGAGCTCTCTGACACAATTTTTGGGCCACCAACATTTTCTGGACTTTAGGGGGTCTAGGATGTCTGTAAACCCCTTTTTTGGGCCTCCAGCGTTTTCAACCTTTTTGCAGGCCTTATATGCATTTTAAGGGCTTTTTTGGCTGCTAACATATACTGAACGTTCAGGGGTATAGGATTAATTTTGTCGTTCCCAATATATTTGTGGGATTCTCAGTGGTCTAGCGTGTGGGTTAATGCCCCTTTCAAGCTGCAAATGTTTTTGGGACATTCAGAGCTCTCTGACACAGTTTTTGGGCCACCAACATTTTCTGGACTTTAGGGGGTCTAGGATGTCCGTAAACCCCTTTTTTGGGCCTCCAAAGTTTTCAACCTTTTTGCAGGCCTAAGATGCATTTTAAGGCCTTTTTTGGGCTGCTAACATATACTGAACTTTCAGGGGTGTAGGATGCATTTTCCGGGCCCAATATATTTTTGGGATTTTCAGTGGTCTAGGATGCGGGTTAATGCCACTTTCAAGCTGCAAATGTTTTTGGGTCGTTCAGAGCTCTCTGACACAGTTTTTGGGCCACAAACATTTTCTGGACTTTAGGGGGTCTAGGATGTCTGTAAACCCCTTTTTTGGACCTCCAAAGCTTTCAACCTTTTTGCAGGCCTTAGATGCATTTTAAGGGCTTTTTTGGCTGCTAACATATACTGAACGTTCAGGGGTATAGGATTCATTTTTTTGTTCCCAATATATTATTGGTATTTTCAGTGGTCTAGGATGCGGGTTAATGCCCCTTTCAGGCTGCAAATGTTTTTGGGACATTCAGAGCTCTCTGACACAGTTTTTGGGCCACCAACATTTTCTGGACTTTAGGGGGTCTAGGATGTCTGTAAACCCCTTTTTTGGGCCTCCAAAGTTTTCAACCTTTTTGCAGGCCTAAGATGCATTTTAAGGCCTTTTTTGGGCTGCTAACATATACTGAACTTTCAGGGGTGTAGGATGCATTTTCCGGGCCCAATATATTTTTGGGATTTTCAGTGGTCTAGGATGCGGGTTAATGCCACTTTCAAGCTGCAAATGTTTTTGGGTCGTTCAGAGCTCTCTGACACAGTTTTTGGGCCACAAACATTTTCTGGACTTTAGGGGGTCTAGGATGTCTGTAAACCCCTTTTTGGACCTCCAAAGCTTTCAACCTTTTCGCAGGCCTTAGATGCATTTTAAGGACTTTTTTGGCTGCTAACATATACTGAACGTTCAGGGGTATAGGATTCATTTTTTTGTTCCCAATATATTATTGGTATTTTCAGTGGTCTAGGATGCGGGTTAATGCCCCTTTCAGGCTGCAAATGTTTTTGGGACATTCAGAGCTCTCTAACACAGTTTTTGGGCCACCAACATTTTCTGGACTTTAGGGGGTCTAGGATGTCTGTAAAGCCCTTTTTTGGTCCTCCAAAGTTTTCAACCTTTTTGCAGCCCTAAAATGCATTTTAAGGCCTTTTTTGCCTGCTAACATATTCTGAACGTTCACGGGTGTAGGATGCATTTTCCGTGCCCAATATATTTTTGGGATTTTCAGTGGTCTAGGAAGCGGGTTAATGCCCCTTTCAAGCTGCAAATGTTTTTGCGACATTCAGAGCTCTCTGACACAGTTTTTGGGCCACAAACATTTTCTGGACTTTAGGGGGTCTAGGATGTCTGTAAAGCCCTTTTTTGGGCCTCCAAAGTTTTCAACCTTTTTGCAGGCCTTAGATGCATTTGAAGGGCTTTTTTGGCTGCTAACATATACTGAACGTTCAGGGGTATAGGATTCATTTTTTCGTTCTCAATATATTTTTGGGATTTTCAGTGGTCTAGGATGCGGGTTAATGCCCCTTTCAGGCTGCAAATGTTTTTGGGTCATTCAGAGCTCTCTGACAGATTTTGGGCCACCAACATTTCCTGGACTTTAGGGGGTCTAGGATGTCTGTAAACCCCTTTTTTGGGCCTCCAAAGTTATCAACCTTTTTGCAGGCCTAAGAAGCATTTTAAGGCCTTTTTTGGGCTGCTAACATATACTGAACTTTCAGGGGTGTAGGATGCATTTTTCGGGCCCAATTTATTTTTGGGAATTACAGTGGTCTAGGGTGCGGGTTAATGCCCCTTTCAAGCTGCAAATGTTTTTGGGTCGTTCAGAGCTCTCTGACAGTTTTTGGGCCACCAACATTTTCTGGACTTTAGGGGGTCTAGGATGTCTGTAAACCCCTTTTTTGGGCCTCCAAAGTTTTCAACCTTTTTGCAGGCCTAAGATGCATTTTAAGGCCTTTTTGGGCTGCTAACATATACTGAACTTTCACGGGTGTAGGATGCATTTTTCGTGCCCAATATATTTTTGGGAATTTCAGTGGTCTAGGGTGCGGGTTAATGCTCCTTTCAAGCTGCAAATGTTTTTGGGTCATTCAGAGCTCGCTGACAGTTTTTGGGCCACCAACATTTTCTGGACTTTAGGGGGTCTAGGATGCCTGTAAACCCCTTTTTTGGGCCTCCAAAGTTTTCAACCTTTTTGCAGGCCTAAGATGCATTTTAAGGCCTTTTTTGCCTGCTAACATATTCTGAACGTTCACGGGTGTAGGATGCATTTTCCATGCCCAATATATTTTTGGGATTTTCAGTGGTCTAGGATGCGGGTTAATGCCCCTTTCAGGCTGCAAATGTTTCTGGGTCATTCAGAGCTCTCTGACAGTTTTTGGGCCACTAACATTTCCTGGACTTTAGGGGGTCTAGGATGCCTGTAAACCCCTTTTTTGGGCCCCAAAGTTTTCCACCTTTTTGCAGGCCTAAGATGCATTTTAAGGCCTCTTTTGGGCTGCTAACATATTATGAACTTTCAGGGTGTAGGATGCATTTTTCGTGCCCAATATATTTTTGGGAATTTCAGTTTTCTTGCGTGTGGGTTAATGCCCCTTTCAGGCTGCAAATGTTTTTGGGACATTCAGAGCTCTCTGACACAGTTTTTGGGCCACCAACATTTTCTGGACTTTAGGGGGTCTAGGATGTCTGTAAACCCCTTTTTTGGGCCTTCAAAGTTTTCAACCTTTTTGCAGGCCTAAGATGCAATTTAAGGCCTTTTTTGCCTGCTAACATATTCTGAACGTTCACGGGTATAGGATTCATTTTTCGTGCCCAATATATTTTTGGGATTTTCAGTGGTCTAGGATGCGGGCTAATGCCCCTTTCAGGCTGCCAATGTTTTTGGGACATTCAGAGCTCTCTGACACAGTTTTTGGGCCACCAACATTTTCTGGACTTTATGGGGTCTAGGATGTCTGTAAACCCCTTTTTTGGGCCTCCAAAGTTTTCAACCTTTTTGCAGGCCTAAGATGCATTTTAAGGCCTTTTTTGCCTGCTAACATATTCTGAACGTTCACGGGTGTAGGATGCATTTTCCGTGCCCAAAATATTTTTGGGAAATTCAGTGGTCTAGGATGCGGGTTAATGCCCCTTTCAGGCTGCAAATGTTTTTGGGACATTCAGAGGTCTCTGACAGTTTTTGGGCCACCAACATTTTCTGGACTTTAGGGGGTCTAGGATGTCTGTAAACCCCTTTTTTGGGCCTCCAAAGTTTTCAACCTTTTTGCAGGCCTTAGATGCATTTTAAGGGCTTTTTTGGCTGCTAACATATACTGAACGTTCAGGGGTATAGGATTCATTTTTTTGTTCCCAATATATTATTGGTATTTTCAGTGGTCTAGGATGCGGGTTAATGCCCCTTTCAGGCTGCAAATGTTTTTGGGACATTCAGAGCTCTCTGACACAGTTTTTGGGCCACCAACATTTTCTGGACTTTAGGGGGTCTAGGATGTCTGTAAACCCCTTTTTTGGGCCTCCAAAGTTTTCAACCTTTTTGCAGGCCTTAGATGCATTTTAAGGGCTTTTTTGGCTGCTAACATATACTGAACGTTCAGGGGTATAGGATTCATTTTTTTGTTCCCAATATATTATTGGTATTTTCAGTGGTCTAGGATGCGGGTTAATGCCCCTTTCAGGCTGCAAATGTTTTTGGGACATTCAGAGCTCTCTGACACAGTTTTTGGCCACCATCATTTGCTGGACTTTAGGGGGTCTAGGAAGTCTGTAAACCCTCTTTTTTGGACCTCCAAAGATTTCAACATTTTTGCAGGCCTAAGATGCATTTGAAGGCCTTTTTTGGGTTGATAACATATTTTAAACTGTCAGGGGTGTAGGATGCATTTTTCGTGCCCAAAATATTTTTGGGAATTTCAGTGGTCTAGTGTGCAGGTTAATGCCCCTTTCAGGTTGCAAATGTTTTTTGGACATTCAGAGCTCTCTGACACAGTTTTTGGCCACCATCATTTGCTGGACTTTAGGGGGTCTAGGATGACTGCAAACCCCTTTTTTGGGCCTCCAAAGTTTTCAACATTTTTGCAGGCCTAAGATGAATTTTGAGGCCTTTTTTGGGCTGGTAACATATTCTGAACTTATGGGGTGTAGGATGCATTTTTCGTGCCCAAAATATTTTTGGGAATTTCAGTGTTCTAGGATGCGGGTTAATGCCCCTTTCAGGTTGCAAATGTTTTTGGGACATTCAGAGCTCTCTGATACAGTTTTTGGGCCACCAACATTTTCTGGACTTTAGGGGGTCTAGGATGCCTGTAAACCCTTTTTTTGAGCCTCCAGAGCTTTCAACATTTTTGCAGGCTTAAGATTAATTTTAAGGCCTTTTTTGGGATGCCAACATATTCTGAACTTTCAGGGGTGTAGGATGCATTTTTCGTGCCCAAAATATTTTTGGGAATTTTAGTGGTCTAGGATGCGGGTTAATGCCCCTTTCAGGTTGCAAATGTTTTTCGGACATTCAGAGCTCTCTGACACAGTTTTTTGGCCACCAACGTTTTCTGGACTTTAGGGGTGTAGGATGCCTATAAACCCCTTTTTGGGCCTCTAAATTTTTCAATATTTTTGCTGGTTTAAGATGCATTTTAAGGCCTTTTTTGGGCTGCTAACACATTCTGAACTTTCAGGGGTGTAGGATGTGAGTTAATGCCCCTTTAGGGCTGCAAATGTTTTTGGGACATTCAGCTCTCTCTGGCACAGTTTTTGGGCCACCAACATTTTCTGGACTTTAGGGGGTCTAGGATGCCTGTAAACTCCTTTCTTGGGCCTCCAAAGTTTTCAACCTTTTTGCAGGCCTAAAATGCATTTTAAAGCCTTTTTTGGGCTGCCAACATATTCTGAACTTTCAGGGGTGTAGGATGCATTTTTCGTGCCCAAAATATTGTTGGGAATTTCAGTGGTCTAGGATGCGGGTTAATGCCCCTTTCGGGCTGCAAATGTTTTTGGGACATTCAGAGCTCTCTGGCACAGTTTTTGGGCCACCAACATTTTCTGGACTTTAGGGGGTCTAGGATGCCTGTAAACTCCTTTCTTGGGCCTCCAAAGTTTTCAACCTTTTTGCAGGCCTAAAATGCATTTTAAAGCCTTTTTTGGGCTGCTAACATATTCTGAACTTTCAGGGGTGTAGGATGCATTTTTCGTGCCCAATATATTTTTGGGAATTTCAGTGATCTAGGATGCGGGTTAATGCCCCTTTCAGGCTGCACATGTTTTTGGGACATTCAGAGCTCTCTGACACAGTTTTTGGGCCACCAACATTTTCTGGACTTTAGGGAGTCGAGGATGTCTGTAAACCCCTTTTTGGGCCTCCAAAGTTTTCAACCTTTTTGCAGGCCTTAGATGCATTTTAAGGGCTTTTTTGGCTGCTAACATATACTGAGCGTTCACGGGTGTAGGATGCATTTTCCGTGCCCAAAATATTTTTGGGAAATTCAGTCGTCTAGGATGTGGGTTCATGCCCCTTTCAGACTGCAAATGTTTTTGGGACATTCAGAGCTCTCTGACACAGTTTTTGGGCCACCAACATTTTCTGGACTTTAGGGGGTCTAAGATGTCTGTAAACCCCTTTTTTGGGCCTCCAACGTTTTTAACCTTTTTGCAGGCCTTATATGCATTTTAAGGGCTTTTTTGGCTGCTAACATATACTGAACGTTCAGGGGTATAGGATTCATTTTTTTGTTTCCAATATATTATTGGTATTTTCAGTGGTCTAGGATGCGGGTTAATGCCCCTTTCAGGCTGCAAATGTTTTTGGGACATTCAGAGCTCTCTGACACAGTTTTTGGGCCACCAACATTTTCTGGACTTTACGGGGTCTAGGATGTCTGTAAACCCCTTTTCTGGGCCTCCAAAGTTATCAACCTTTTTGCAGGCCTAAGAAGCATTTTAAGGCCTTTTTTGGGCTGGTAACATATACTGAACTTTCAGGGGTGTAGGATGCATTTTTCGTGCCCAAAATATTTTTGTGAATTTCAGTGGTCTAGAATGCGGGTTAATGCCCCTATCAGGCTGCAATTTTTTGTGGGAGATTCAGAGCTCTCTGACACAGTTTTTGGCCACCATCATTTGCTGGACTTTAGGGGGTCTAGGATGCCTGTAAACCCCTTTTTTGGGCCTCCAAAGTTTTCAACATTTTTGCAGGCCTAAGATGCATTTTAAGGCCTTTTTTGGGCTGGTAACATATTCTGAACGTTCAGGGGTGTAGGATGCATTTTTTGTGCCCAAAATAATTTTGGGAATTTCAGTGGTCTAGGCTGCGGGTTAATGCTCCTTTCAAGCTGCAAATGTTTTTGGGTCATTCAGAGCTCTCTGACACAGTTTTTGGGCCACCAACATTTTCTGGACTTTAGGGGGTCTAGGATGTCTGTAAACCCCTTTTTTGGGCCTCCAAAGTTTTCACCCTTTTTGCAGGCCTAAAATGCATTTTAAGGCCTTTTTTGCCTGCTAACATATTCTGAACGTTCATGGGTGTAGGATGCATTTTCCGTGCCCAAAATATTTTTGGGAAATTCAGTCGTCTAGGATGCGGGTTAATGCCCCTTTCAGGCTGCAAATGTTTTTGGGACATTCAGAGCTCTCTGACACAGTTTTTGGGCCACCAACATTTTCTGGACTTTAGGGGGGTCTAGGATGTCTGTAAACCCCTTTTTTGGGCCTCCAAAGTTTTCAACCTTTTTGCAGGCCTCAGATGCATTTTAAGGCATTTTTTGCCTGCTAACATATTCTGAACGTTCACGGGTGTAGGATGCATTTTCCGTGCCCAAAATATTTTTGGGAAATTCAGTGGTCTAGGATGCGGGTTAATGCCCCTTTCATGCTGCAAATGTTTTTGGGACATTCAGAGCTCTCTGACACAGTTTTTGGGCCACCAACATTTTCTGTACTTTAGGGGCTCTAGGATGCCTGTAAACCCCTTTTTTGGGCATCCAAAGTTTTCAACTTTTTTGCAGGCCTAAGATGCATTTTAAGGCCTTTTTGGGCTGCTAACATATTCTGAACTTCCAGGGGTGTAGGATGCATTTTTCGTGCCCAATATATTTTTGGGAATTTCAGTGGTCTAGGATGCGAGTTAATGCCCCTTTCAGGCTGCAAATGTTTTTGGGTCATTCAGAGCTCTCTGACAGTTTTTGGGCCACCAACATTTTCTGTACTTTAGGGGGTCTAGGATGTCTGTAAACCCCTTTTTTGGGCCTCCAAAGTTTTCAACCTTTTTGCAGGCCTAAGATGCATTTTAAGGCCTTTTTGGGCTGCTAACATATTATGAACGTTCAGGGGTATAGGATTAATTTTTCGTGCCCAATATATTTATGGGATTTTCAGTGGTCTAGGATGCAGGTTAATGCCAGTTTCAACCTGCAAATGTTTTTGGGACATTCAGAGCTCTCTGACACAGTTTTTGGGCCACCAACATTTTCTGGACTTTATGGGGTCTAGGATGTCTGTAAAGCCCTTTTTTGGGCCTCCAAGGTTTTCAACCTTTTTGCAGGCCTTAAATGCATTTTAGGGGCTTTTTTGGCTGCTAACATATACTGAACGTTCAGGGGTATAGGATTAATTTTGTCGTGCCCAAAATATTTTTGAGAATTTCAGTGGTCTAGCGTGTGGGTTAATGCCCCTTTCAAGCTGCAAATGTTTTTGGGTCATTCAGAGCTCTCTGACAGTTTTTGGGCGATCAAGATTTTCTGGACTTTAGGGGCTCTAGGATGTCTGTAAACCCCTTTTTTGGGCCTCCAAAGTTTTCAACCTTTTTGCAGGCCTAAGATGCATTTTAAGGCCTTTTTTGCCTGCTAACATATTCTGAACGTTCAGGGGTGTAGGATGCATTATTCGTGCACCATATATTTTTGGGAATTTCAGTGGTCTAGCGTGTGGGTTAATGCCCCTTTCAAGCTGCAAATGTTTTTGGGTCATTCAGAGCTCTCTGACACAGTTTTTGGGCCACCAACATTTTCTGTACTTTAGGGGCTCTAGGATGCCTGTAAACCCCTTTTTTGGGCATCCAAAGTTTTCAACCTTTTTGCAGGCCTCAGATGCATTTTAAGGCCTTTTTTGCCTGCTAACATATTCTGAACGTTCACGGGTGTAGGATGCATTTTCCGTGCCCAAAATATTTTTGGGAAATTCAGTGGTCTAGGATGCGGGTTAATGCCCCTTTCAGGCTGCAAATGTTTTTGGGACATTCAGAGCTCTCTGACAAAGTTTTTGGGCCACCAACATTTTCTGGACTTTAGGGGGTCTAGGATGTCTGTAAACCCCTTTTTTGGGCCTCCAAACTTATCAACCTTTTTGCAGGCCTAAGAAGCATTTTAAGGCCTTTTTTGGGCTGCTAACATATACTGAACTTTCAGGGGTGTAGGATCCATTTTCCGTGCCCAAAATATTTTTGGGAAATTCAGTCGTCTAGGATGCGGGTTAATGCCCCTTTCATGCTGCAAATGTTTTTGGGACATTCAGAGCTCTCTGACACAGTTTTTGGGCCACCAACATTTTCTGTACTTTAGGGGCTCTAGGATGCCTGTAAACCCCTTTTTTGGGCATCCAAAGTTTTCAACCTTTTTGCAGACCTAAGATGCATTTTAAGGCCTTTTTGGGCTGCTAACAAGTTCTGAACTTCCAGGGGTGTAGGATGCATTTTTCGTGCCCAATATATTTTGGGGAATTTCAGTGGTCTAGGATGCAGGTTAATGCTCCTTTCAGGCTGCAAATGTTTTTGGGACATTCAGAGCTCTCTGACACAGTTTTTGGGCCACCAACATTTTCTGGACTTTAGGGGGTCTAGGATGTCTGTAAACCCCTTTTTTGGGCCTCCAAAGTTTTCAACCTTTTTGCAGGCCTTAAATGCATTTTAGGGGCTTTTTTGGCTGCTAACATATACTGAACGTTCAGGGGTATAGGATTAATTTTTTCGTTCCCAATATATTTTTGGGATTCTCAGTGGTCTAGGATGCGGGTTAATGCCCCTTTCAGGCTGCAAATGTTTTTGCGACATTCAGAGCTCTCTGACACAGTTTTTGGGCCACCAACATTTTCTGGACTTTAGGGGCTCTAGGATGCCTGTAAACCGTTTTTTGGGCATCCAAAGTTTTCAACTTTTTTGCAGGCCTAAGATGCATTTTAAGGCCTTTTTTTGGGCTGCTATCATATTCTGAACTTTCAGGGGTGTAGGATGCATTTTTCGTGCCCAAAATATTTTTGAGAATTTCAGTGGTCTAGGATGCGGGTTAATGCCCCTTTCAGGCTGCAAATGTTTTTGGGACATTCAGAGCTCTCTGCCTCAGTTTTTGGGCCACCAACATTTTTCTGGACTTTAGGGGGTCTAGGATGTCTGTAAACCCCTTTTTTGGGCATACAAAGTTTTCAACCTTTTTGCAGGCCTAAGATGCATTTTAAGGCCTTTTTTGGGCTGCTAACATATACTGAACTTTCAGGGGTGTAGGATGCATTTTTCGTTCCCAATATATTTGTGGGACTTTCAGTGGTCTAGCGTGTGGGTTAATGCCCCTTTCAAGCTGCAAATGTTTTTGGGTCATTCAGAGCTCTCTGACAGTTTTTGGGCGACCAACATTTTCTGGACTTTAGGGGATCTAGGATGCCTGTAAACCGTTTTTTGGGCATCCAAAGTTTTCAACCTTTTTGCAGGCCTCAGATGCATTTTAAGGCCTTTTTTGCCTGCTAACATATTCTGAACGTTCACGGGTGTAGGATGCATTTTCCGTGCCCAAAATATTTTTGGGAAATTCAGTGGTCTAGGATGCGGGTTAATGCCCCTTTCAGGCTGCAAATGTTTTTGGGACATTCAGAGCTCTCTGACACAGTTTTTGGGCCACCAACATTTCCTGGACTTTAGGGGGTCTAGGATGCCTGTAAACCCCTTTTTTGGGCCTCCAAAGTTTTCCACCTTTTTGCAGGCCTAAGATGCATTTTAAGGCCTCTTTTGGGCTGCTAACATATTATGAACTTTCAGGGTGTAGGATGCATTTTTCGTGCCCAATATATTTTTGGGAATTTCAGTTTTCTTGCGTGTGGGTTAATGCCCCTTTCAGGCTGCAAATGTTTTTGGGACATTCAGAGCTCTCTGACACAGTTTTTGGGCCACCAACATTTTCTGGACTTTAGGGGGTCTAGGATGTCTGTAAACCCCTTTTTTGGGCCTCCAAAGTTTTCAACCTTTTTGCAGGCCTAAGATGCATTTTAAGGCCTTTTTTGCCTGCTAACATATTCTGAACGTTCACGGGTGTAGGATGCATTTTCCGTGCCCAATATATTTTTGGGATTTTCAGTGGTCTAGGATGCGGGTTAATGCCCCTTTCAAGCTGCAAATGTTTTTGGGACATCCAGAGCTCTCTGACACAGTTTTTGGGCCACAAACATTTTCTGGACTTAAGGGGGTCTAGGATGTCTGTAAACCCCTTTTTTGGACCTCCAAAGCTTTCAACCTTTTTGCAGGCCTTAGATGCATTTTAAGGGCTTTTTTGGCTGCTAACATATACTGAACGTTCAGGGGTATAGGATTCATTTTTTCGTTCCCAATATATTATTGGTATTTTCAGTGGTCTAGGATGCGGGTTAATGCCCCTTTCAGGCTGCAAATGTTTTTGGGACATTCAGAGCTCTCTGACACAGTTTTTGGGCCACCAACATTTTCTGGACTTTAGGGGGTCTAGGATGTCTGTAAACCCCTTTTTTGGGCCTCCAAAGTTTTCAACCTTTTTGCAGGCCTAAGATGCATTTTAAGGCCTTTTTTGCCTGCTAACATATTCTGAACGTTCACGGGTGTAGGATGCATTTTCCATGCCCAATATATTTTTGGGATTTTCAGTGGTCTAGGATGCGGGTTAATGCCCCTTTCAAGCTGCAAATGTTTTTGGGACATTCAGAGCTCTCTGACACAGTTTTTGGGCCACAAACATTTTCTGGACTTTAGAGGGTCTAGGATGTCTGTGAAGCCCTTTTTTGGGCCTCCAAAGTTTTCAACCTTTTTGCAGGCCTTAGATGCATTTGAAGGACTTTTTTGGCTGCTAACATATACTGAACGTTCAGGGGTATAGGATTCATTTTTTCGTTCTCAATATATTTTTGGGATTTTCAGTGGTCTAGGATGCGGGTTAATGCCCCTTTCAGGCTGCAAATGTTTCTGGGTCATTCAGAGCTCTCTGACAGTTTTTGGGCCACCAACATTTCCTGGACTTTAGGGGGTCTAGGATGCCTGTAAACCCCTTTTTTGGGCCTCCAAAGTTTTCCACCTTTTTGCAGGCCTAAGATGCATTTTAATGCCTCTTTTGGGCTGCTAACATATTATGAACTTTCAGGGTGTAGGATGCATTTTTCGTGCCCAATATATTTTTGGGAATTTCAGTTTTCTTGCGTGTGGGTTAATGCCCCTTTCAGGCTGCAAATGTTTTTGGGACATTCAGAGCTCTCTGACACAGTTTTTGGGCCACCAACATTTTCTGGACTTTATGGGGTCTAGGGTGTCTGTAAACCCCTTTTTTGGGCCTCCAAAGTTTTCAACCTTTTTGCAGGCCTAAGATCATTTTAAGGCCTTTTTTGCCTACTAACATATTCTGAACGTTCACGGGTGGAGGATGCATTTTCCGTGCCCAAAATATTTTTGGGAAATTCAGTGGTCTAGGATGCGGGTTAATGCCCCTTTCAGGCTGCAAATGTTTTTGGGACATTCAGAGCTCTCTGACACAGTTTTTGGGCCACCAACATTTTCTGGACTTTAGGGGGTCTAGGATGTCCGTAAACCCCTTTTTTGGGCCTCCAAAGTTTTCAACCTTTTTGCAGGCCTAAGATGCATTTTAAGGCCTTTTTTGGGCTGCTAACATATACTGAACTTTCAGGGGTGTAGGATGCATTTTCCGGGCCCAATATATTTTTGGGATTTTCAGTGGTCTAGGATGCGGGTTAATGCCACTTTCAAGCTGCAAATGTTTTTGGGTCGTTCAGAGCTCTCTGACACAGTTTTTGGGCCACAAACATTTTCTGGACTTTAGGGGGTCTAGGATGTCTGTAAACCCCTTTTTTGGACCTCCAAAGCTTTCAACCTTTTCGCAGGCCTTAGATGCATTTTAAGGGCTTTTTTGGCTGCTAACATATACTGAACGTTCAGGGGTATAGGATTCATTTTTTTGTTCCCAATATATTATTGGTATTTTCAGTGGTCTAGGATGCGGGTTAATGCCCCTTTCAGGCTGCAAATGTTTTTGGGACATTCAGAGCTCTCTAACACAGTTTTTGGGCCACCAACATTTTCTGGACTTTAGGGGGTCTAGGATGTCTGTAAAGCCCTTTTTTGGTCCTCCAAAGTTTTCAACCTTTTTGCAGCCCTAAAATGCATTTTAAGGCCTTTTTTGCCTGCTAACATATTCTGAACGTTCACGGGTGTAGGATGCATTTTCCGTGCCCAATATATTTTTGGGATTTTCAGTGGTCTAGGAAGCGGGTTAATGCCCCTTTCAAGCTGCAAATGTTTTTGCGACATTCAGAGCTCTCTGACACAGTTTTTGGGCCACAAACATTTTCTGGACTTTAGGGGGTCTAGGATGTCTGTAAAGCCCTTTTTTGGGCCTCCAAAGTTTTCAACCTTTTTGCAGGCCTTAGATGCATTTGAAGGGCTTTTTTGGCTGCTAACATATACTGAACGTTCAGGGGTATAGGATTCATTTTTTCGTTCTCAATATATTTTTGGGATTTTCAGTGGTCTAGGATGCGGGTTAATGCCCCTTTCAGGCTGCAAATGTTTTTGGGTCATTCAGAGCTCTCTGACAGATTTTGGGCCACCAACATTTCCTGGACTTTAGGGGGTCTAGGATGTCTGTAAACCCCTTTTTTGGGCCTCCAAAGTTATCAACCTTTTTGCAGGCCTAAGAAGCATTTTAAGGCCTTTTTTGGGCTGCTAACATATACTGAACTTTCAGGGGTGTAGGATGCATTTTTCGGGCCCAATTTATTTTTGGGAATTACAGTGGTCTAGGGTGCGGGTTAATGCCCCTTTCAAGCTGCAAATGTTTTTGGGTCGTTCAGAGCTCTCTGACAGTTTTTGGGCCACCAACATTTTCTGGACTTTAGGGGGTCTAGGATGTCTGTAAACCCCTTTTTTGGGCCTCCAAAGTTTTCAACCTTTTTGCAGGCCTAAGATGCATTTTAAGGCCTTTTTGGGCTGCTAACATATACTGAACTTTCACGGGTGTAGGATGCATTTTTCGTGCCCAATATATTTTTGGGAATTTCAGTGGTCTAGGGTGCGGGTTAATGCTCCTTTCAAGCTGCAAATGTTTTTGGGTCATTCAGAGCTCGCTGACAGTTTTTGGGCCACCAACATTTTCTGGACTTTAGGGGGTCTAGGATGCCTGTAAACCCCTTTTTTGGGCCTCCAAAGTTTTCAACCTTTTTGCAGGCCTAAGATGCATTTTAAGGCCTTTTTTGCCTGCTAACATATTCTGAACGTTCACGGGTGTAGGATGCATTTTCCATGCCCAATATATTTTTGGGATTTTCAGTGGTCTAGGATGCGGGTTAATGCCCCTTTCAGGCTGCAAATGTTTCTGGGTCATTCAGAGCTCTCTGACAGTTTTTGGGCCACTAACATTTCCTGGACTTTAGGGGGTCTAGGATGCCTGTAAACCCCTTTTTTGGGCCTCCAAAGTTTTCCACCTTTTTGCAGGCCTAAGATGCATTTTAAGACCTCTTTTGGGCTGCTAACATATTATGAACTTTCAGGGTGTAGGATGCATTTTTCGTGCCCAATATATTTTTGGGAATTTCAGTTTTCTTGCGTGTGGGTTAATGCCCCTTTCAGGCTGCAAATGTTTTTGGGACATTCAGAGCTCTCTGACACAGTTTTTGGGCCACCAACATTTTCTGGACTTTATGGGGTCTAGGATGTCTGTAAACCCCTTTTTTGGGCCTCCAAAGTTTTCAACCTTTTTGCAGGCCTAAGATGCATTTTAAGGCCTTTTTTGCCTGCTAACATATTCTGAACGTTCACGGGTGTAGGATGCATTTTCCGTGCCCAAAATATTTTTGGGAAATTCAGTGGTCTAGGATGCGGGTTAATGCCCCTTTCAGGCTGCAAATGTTTTTGGGACATTCAGAGGTCTCTGACAGTTTTTGGGCCACCAACATTTTCTGGACTTTAGGGGGTCTAGGATGTCTGTAAACCCCTTTTTTGGGCCTCCAAAGTTTTCAACCTTTTTGCAGGCCTTAGATGCATTTTAAGGGCTTTTTTGGCTGCTAACATATACTGAACGTTCAGGGGTATAGGATGCATTTTTCGTGCCCAAAATATTTTTGGGAATTTCAGTGTTCTAGGATGCGGGTTAATGCCCCTTTCAGGTTGCAAATGTTTTTGGGACATTCAGAGCTCTCTGATACAGTTTTTGGGCCACCAACATTTTCTGGACTTTAGGGGGTCTAGGATGCCTGTAAACCCTTTTTTTGAGCCTCCAGAGCTTTCAACATTTTTGCAGGCTTAAGATTAATTTTAAGGCCTTTTTTGGGATGCCAACATATTCTGAACTTTCAGGGGTGTAGGATGCATTTTTCGTGCCCAAAATATTTTTGGGAATTTTAGTGGTCTAGGATGCGGGTTAATGCCCCTTTCAGGTTGCAAATGTTTTTCGGACATTCAGAGCTCTCTGACACAGTTTTTTGGCCACCAACGTTTTCTGGACTTTAGGGGTCTAGGATGCCTATAAACCCCTTTTTGGGCCTCTAAATTTTTCAATATTTTTGCTGGTTTAAGATGCATTTTAAGGCCTTTTTTGGGCTGCTAACACATTCTGAACTTTCAGGGGTGTAGGATGTGAGTTAATGCCCCTTTAGGGCTGCAAATGTTTTTGGGACATTCAGCTCTCTCTGGCACAGTTTTTGGGCCACCAACATTTTCTGGACTTTAGGGCTGTCTAGGATGCCTGTAAACCCCTTTTTTGGGCCTATACATTTTTCAACATTTTTGCAGGCCTAAGATGCATTTTAAGGCCTTTTTAGGGATGCCAACATATTCTGAACTTTCAGGGGTGTAGGATGCATTTTTCGTGCCCAAAATATTGTTGGGAATTTCAGTGGTCTAGGATGCGGGTTAATGCCCCTTTCGGGCTGCAAATGTTTTTGGGACATTCAGAGCTCTCTGGCACAGTTTTTGGGCCACCAACATTTTCTGGACTTTAGGGGGTCTAGGATGCCTGTAAACTCCTTTTTTGGGCCTCCAAAATTTTCAACCTTTTTGCAGGCCTAAGATGCATTTTAAGGCCTTTTTTGCCTGCTAATATATTCTGAACGTTCACGGGTGTAGGATGCATATTCCGTGCCCAAAATTTTTTGGGGAAATTCAATCATCTAGGATGCAGGTTAATGCCCCTTTCAGGCTGCAAATGTTTTTGGGACATTCAGAGCTCTCTGACACAGTTTTTGGGCCACCAACATTTTCTGGACTTTAGGAGGTCTAGGATGTCTGTAAACCCCTTTTTTGGGCCTCCAAAGTTTTCAACCTTTTTGCAGGCCTTATATGCATTTTAAGTGCTTTTTTGGCTGCTAACATATACTGAGCGTTCACGGGTGTAGGATGCATTTTCCGTGCCCAAAATATTTTTGGGAAATTCAGTCGTCTAGGATGTGGGTTAATGCCCCTTTCAGACTGCAAATGTTTTTGGGACATTCAGAGCTCTCTGACACAGTTTTTGGGCCACCAACATTTTCTGGACTTTAGGGGGTCTAAGATGTCTGTAAACCCCTTTTTTGGGCCTCCAACGTTTTTAACCTTTTTGCAGGCCTTATATGCATTTTAAGGGCTTTTTTGGCTGCTAACATATACTGAACGTTCAGGGGTATAGGATTCATTTTTTTGTTTCCAATATATTATTGGTATTTTCAGTGGTCTAGGATGCGGGTTAATGCCCCTTTCAGGCTGCAAATGTTTTTGGGACATTCAGAGCTCTCTGACACAGTTTTTGGCCACCATCATTTGCTGGACTTTAGGGGGTCTAGGATGCCTGTAAACCCCTTTTTTGGGCCTCCAAAGTTTTCAACATTTTTGCAGGCCTAAGATGCATTTTAAGGCCTTTTTTGGGCTGGTAACATATTCTGAACGTTCAGGGGTGTAGGATGCATTTTTCGTGCCCAAAATAATTTTGGGAATTTCAGTGGTCTAGGCTGCGGGTTAATGCTCCTTTCAAGCTGCAAATGTTTTTGGGTCATTCAGAGCTCTCTGACAGTTTTTGGACCACCAACATTTTCTGGACTTTAGGGGGTCTAGGATGTCTGTAAACCCCTTTTTTGGGCCTCCAAAGTTTTCACCCTTTTTGCAGGCCTAAAATGCATTTTAAGGCCTTTTTTGCCTGCTAACATATTCTGAACGTTCATGGGTGTAGGATGCATTTTCCGTGCCCAAAATATTTTTGGGAAATTCAGTCGTCTAGGATGCGGGTTAATGCCCCTTTCAGGCTGCAAATGTTTTTGGGACATTCAGAGCTCTCTGACACAGTTTTTGGGCCACCAACATTTTCTGGACTTTAGGGGGTCTAGGATGTCTGTAAACCCCTTTTTTGGGCCTCCAAAGTTTTCAACCTTTTTGCAGCCCTAAAATGCATTTTAAGGCCTTTTTTGCCTGCTAACATATTCTGAACGTTCACGGGTGTAGGATGCATTTTCCGTGCCCAATATATTTTTGGGATTTTCAGTGGTCTAGGAAGCGGGTTAATGCCCCTTTCAAGCTGCAAATGTTTTTGCGACATTCAGAGCTCTCTGACACAGTTTTTGGGCCACAAACATTTTCTGGACTTTAGGGGGTCTAGGATGTCTGTAAAGCCCTTTTTTGGGCCTCCAAAGTTTTCAACCTTTTTGCAGGCCTTAGATGCATTTGAAGGGCTTTTTTGGCTGCTAACATATACTGAACGTTCAGGGGTATAGGATTCATTTTTTCGTTCTCAATATATTTTTGGGATTTTCAGTGGTCTAGGATGCGGGTTAATGCCCCTTTCAGGCTGCAAATGTTTTTGGGTCATTCAGAGCTCTCTGACAGATTTTGGGCCACCAACATTTCCTGGACTTTAGGGGGTCTAGGATGTCTGTAAACCCCTTTTTTGGGCCTCCAAAGTTATCAACCTTTTTGCAGGCCTAAGAAGCATTTTAAGGCCTTTTTTGGGCTGCTAACATATACTGAACTTTCAGGGGTGTAGGATGCATTTTTCGGGCCCAATTTATTTTTGGGAATTACAGTGGTCTAGGGTGCGGGTTAATGCCCCTTTCAAGCTGCAAATGTTTTTGGGTCGTTCAGAGCTCTCTGACAGTTTTTGGGCCACCAACATTTTCTGGACTTTAGGGGGTCTAGGATGTCTGTAAACCCCTTTTTTGGGCCTCCAAAGTTTTCAACCTTTTTGCAGGCCTAAGATGCATTTTAAGGCCTTTTTGGGCTGCTAACATATACTGAACTTTCACGGGTGTAGGATGCATTTTTCGTGCCCAATATATTTTTGGGAATTTCAGTGGTCTAGGGTGCGGGTTAATGCTCCTTTCAAGCTGCAAATGTTTTTGGGTCATTCAGAGCTCGCTGACAGTTTTTGGGCCACCAACATTTTCTGGACTTTAGGGGGTCTAGGATGCCTGTAAACCCCTTTTTTGGGCCTCCAAAGTTTTCAACCTTTTTGCAGGCCTAAGATGCATTTTAAGGCCTTTTTTGCCTGCTAACATATTCTGAACGTTCACGGGTGTAGGATGCATTTTCCATGCCCAATATATTTTTGGGATTTTCAGTGGTCTAGGATGCGGGTTAATGCCCCTTTCAGGCTGCAAATGTTTCTGGGTCATTCAGAGCTCTCTGACAGTTTTTGGGCCACTAACATTTCCTGGACTTTAGGGGGTCTAGGATGCCTGTAAACCCCTTTTTTGGGCCTCCAAAGTTTTCCACCTTTTTGCAGGCCTAAGATGCATTTTAAGACCTCTTTTGGGCTGCTAACATATTATGAACTTTCAGGGTGTAGGATGCATTTTTCGTGCCCAATATATTTTTGGGAATTTCAGTTTTCTTGCGTGTGGGTTAATGCCCCTTTCAGGCTGCAAATGTTTTTGGGACATTCAGAGCTCTCTGACACAGTTTTTGGGCCACCAACATTTTCTGGACTTTATGGGGTCTAGGATGTCTGTAAACCCCTTTTTTGGGCCTCCAAAGTTTTCAACCTTTTTGCAGGCCTAAGATGCATTTTAAGGCCTTTTTTGCCTGCTAACATATTCTGAACGTTCACGGGTGTAGGATGCATTTTCCGTGCCCAAAATATTTTTGGGAAATTCAGTGGTCTAGGATGCGGGTTAATGCCCCTTTCAGGCTGCAAATGTTTTTGGGACATTCAGAGGTCTCTGACAGTTTTTGGGCCACCAACATTTTCTGGACTTTAGGGGGTCTAGGATGTCTGTAAACCCCTTTTTTGGGCCTCCAAAGTTTTCAACCTTTTTGCAGGCCTTAGATGCATTTTAAGGGCTTTTTTGGCTGCTAACATATACTGAACGTTCAGGGGTATAGGATGCATTTTTCGTGCCCAAAATATTTTTGGGAATTTCAGTGTTCTAGGATGCGGGTTAATGCCCCTTTCAGGTTGCAAATGTTTTTGGGACATTCAGAGCTCTCTGATACAGTTTTTGGGCCACCAACATTTTCTGGACTTTAGGGGGTCTAGGATGCCTGTAAACCCTTTTTTTGAGCCTCCAGAGCTTTCAACATTTTTGCAGGCTTAAGATTAATTTTAAGGCCTTTTTTGGGATGCCAACATATTCTGAACTTTCAGGGGTGTAGGATGCATTTTTCGTGCCCAAAATATTTTTGGGAATTTTAGTGGTCTAGGATGCGGGTTAATGCCCCTTTCAGGTTGCAAATGTTTTTCGGACATTCAGAGCTCTCTGACACAGTTTTTTGGCCACCAACGTTTTCTGGACTTTAGGGGTCTAGGATGCCTATAAACCCCTTTTTGGGCCTCTAAATTTTTCAATATTTTTGCTGGTTTAAGATGCATTTTAAGGCCTTTTTTGGGCTGCTAACACATTCTGAACTTTCAGGGGTGTAGGATGTGAGTTAATGCCCCTTTAGGGCTGCAAATGTTTTTGGGACATTCAGCTCTCTCTGGCACAGTTTTTGGGCCACCAACATTTTCTGGACTTTAGGGCTGTCTAGGATGCCTGTAAACCCCTTTTTTGGGCCTATACATTTTTCAACATTTTTGCAGGCCTAAGATGCATTTTAAGGCCTTTTTAGGGATGCCAACATATTCTGAACTTTCAGGGGTGTAGGATGCATTTTTCGTGCCCAAAATATTGTTGGGAATTTCAGTGGTCTAGGATGCGGGTTAATGCCCCTTTCGGGCTGCAAATGTTTTTGGGACATTCAGAGCTCTCTGGCACAGTTTTTGGGCCACCAACATTTTCTGGACTTTAGGGGGTCTAGGATGCCTGTAAACTCCTTTTTTGGGCCTCCAAAATTTTCAACCTTTTTGCAGGCCTAAGATGCATTTTAAGGCCTTTTTTGCCTGCTAATATATTCTGAACGTTCACGGGTGTAGGATGCATATTCCGTGCCCAAAATTTTTTGGGGAAATTCAATCATCTAGGATGCAGGTTAATGCCCCTTTCAGGCTGCAAATGTTTTTGGGACATTCAGAGCTCTCTGACACAGTTTTTGGGCCACCAACATTTTCTGGACTTTAGGAGGTCTAGGATGTCTGTAAACCCCTTTTTTGGGCCTCCAAAGTTTTCAACCTTTTTGCAGGCCTTATATGCATTTTAAGTGCTTTTTTGGCTGCTAACATATACTGAGCGTTCACGGGTGTAGGATGCATTTTCCGTGCCCAAAATATTTTTGGGAAATTCAGTCGTCTAGGATGTGGGTTAATGCCCCTTTCAGACTGCAAATGTTTTTGGGACATTCAGAGCTCTCTGACACAGTTTTTGGGCCACCAACATTTTCTGGACTTTAGGGGGTCTAAGATGTCTGTAAACCCCTTTTTTGGGCCTCCAACGTTTTTAACCTTTTTGCAGGCCTTATATGCATTTTAAGGGCTTTTTTGGCTGCTAACATATACTGAACGTTCAGGGGTATAGGATTCATTTTTTTGTTTCCAATATATTATTGGTATTTTCAGTGGTCTAGGATGCGGGTTAATGCCCCTTTCAGGCTGCAAATGTTTTTGGGACATTCAGAGCTCTCTGACACAGTTTTTGGCCACCATCATTTGCTGGACTTTAGGGGGTCTAGGATGCCTGTAAACCCCTTTTTTGGGCCTCCAAAGTTTTCAACATTTTTGCAGGCCTAAGATGCATTTTAAGGCCTTTTTTGGGCTGGTAACATATTCTGAACGTTCAGGGGTGTAGGATGCATTTTTCGTGCCCAAAATAATTTTGGGAATTTCAGTGGTCTAGGCTGCGGGTTAATGCTCCTTTCAAGCTGCAAATGTTTTTGGGTCATTCAGAGCTCTCTGACAGTTTTTGGACCACCAACATTTTCTGGACTTTAGGGGGTCTAGGATGTCTGTAAACCCCTTTTTTGGGCCTCCAAAGTTTTCACCCTTTTTGCAGGCCTAAAATGCATTTTAAGGCCTTTTTTGCCTGCTAACATATTCTGAACGTTCATGGGTGTAGGATGCATTTTCCGTGCCCAAAATATTTTTGGGAAATTCAGTCGTCTAGGATGCGGGTTAATGCCCCTTTCAGGCTGCAAATGTTTTTGGGACATTCAGAGCTCTCTGACACAGTTTTTGGGCCACCAACATTTTCTGGACTTTAGGGGGTCTAGGATGTCTGTAAACCCCTTTTTTGGGCCTCCAAAGTTTTCAACCTTTTTGCAGGCCTCAGATGCATTTTAAGGCATTTTTTGCCTGCTAACATATTCTGAACGTTCACGGGTGTAGGATGCATTTTCCGTGCCCAAAATATTTTTGGGAAATTCAGTGGTCTAGGATGCGGGTTAATGCCCCTTTCATGCTGCAAATGTTTTTGGGACATTCAGAGCTCTCTGACACAGTTTTTGGGCCACCAACATTTTCTGTACTTTAGGGGCTCTAGGATGCCTGTAAACCCCTTTTTTGGGCATCCAAAGTTTTCAACTTTTTTGCAGGCCTAAGATGCATTTTAAGGCCTTTTTGGGCTGCTAACATATTCTGAACTTCCAGGGGTGTAGGATGCATTTTTCGTGCCCAATATATTTTTGGGAATTTCAGTGGTCTAGGATGCGAGTTAATGCCCCTTTCAGGCTGCAAATGTTTTTGGGTCATTCAGAGCTCTCTGACAGTTTTTTGGGCCACCAACATTTTCTGTACTTTAGGGGGTCTAGGATGTCTGTAAACCCCTTTTTTGGGCCTCCAAAGTTTTCAACCTTTTTGCAGGCCTAAGATGCATTTTAAGGCCTTTTTGGGCTGCTAACATATTATGAACGTTCAGGGGTATAGGATTAATTTTTCGTGCCCAATATATTTATGGGATTTTCAGTGGTCTAGGATGCAGGTTAATGCCCGTTTCAACCTGCAAATGTTTTTGGGACATTCAGAGCTCTCTGACACAGTTTTTGGGCCACCAACATTTTCTGGACTTTATGGGGTCTAGGATGTCTGTAAAGCCCTTTTTTGGGCCTCCAAGGTTTTCAACCTTTTTGCAGGCCTTAAATGCATTTTAGGGGCTTTTTTGGCTGCTAACATATACTGAACGTTCAGGGGTATAGGATTAATTTTGTCGTGCCCAAAATATTTTTGAGAATTTCAGTGGTCTAGCGTGTGGGTTAATGCCCCTTTCAAGCTGCAAATGTTTTTGGGTCATTCAGAGCTCTCTGACAGTTTTTGGGCGATCAAGATTTTCTGGACTTTAGGGGCTCTAGGATGTCTGTAAACCCCTTTTTTGGGCCTCCAAAGTTTTCAACCTTTTTGCAGGCCTAAGATGCATTTTAAGGCCTTTTTTGCCTGCTAACATATTCTGAACGTTCAGGGGTGTAGGATGCATTATTCGTGCACCATATATTTTTGGGAATTTCAGTGGTCTAGCGTGTGGGTTAATGCCCCTTTCAAGCTGCAAATGTTTTTGGGTCATTCAGAGCTCTCTGACACAGTTTTTGGGCCACCAACCTTTTCTGTACTTTAGGGGCTCTAGGATGCCTGTAAACCCCTTTTTTGGGCATCCAAAGTTTTCAACCTTTTTGCAGGCCTCAGATGCATTTTAAGGCCTTTTTTGGGCTGCTAACATATACTGAACTTTCAGGGGTGTAGGATCCATTTTCCGTGCCCAAAATATTTTTGGGAAATTCAGTCGTCTAGGATGCGGGTTAATGCCCCTTTCATGCTGCAAATGTTTTTGGGACATTCAGAGCTCTCTGACACAGTTTTTGGGCCACCAACATTTTCTGTACTTTAGGGGCTCTAGGATGCCTGTAAACCCCTTTTTTGGGCATCCAAAGTTTTCAACCTTTTTGCAGACCTAAGATGCATTTTAAGGCCTTTTTGGGCTGCTAACATATTCTGAACTTCCAGGGGTGTAGGATGCATTTTTCGTGCCCAATATATTTTTGGGAATTTCAGTGGTCTAGGATGCGAGTTAATGCCCCTTTCAGGCTGCAAATGTTTTTGGGTCATTCAGAGCTCTCTGACAGTTTTTGGGCCACCAACATTTTCTGTACTTTAGGGGGTCTAGGATGTCTGTAAACCCCTTTTTTGGGCCTCCAAAGTTTTCAACCTTTTTGCAGGCCTAAGATGCATTTTAAGGCCTTTTTTGCCTGCTAACATATTCTGAACGTTCACGGGTGTAGGATGCATTTTCCGTGCCCAATATATTTTGGGGAATTTCAGTGGTCTAGGATGCAGGTTAATGCTCCTTTCAGGCTGCAAATGTTTTTGGGACATTCAGAGCTCTCTGACACAGTTTTTGGGCCACCAACATTTTCTGGACTTTAGGGGGTCTAGGATGTCTGTAAACCCCTTTTTTGGGCCTCCAAAGTTTTCAACCTTTTTGCAGGCCTTAAATGCATTTTAGGGGCTTTTTTGGCTGCTAACATATACTGAACGTTCAGGGGTATAGGATTAATTTTTTCGTTCCCAATATATTTTTGGGATTCTCAGTGGTCTAGGATGCGGGTTAATGCCCCTTTCAGGCTGCAAATGTTTTTGCGACATTCAGAGCTCTCTGACACAGTTTTTGGGCCACCAACATTTTCTGGACTTTAGGGGCTCTAGGATGCCTGTAAACCGTTTTTTGGGCATCCAAAGTTTTCAACTTTTTTGCAGGCCTAAGATGCATTTTAAGGCCTTTTTTTGGGCTGCTATCATATTCTGAACTTTCAGGGGTGTAGGATGCATTTTTCGTGCCCAAAATATTTTTGAGAATTTCAGTGGTCTAGGATGCGGGTTAATGCCCCTTTCAGGCTGCAAATGTTTTTGGGACATTCAGAGCTCTCTGCCTCAGTTTTTGGGCCACCAACATTTTTCTGGACTTTAGGGGGTCTAGGATGTCTGTAAACCCCTTTTTTGGGCATACAAAGTTTTCAACCTTTTTGCAGGCCTAAGATGCATTTTAAGGCCTTTTTTGGGCTGCTAACATATACTGAACTTTCAGGGGTGTAGGATGCATTTTTCGTTCCCAATATATTTGTGGGACTTTCAGTGGTCTAGCGTGTGGGTTAATGCCCCTTTCAAGCTGCAAATGTTTTTGGGTCATTCAGAGCTCTCTGACAGTTTTTGGGCGACCAACATTTTCTGGACTTTAGGGGATCTAGGATGCCTGTAAACCGTTTTTTGGGCATCCAAAGTTTTCAACCTTTTTGCAGGCCTCAGATGCATTTTAAGGCCTTTTTTGCCTGCTAACATATTCTGAACGTTCACGGGTGTAGGATGCATTTTCCGTGCCCAAAATATTTTTGGGAAATTCAGTGGTCTAGGATGCGGGTTAATGCCCCTTTCAGGCTGCAAATGTTTTTGGGACATTCAGAGCTCTCTGACACAGTTTTTGGGCCACCAACATTTCCTGGACTTTAGGGGGTCTAGGATGCCTGTAAACCCCTTTTTTGGGCCTCCAAAGTTTTCCACCTTTTTGCAGGCCTAAGATGCATTTTAAGGCCTCTTTTGGGCTGCTAACATATTATGAACTTTCAGGGTGTAGGATGCATTTTTCGTGCCCAATATATTTTTGGGAATTTCAGTTTTCTTGCGTGTGGGTTAATGCCCCTTTCAGGCTGCAAATGTTTTTGGGACATTCAGAGCTCTCTGACACAGTTTTTGGGCCACCAACATTTTCTGGACTTTAGGGGGTCTAGGATGTCTGTAAACCCCTTTTTTGGGCCTCCAAAGTTTTCAACCTTTTTGCAGGCCTAAGATGCATTTTAAGGCCTTTTTTGCCTGCTAACATATTCTGAACGTTCACGGGTGTAGGATGCATTTTCCGTGCCCAAAATATTTTTGGGAAATTCAGTCGTCTAGGATGCGGGTTAATACCCCTTTCAGGCTGCAAATGTTTTTGGGACATTCAGAGGTCTCTGACAGTTTTTGGGCCACCAACATTTTCTGGACTTTAGGGGGTCTAGGATGTCTGTAAACCCCTTTTTTGGGCCTCCAAAGTTTTCAACCTTTTTGCAGGCCTTAGATGCATTTTAAGGGCTTTTTTGGCTGCTAACATATACTGAACGTTCAGGGGTATAGGATTCATTTTTTTGTTCCCAATATATTATTGGTATTTTCAGTGGTCTAGGATGCGGGTTAATGCCCCTTTCAGGCTGCAAATGTTTTTGGGACATTCAGAGCTCTCTGACACAGTTTTTGGGCCACCAACATTTTCTGGACTTTAGGGGCTCTAGGATGCCTGTAAACCCCTTTTTTGGGCCTCCAAAGTTTTCAATTTTTTTGCAGGCCTAAGATGCATTTTAAGGCCTTTTTTGCCTGCTAACATATTCTGAACGTTCACGGGTGTAGGATGCATTTTCCGTGCCCAATATATTTTTGGGATTTTCAGTGGTCTAGGATGCGGGTTAATGCCCCTTTCAAGCTGCAAATGTTTTTGGGACATCCAGAGCTCTCTGACACAGTTTTTGGGCCACAAACATTTTCTGGACTTAAGGGGGTCTAGGATGTCTGTAAACCCCTTTTTTGGACCTCCAAAGCTTTCAACCTTTTTGCAGGCCTTAGATGCATTTTAAGGGCTTTTTTGGCTGCTAACATATACTGAACGTTCAGGGGTATAGGATTCATTTTTTCGTTCCCAATATATTATTGGTATTTTCAGTGGTCTAGGATGCGGGTTAATGCCCCTTTCAGGCTGCAAATGTTTTTGGGACATTCAGAGCTCTCTGACACAGTTTTTGGGCCACCAACATTTTCTGGACTTTAGGGGGTCTAGGATGTCTGTAAACCCCTTTTTTGGGCCTCCAAAGTTTTCAACCTTTTTGCAGGCCTAAGATGCATTTTAAGGCCTTTTTTGCCTGCTAACATATTCTGAACGTTCACGGGTGTAGGATGCATTTTCCGTGCCCAATATATTTTTGGGATTTTCAGTGGTCTAGGATGCGGGTTAATGCCACTTTCAAGCTGCAAATGCTTTTGGGACATTCAGAGCTCTCTGACACAGTTTTTGGGCCACAAACATTTTCTGGACTTTAGGGGGTCTAGGATGTCTGTAAAGCCCTTTTTTGGGCCTCCAAAGTTTTCAACCTTTTTGCAGGCCTTAGATGCATTTGAAGGGCTTTTTTGGCTGCTAACATATACTGAACGTTCAGGGGTATTGGATTCATTTTTTCGTTCTCAATATATTTTTGGGATTTTCAGTGGTCTAGGATGCGGGTTAATGCCCCTTTCAGGCTGCAAATGTTTCTGGGTCATTCAGAGCTCTCTGACAGTTTTTGGGCCACCAACATTTCCTGGACATTAGGGGGTCTAGGATGTCTGTAAACCCCTTTTTTGGGCCTCCAAAGTTATCAACCTTTTTGCAGGCCTAAGAAGCATTTTAAGGCCTTTTTTGGGCTGCTAACATATACTGAACTTTCAGGGTGTAGGATGCATTTTTCGTGCCCAAAATATTTTTGGGAAATTCAGTGGTCTAGGGTGCTGGTTAATGCTCCTTTCAAGCTGCAAATGTTTTTGGGTCATTCAGAGCTCTCTGACAGTTTTAGGGCCACCAACATTTTCTGGACTTTAGGGGGTCTAGGATGCCTGTAAACCCCTTTTTTGGGCCTCCAAAGTTTTCAACCTTTTTGCAGGCCTAAAATGCATTTTAAGGCCTTTTTTTGGCTGCTAACATATACTGAAGGTTCACGGGTGTAGGATACATTTTCCGTGCCCAAAATATTTTTGGGAAATTCAGTCGTCTAGGATGTGGGTTAATGCCCCTTTCAGGCTGCAAATGTTTTTGGGACATTCAGAGCTCTCTGACACCGTTTTTGGGCCACCAACATTTTCAGGACTTTAGGGGGTCTAGGATGTCTGTAAACCCCTTTTTTGGGCCTCCAAAGTTTTCAACCTTTTTGCAGGCTTAAGATGCATTTTAAGGCCTTTTTTGCCTGCTAACATATTCTGAACGTTCACTGGTGTAGGTTGCATTTTCCGTGCCCAAAATATTTTTGGGAAATTCACTCGTCTAGGATGCGGGTTAATGCCCCTTTCAGGCTGCAAATGTTTTTAGGACATTCAGAGCTCTCTGACAGTTTTGGGCCACCAACATTTTCTGGACTTTAGGGGCTCTAGGATGTCTGTAAAGCCCTTTTTTGGGCCTCCAAAGTTTTCAACCTTTTTGCAGGCCTTAGGTGCATTTTAAGGGCTTTTTTGGCTGCTAACATATACTGAACGTTCAGGGGTATAGGATTCATTTTTTCGTTCCCAATATATTTTTGGGATTTTCAGTGGTCTAGGATGCGGGTTAATGCCCCTTTCAGGCTGCAAATGTTTTTGGGACATTCAGAGCTCTCTGACACAGTTTTTGGGCCACCAACATTTTCTGGACTTTAGGGGCTCTAGGATGCCTGTAAACCCCTTTTTTGGGCATCCAAAGTTTTCAACCTTTTTGCAGGCCTAAGATGCATTTTAAGGCCTTTTTGGGCTGCTACCATATACTGAACTTTCAGGGTGTAGGATGCATTTTCCGTGCCCAAAATATTTTTGGGAAATTCAGTGGTCTAGGATGCGGGTTAATGCCCCTTTCAGGCTGCAAATGTTTTTGGGACATTCAGAGCTCTCTAACACAGTTTTTGGGCCACCAACATTTTCTGGACTTTAGGGGGTCTAGGATATCTGTAAACCCCTTTTTTGGGCCTACAATGTTTTCAACCTTTTTGCAGGCCTAAGATGCATTTTAAGGCCTTTTTGGGCTGCTACCATATACTGAACTTTCAGGGTGTAGGATGCATTTTCCGTGCCCAAAATATTTTTGGGAAATTCAGTGGTCTAGGATGCGGGTTAATGCCCCTTTCAGGCTGCAAATTTTTTTGGGACATTCAGATCTCTCTAACACAGTTTTTGGGCCACCAACATTTTCTGGACTTTAGGGGGTCTAGGATATCTGTAAACCCCTTTTTTGGGCCTACAATGTTTTCAACCTTTTTGCAGGCCTAAGATGCATTTTAAGGCCTTTTTCTGGGCTGCTATCATATTCTGAACTTTCAGGGGTGTAGGATGCATTTTCCGTGCCCAAAATATTTTTGAGAATTTCAGTGGTCTAGGATGCGGGTTAATGCCCCTTTCAGGCTGAAAATGTTTTTGGGACATTCAGAGCTCTCTGACACAGTTTTTGGGCCACCAACATTTTCTGGACTTTAGGGGGTCTAGGATGTCTGTAAACCCCTTTTTTGGGCCTACAAAGTTTTCTACCTTTTTGCAGGCCTAAGATGCATTTTAAGTGCTTTTTTGCCTGCTAACTTATTGTGAACATTCAGGAGTATAGGATTCATTTTTCGTGCCCAATATATTTTTGTGAATTTAAGTGGTCTAGCGTGTGGGTTAATGCCCCTTTCAAGCTGCAAATGTTTTTCGGTCATTCAGAGCTCTCTGACAGTTTTGGGCCACCAACATTTTCTGGACTTTAGGGGCTCTAGGATGTCTGTAAAGCCCTTTTTTGGGCCTCCAAAGTTTTCAACCTTTTTGCAGGCCTAAGATGCATTTTAAGGCCTTTTTTGGGCTGCTAAAATATATTGAACTTTCAGGGGTGTAGGATGCATTTTTCGTGCCCATTATATTTTTGGGAATTTCAGTGGTCTAGGGTGTGGGTTAAAGCTCCTTTCAAGCTGCAAATGTTTTTGGGTCATTCAGAGCTCTCTGACAGTTTTTGGGCCACCAACATTTTCTGGACTTTAGGGGGTCTAGGATGCCTGTAAACCCCTTTTTTGGGCCTCCAAAGTTTTCAACCTTTTTGCAGGCCTAAGATGCATTTTAAGGCCTTTTTTTGGGCTGCAATCATATTCTGAACTTTCAGGGGTGTAGGATGCGTTTTTCGTGCCCAAATTATTTTTGAGAATTTCAGTGGTCTAGGATGCGGGTTAATGCCCCTTTCAGGCTGCAAATGTTTTTGGGACATTCAGAGCTCTCTGACACCGTTTTTGGGCCACCAACATTTTCTGGACTTTAGGGGGGGGTCTAAGATGCCTGTAAACCCCTTTTTAGGGCCTCCAAAGTTTTCAACCTTTTTGCAGGCCTAAGAAGCATTTTAAGGCTTTTTTTGGCTGCAAACATATACTGAACGTTCAGGTTGTAGGATGCATTTTCCGTGCCCAAAATATTTTTGGGAAATTCAGTCGTCTAGGATGCGGGTTAATGCCCCTTTCAGGCTGAAAATGCAGGCTGGAAATGTTTTTGGGACATTCAGAGCTCTCTGACACAGTTTTTGGGCCACCAACATTTTCTGGACTTTAGGGGGTCTAGGATGTCTGTAAACCCCTTTTTTGGACCTCCAAAGCTTTCAACCTTTTTGCAGGCCTTAGATGCATTTTAAGGGCTTTTTTGGCTGCTAACATATACTGAACGTTCAGGGGTATAGGATTCATTTTTTGGTTCCCAATATATTTTTGGGATTTTCAGTGGTCTAGGATGCGGGTTAATGCCCCTTTCAGGCTGCAAATGTTTTTGGGACAGTCAGAGCTCTCTGACACAGTTTTTGGGCCACCAACATTTTCTGGACTTTAGGGGGTATAGGATGTCTGTAAACCCCTTTTTTGGGCCTCCAAAGTTATCAACCTTTTTGCAGGCCTAAGAAGCATTTTAGGGCCTTTTTTGGGCTGCTAACATATACTGAACTTTCAGGGGTGTAGGATGCATTTTTCGGGCCCAATTTAGTTTTGGGAATTACAGTGGTCTGGGGTGCGGGTTAATGCCCCTTTCAAGCTGCAAATGTTTTTGGGTCATTCGGAGCTCTGTCAGTTTTTGGGCCACAAACATTTTCGGGAATTTAGGGGGTCTAGGATGTCTGTAAAACCCTTTTTTGGGCTTTCAAAGTTTTCAACCTTTTTGCAGGCCTAAGATGCATTTTAAGGCCTTTTTGGGCTGCTAACATATACTGAACTTTCAGGGTGTAGGATGCATTTTCCGTGCCCAAAATATTTTTGGGAAATTCAGTCGTCTAGGATGCGGGTTAATGCCCCTTTCAGGCTTCAAATGTTTTTGGGACATTCAGAGCTCTCTGACACAGTTTTTGGGCCACCAACATTTTCTGGACTTTAGGGGGTCTAGGATGCCTGTAAACCCCTTTTTTGGGCCTCCAAAGTTTTCAACCTTTTGGCAGTCCTAATATGCATTTTAAGGCCTTTTTTTGGGCTGCTATCATATTCTGAACTTTCAGGGTTGTAGGATGCATTTTTCATGCCCAAAATATTTTTGAGAATTTCAGTGGTCTAGGATGCGGGTTAATGCCCTTTTCAGGCTGCAAATGTTTTTGGGACATTCAGAGCTCTCTGACACAGTTTTTGGGCCACCAACATTTTCTGAACTTTAGGGGGTCTAGGATGTCTGTAAACCCCTTTTTTTGGGCCTACAAAGTTTTCAACCTGTTTGCAGGCCTAAGATGCATTTTAAGGACTTTTTTGGGCTGCTAACATATACTGAACTTTCAGGGGTGTTGGATGCATTTTTCGTGCCCAATATATTTTTGGGAATTTCAGTGGTCTAGCGTGTGGGTTAATGCCCCTTTCAGGCTGCAAATGTTTTTGGGACATTCAGAGCTCTCTGACACAGTTTTTGGACCACCAACATTTTCTGGACTTTAGGGGCTCTAGGATGCCTGTAAACCCCTTTTTTGGGCATCCAAAGTTTTCAACCTTTTTGCAGGCCTCAGATGCATTTTAAGGCCTTTTTTGCCTGCTAACATATTCTGAACGTTCACGGGTGTAGGATGCATTTTCCGTGCCCAAAATATTTTTGGGAAATTCAGTCGTCTAGGATGCGGGTTAATGCCCCTTTCAGGCTGGAAATGTTTTTGGGACATTCAGAGCTCTCTGACACAGTTTTTGGGCCACCAACATTTTGTGGACTTTAGGGGGTCTAGGATGTCTGTAAACCCCTTTTTTGGACCTCCAAAGCTTTCAACCTTTTTGCAGGCCTTAGATGCATTTTAAGGGCTTTTTTGGCTGCTAACATATACTGAACGTTCAGGGGTATAGGATTCATTTTTTGGTTCCCAATATATTTTTGGGATTTTCAGTGGTCTAGGATGCGGGTTAATGCCCCTTTCAGGCTGCAAATGTTTTTGGGACATTCAGAGCTCTCTGACACAGTTTTTGGCCACCAACATTTTCTGGACTTTAGGGGGTCTAGGATATCTGTAAACCCCTTTTTTGGGCCTCCAAAGTTTTCAACCTTTTTGCAGGCCTAAGAAGCATTTTAAGGCTTTTTTTGGCTGCTAACATATACTGAACTTTCAGGGGTGTAGTATGCATTTTTCGTTCCCAATATATTTTTGGGATTTTCAGTGGTCTAGGATGCGGGTTAATGCCCCTTTCAGGCTGCAAATGTTTTTGGGACATTCATAGCTCTCTGACACAGTTTTTGGGCCACCAACATTTTCTGGACTTTTGGGGGCTCTAGGATGCCTGTAAACCCCTTTTTTGGGCATCCAAAGTTTTCAACCTTTTTGCAGGCCTAAGATGCATTTTAAGGCCTTTTTGGGCTGCTACCATATGCTGAACTTTCAGGGTGTAGCATGCATTTTCCGTGCCCAAAATATTTTTGGGAAATTCAGTGGTCTAGGATGCGGGTTAATGCCCCTTTCAGGCTGTAAATGTTTTTGGGACATTCAGAGCTCTCTGACACAGTTTTTGGGCCACCAACATTTTCTGGACTTTAGGGGGTCTAGGATGCCTGTAAACCCCTGTTTTGGGCCTCCAAAGTTTTCAACCTTTTTGCAGTCCTAATATGCATTTTAAGGCCTTTTTTGGGCTGCTATCATATACTGAACTTTCAGGGGTGTAGGATGCATTTTTCGTGCCCAATATATTTTTGGGAATTTCAGTCGTCTAGCGTGTGGGTTAATGCCCCTTTCAGGCTGCAAATGTTTTTGGGACATTCAGAGCTCTCTGACACAGTTTTTGGGCCACCAACATTTTCTGGACTTTAGGGGCTCTAGGATGCCTGTAAACCCCTTTTTTGGGCATCCAAAGTTTTCAACCTTTTTGCAGGCCTTAGATGCATTTTAAGGGCTTTTTTGCCTGCTAACATATACTGAACGTTCAGGGGTATAGGATTCATTTTTTGGTTCCCAATATATTTTTGGGATTTTCAGTGGTCTAGGATGCGGGTTAATGCCCCCTTCAGGCTGCAAATGTTTTTGGGACAGTCAGAGCTCTCTGACACAATTTTTGGGCCACCAACATTTTCTGGACTTTACGGGGTCTAGGATACTTGTAAACCCCTTTTTTGGGCCTCCAAAGTTTTCAACATTTTTGCAGGCCTAAGATGCATTTTAAGTGCTTTTTTACCTGCTAACATATTGTGAACATTCAGGAGTATAGGATTCATTTTTCGTGCCCAATATATTTTTGGGATTTTCAGTGGTCTAGGATGCGGGTTAATGCCCCTTTCAGGCTTCAAATGTTTTTGGGACATTCAGAGCTCTCTGACACAGTTTTTGGGCCACAAACATTTTCTGGACTTTAGGGGGTCTAGGATGTCTGTAAAGCCCTTCTTTGGGCCTCAAATGTTTTCAACCTTTTTGCAGGCCTTAGATGCATTTGAAGGGCTTTTTTGGCTGATAACATATACTGAACGTTCAGGGGTATAGGATTCATTTTTTCGTTCCCAATATATTTTTGGGATTTTCAGTGGTCTAGGATGCGGGTTAATGCCCCTTTCAGGCTGCAAATGTTTTTGGGACATTCAGAGCTCTCTGACACAGTTTTTGGGCCACCAACATTTTCTGGACTTAAGGGGGTCTAGGATGCCTGTAAACCCCTTTTTTGGGCCTCCAAAGTTTTCAACCTTTTTGCTGGCCTAAGATGCATTTTAAGGCCTTTTTTTGGGCTGCTATCATATTCTGAACTTTCAGGGGTGTAGGATGCATTTTTCGTGCCCAATATATTTTTGGGAATTTCAGTGGTCTAGCGTGTGGGTTAATGCCCCTTTCAGGCTGCAAATGTTTTTGGGACATTCAGAGCTCTCTGACACAGTTTTTGGGCCACCAACATTTTCTGGACTTTAGGGGGTCTAGGATGTCTGTAAAGCCCTTTTTTGGGCCTCCAAAGTTTTCAACCTTTTTGCAGGCCTTAGATGCATTTTAAGGGCTTTTTCGGCTGCTAACATATACTGAACGTTCAGGGGTATAGGATTCATTTTTTCGTTCCCAATATATTTTTGGGATTTTCAGTGGTCTAGGATGCGGGTTAATGCCCCTTTCAGGCTGCAAATGTTTTTGGGATATTCAGAGCTCCCTGACACAGTTTTTGGGCCACCAACATTTTCTGGACTTTTGGGGGCTCTAGGATGCCTGTAAACCCCTTTTTTGGGCATCCAAAGTTTTCAACCTTTTTGCAGGCCTAATATGCATTTTAAGGCCTTTTTGGGCTGCTACCATATACTGAATTTTCAGGTTGTAGGATGCATTTTCCGTGCCCAAAATATTTTTGGGAAATTCAGTCGTCTAGGATGCGAGTTAATGCCCCTTTCAGGCTGGACATGTTTTTGGGACATTCAGAGCTCTCTGACACAGTTTTTGGGCCACCAACATTTTCTGGACTTTAGGGGGTCTAGGATGTCTGTAAACCCCCTTTTTGGACCTCCAAAGCGTTCAACCTTTTTGCAGGCCTTAGATGCATTTTAAGGGCTTTTTTGGCTGCTAACATATACTGAACGTTCAGGGGTATAGGATTCATTTTTTCGTTCCCAATATATTTTTGGGATTTTCAGTGGTCTAGGATGCGGGTTAATGCCCCTTTCAGGCTGCAAATGTTTTTGGGACAGTCAGAGCTCTCTGGCACAGTTTTTGGGCCACCAACATTTTCTGGACTTTACGGGGTCTAGGATGCCTGTAAACCCCTTTTTTGGGCCTCCAAAGTTTTCAACCTTTTTGCTGGCCTAAGATGCATTTTAAGCCTTTTTTTGGGCTGCTATCATATTCTGAACTTTCAGGGGTGTAGGATGCATTTTCCGTGCCCAAAATATTTTTGAGAATTTCAGTGGTCTAGGATGCGGGTTAATGCCCCTTTCAGGCTGCAAATGTTTTTGGGACATTCAGAGCTCTCTGACACAGTTTTTGGGCCACCAACATTTTCTGGACTTTAGGGGGTCTAGGATGTCTGTAAACCCCTTTTTTGGACCTCCAAAGCTTTCAACCTTTTTGCAGGCCTTAGATGCATTTTAAGGGCTTTTTTGGCTGCTAACATATACTGAACGTTCAGGGGTATAGTATTCATTTTTTGGTTCCCAATATATTTTTGGGATTTTCAGTGGTCTAGGATGCGGGTTAATGCCCCTTTCAGGCTGCAAATGTTTTTGGGACAGTCAGAGCTCTCCGACACAGTTTTTGGGCCACCAGCATTTTCTGGACTTTAGGGGGTCTAGGATGTCTGCAAACCCATTTTTTGGGCCTACAATGTTTTCAACCTTTTTGCAGGCCTAAGATGCATTTTAAGGCTTTTCTTTGGGCTGCTATCATATTGTGAACTTTCAGGGGTATAGGATTCATTTTTCGTGCCCAAAATATTTTTGAGAATTTCAGTGGTCTAGGATGCGGGTTAATGCCCCTTTCAGGCTGCAAATGTTTTTGGGACATTCAGAGCTCTCTGACACAGTTTTTGGGCCACCAACATTTTCTGGACTTTAGGGGGTCTAGGATATCTGTAAACCCCTTTTTTGGGCTGCTAACATATACTGAACTTTCAGGGGTGTAGTATGCATTTTTCGTGCCCAATATATTTTTGGGAATTTCAGTGGTCTAGGGTGCGGGTACATGCCCCTTTCAAGCTGCAAATGTTTTTGGGTCATTCAGAGCTCTCTGACAGTTTTTGGGCCACCAACATTTTCTGGACTTTACGGGGTCTAGGATGTCTGTAAACCCCTTTTTTACGCCTCCAAAGTTATGAACTTTTTGCAGCCCTAAGAAGCATTTTAAGGCCTTTTTTGGGCTGCTAACATTTACTGAACGTTCAGGGGTGTAAGATTCATTTTTTCGTTCCCAATATATTTTTGGGAAATTCAGTGGTCTAGGATGAGAGTTAATGCCCCTTTCAGGCTGGAAATGTTTTTGGGACATTCAGAGCTCTGACACAGTTTTTGGGCCACCAACATTTTCTGGACTTTACGGGGTCTAGGATGCCTGTAAACCCCTTTTTTGGGCCTCCAAAGTTTTCAACCTTTTTGCTGGCCTAAGATTTATTTTAAGGCCTTTTTTGGGCTGCTATCATATTCTGAACTTTCAGGGGTGTAGGATGCATTTTCCGTGCCCAAAATATTTTTGAGAATTTCAGTGGTCTAGGATGCGGGTTAATGCCCCTTTCAGGCTGCAAATGTTTTTGGGACATTCAGAGCTCTCTGACACAGTTTTTGGGCCACCAACATTTTCTGGACTTTAGGGGCTCTAGGATGTCTGTAAAGCCCTTTTTTGGGCCTCCAAAGTTTTCAACCTTTTTGCAGGCCTAAGATGCATTTTAAGGCCTTTTTGGGCTGCTAACATATACTGAACTTTCAGGGGTGTAGTATGCATTTTTCGTGCCCAATATATTTTTGGGAATTTCAGTGGTCTAGCGTGTGAGTTAATGCCCCTTTGAAGCTGCAAATGTTTTTGGGTCATTCAGAGATCTCTGACAGTTTTTGGGCCACCAACAGTTTCTGGACTTTAGGGGGTCTAGGATGTCTGTAAACCCCTTTTTTGGACCTCCAAAGCTTTCAACCTTTTTGCAGGCCTTAGATGCATTTTAAGGGCTTTTTTGGCTGCTAACACATACTGAACGTTCAGGGGTATAGGATTCATTTTTTGGTTCCCAATATATTTTTGGGTTTTTCAGTGGTCTACGATGCGGGTTAATGCCTCTTTCAGGCTGCACATGTTTTTGGGACATTCAGAGCTCTCTGACACAGTTTTTGGGCCACCAACATTTTCTGTACTTTAGGGTCTCTAGGGTGCCTGTAAACCCCTTTTTTGGGCCTCCAAAGTTTTCAACCTTTTTGCAGGCCTAAGATGCATTTTAAGGCCTTTTTTGGGCTGCTAACATATACTGAACTTTTAGGGGTGTAGGATTCATTTTTCGTGCCCAATATATTTTGGGGATTTTCAGTGGTCTAGGATGCGGGTTAATGCCCCTTTCAGGCTGCAAATGTTTTTGGGACATTCAGAGCTCTCTGACACAGTTTTTGGGCCACCAACATTTTCTGGACTTTACGGGGTCTAGGATGTCTGTAAACCCCTTTTTTAGGTCTCCAAAGTTATGAACCTTTTTGCAGGCCTAAGCAGCATTTTAAGGCCTTTTTTGCCTGCTAACATATTCTGAACGTTCACGGGTGTAGGATGCATTTTCCGTGCCCAAAATATTTTTGGGAAATTCAGTCGTCTAGGATGCGAGTTAATGCCCCTTTCAGGCTGCAAATGACTTTGGGACATTCAGAGCTCTCTGACACAGTGTTTGGGCCACCAACATTTTCTGGACTTTAGGGGGTGTAGGATGTCTGTAAACCCCTTTTTTGGGCCTCCAAAATTTTTCAACCTTTTTGCAGGCCTAAGATGCATTTTAAGGGCTTTTTTGCTTGCTAATATATTCTGAACGTTGAGGGGTATAGGATTCATTTTTCGTGCCCAATATATTTTTGGGATTTTCAGTGGTCTAGGATGCGGGTTAATGCCCCTTTCAGGCTGCAAATGTTTTTGGGACATTCAGAGCTCTCTGACACAGTTTTTGGGCCACAAACTTTTTCTGGACTTTAGGGGGTGTAGGATGTCTGTAAACCCCTTTTTTGGGCCTCCAAAGGTTTCAACCTTTTTGCAGGCCTAAGATGCATTTTAAGGACTTTTTTGGGCTGCTAACATATTCTGAACATTCACGGGTGTAGGATGCATTTTCCGTGCCCAAAATATTTTTGGGAAATTCAGTCGTCTAGGCTGCAAATGTTTTTGGGACATTCAGAGCTCTCTGACACAGTTTTTGTGCCACCAACATTTTCTGGACGTTAGGTGGTCTAGGATGTCTGTAAACCCCTTTTTTGGGCCTACAAAGTTTTCAACCTGTTTGCAGGCCTAAGATGCATTTTAAGGACTTTTTTGGGCTGCTAACATATAGTGAACTTTCAGGGGTGTAGGATGCATTTTTCGTGCCCAATATATTTTTGGGAATTTCAGTGGTCTAGCGTGTGAGTTAATGCCCCTTTCAAGCTGCAAATGTTTTTGGGTCATTCAGAGCCCTCTGACACCGTTTTTGGGCCACCAACATTTCCTGGACTTTAAAGGGTTCTAGGATGCCTGTAAGCCCCTTTTTTGGGTCTCCAAAGTTTTCAACCTTTTGCAGGCCTAAGATGCATTTTAAGGCCTTTTTGGGCTGCTATCATATTCTGAACTTTCAGGGGTATAGGATGCATTTTTCCGTGCCCAAAATATTTTTGAGAATTTCAGTGGTCTAGGATGCGGGTTAATGCCCCTTTCAGGCTGCAAATGTTTTTGGGACATTCAGAGCCCTATGACAGTTTTTGGGCCACCGACCTTATCTGGACTTTAATGGGGTCTAGGATGCTTGTAAACCCCTTTTTTGGGCCTCCAAAGTTTTCAACCTTTTTGCTGGCCTAAGATGCATTTTAAGGCCTTTTTTTGGGCTGCTACCATATACTGAACTTTCAGGGGTGTAGGATGCATTTTCCGTGCCCAAAATATTTTTGAGAATTTCAGTGGTCTAGGATGCGGGTTAATGCCCCTTTCAGGCTGCAAATGTTTTTGGGACATTCAGAGCTCCCTGGCACAGTTTTTGGGCCACCAACATTTTCTGTACTTTAGGGGGTCTAGGATGTCTGTAAACCCCTTTTTTGGGCCTCCAAAGTTTTCAACATTTTTGCAGGCCTAAGATGTATTTTAAGTGCTTTTTTGCCTGCTAACATATTGTGAACATTCAGGAGTATAGGATTCATTTTTCGTGCCCAATATATTTTTGGGAATTTAAGTGGTCTAGCGTGTGGGTTAATGCCCCTTTCAAGCTGCAAATGTTTTTCGGTCATTCAGTGCTCTCTGACACAGTTTTTGGGCCACCAACATTTTCTGGACTTTAGGGGGTCTAGGATGTCTGTAAACCCCTTTTTTGGGCCTACAATGTTTTCAACCTTTTTGCAGGCCTAAGATGTATTTTAAGGCCTTTTTTGGGCTGCTAACATATACTGAACTTCCAGGGGTGTAGTATGCATTTTTCGTGCCCAATATATTTTTGGGAATTTCAGTGGTCTAGCGTGTGAGCTAATGCCCCTTTGAAGCTGCAAATGTTTTTGGGTCATTAAGAGCTCTCTGACAGTTTTTGGGCCTCCAACATTTTCTGGACTTTAGGGGGTCTAGGATGTCTGTAAACCCCTTTTTTGGACCTCCAAAGTTTTCAACCTTTTTGCAGGCCTTAGATGCATTTTAAGGGCTTTTTTGGCTGCTAACATATACTGAACGTTCAGGGGTATAGGATTCATTTTTTGGTTCCCAATATATATTTGGGATTTTAAGTGGTCTAGGATGCGGGTTAATGCCCCTTTCAGGCTGCAAATGTTTTGGGACAGTCAGAGCTCTCTGACACAGTTTCTGGGCCACCAACATTTTCTGGACTTTAGGGGGTCTAGGATGTCTATAGACCCCTTTTTTGGGCCTACAAAGTTTTCAACCTTTTTGCAGGCCTTAGATGCATTTTAAGGGCTTTTTTGGCTGCTAACATATACTGAACGTTCAGGGGTATAGGTTTCATTTTTTGGTTCCCAATATATATTTGGGATTTTAAGTGGTCTAGGATGCGGGTTAATGCCCCTTTCAGGCTGCAAATGTTTTGGGACAGTCAGAGCTCTCTGACACAGTTTCTGGGCCACCAACATTTTCTGGACTTTACGGGGTCTAGGATGTCTGTAAACCCCTTTTTTTGGGCCTACAAAGTTATGAACCTTTTTGCAGGCCTAAGATGCATTTTAAGGCCTTTTTGGGCTGCTAACATATACTGAACTTTCAGGGTGTAGGATGCATTTTCCGTGCCCAAAATATTTTTGGGAAATTCAGAGCTCTCTGACACAGTTTTTGGGCCACCAACATTTTCTGGACTTTAGGGGGTCGAGGATGCCTGTAAACTCCTTTTTTGGGCCTCCAAAGTTTTCAACCTTTTTGCTGGCCTAAGATGCATTTTAAGGCCTTTTTTTGGGCTGCAATCATATACTGAACTTTCAGGGGTGTAGGATTCATTTTTCGTGGCCATTATATTTTTGGGAATTTCAGTGGTCTAGGATGCGGGTTAATGCCCTTTTCAGGCTGCAAATGTTTTTGGGTCATTCAGAGCTCTCTGACAGTTTTTGGGCCACCAACATTTCCTGGACTTTAGGGGGTCTAGGATGCCTGTAAACCCCTTTTTTGGGCCTCCAAAGTTTTCAACCTTTTTGCAGGCCTAAGATGCATTTTAAGGCCTTTTTTTGGGCTGCAATCATATTCTGAACTTTCAGGGGTGTAGGATGCGTTTTTCGTGCCCAAATTATTTTTGAGAATTTCAGTGGTCTAGGATGCGGGTTAATGCCCCTTTCAGGCTGCAAATGTTTTTGGGACATTCAGAGCTCTCTGACACCGTTTTTGGGCCACCAACATTTTCTGGACTTCAGGGGCTCTAGGATGCCTGTAAACCCCTTTTTTGGGCATCCAAAGTTTTCAACCTTTTTGCAGGCCTAAGATGCATTTTAAGGCCTTTTTTGGGCTGCTAACATATACTGAACTTTCAGGGGTGTAGGATGCATTTTTCGGGCCCAATATATTTTTGGGATTTTCAGTGGTCTAGAATGCGGGTTAATGCCCCTTTCAGGCTGCAAATTTTTTTGGGACATTCAGAGCTCTCTGACACAGTTTTTGGGCCACCAACATTTTCTGGACTTTAGGGGGTCTAGGATGCCTGTAAACCCCTTTTTTGGGCCTACAATGTTTTCAACCTTTTTGCAGGCCTAAGATGCATTTTAAGGCCTTTTTTGTGCTGCTAACATATACTGAACTTTCAGGGGTGTAGTATGCATTTTTCGTGCCCAATATATTTTTGGGAATTTTAGTGGTCTAGCGTGTGAGTTAATGCCCCTTTGAAGCTGCAAATGTTTTTGGGTCATTCAGAGCTCTCTGACAGTTTTTGGGCCACCAACATTTTCTTGACTTTAGGGGGTCTAGGATGCCTGTAAACCCCTTTTTTGGGCCTCCAAAGTTTTCAACCTTTTTGCAGGCCTAAGAAGCATTTTAAGGCTTTTTTTGGCTGCTAACATATACTGAACTTTCAGGGGTGTAGTATGCATTTTTCGTTCCCAATTTATTTTTGGGATTTTCAGTGGTCTAGAATGCGGGTTAATGCCCCTTTCAGGCTGCAAATGTTTTTGGGACATTCAGAGCTCTCTGACACAGTTTTTGGGCCACCAACATTTTCTGGACTTTTGGGGGCTCTAGGATGCCTGTAAACCCCTTTTTTGGGCATCCAAAGTTTTCAACCTTTTTGCAGGCCTAAGTTGCATTTTAAGGCCTTTTTGGGCTGCTACCATATACTGAACTTTCAGGGTGTAGGATGCATTTTCCGTGCCCAAAATATTTATGGGAAATTCAGTGGTCTAGGATGCGGGTTAATGCCCCTTTCAGGCTGCAAATGTTTTTGGGACATTCAGAGCTCTCTGACATAGTTTTTGGGCCACCAACATTTTCTGGACTTTAGGGGGTCTAGGATGTCTGTAAACCCCTTTTTTGGGCCTCCAAAATTTTTCAACCTTTTTGCAGGCCTAAGATGCATTTTAAGGGCTTTTTTGCTTGCTAATATATTCTCAACGTTGAGGGGTATAGGATTCATTTTTCGTGCCCAATATGTTTTTGGGATTTTCAGTGGTCTAGGATGCGGGTTAATGCCCCTTTCAGGCTGCAAATGTTTTTGGGACATTCAGAGCTCTCTGACACAGTTTTTGGGCCACCAACATTTTCTGGACTTTAGGGGGTGTAGGATGTCTGTAAACCCCTTTTTTGGGCCTCCAAAGTTATCAACCTTTTTGCAGGCCTAAGAAGCATTTTAGGGCCTTTTTTGGGCTGCTAACATATACTGAACTTTCAGGGGTGTAGGATGCATTTTTCGTGCCCAATATATTTTTGGGAATTTCAGTGGTCTAGCGTGTGGGTTAATGCCCCTTTCAGGCTGCAAATGTTTTTGGGACATTCAGAGCTCTCTGACACAGTTTTTGGGCCACCAACATTTTCTGGACTTTAGGGGCTCTAGGATGCCTGTAAACCCCTTTTTTTGGGCATCCAAAGTTTTCAACCTTTTGCAGGCCTCAGATGCATTTTAAGGCCGTTTTTGCTTGCTAACATATTCTGAACGTTCACGGGTGTAGGATGCATTTTCCGTGCCCAAAATATTTTTGGGAAATTCAGTCGTCTAGGATGCGAGTTAACGCCCCTTTCAGGCTGGAAATGTTTTTGGGACATTCGGAGCTCTCTGACACAGTTTTTGGGCCACCAACATTTTGGGGACTTTAGGGGGTCTAGGATGTCTGTAAACCCCTTTTTTGGACCTCCAAAGCTTTCAACCTTTTTGCAGGCCTTAGATGCATTTGAAGGGCTTTTTTGGCTGCTAACATATACTGAACGTTCAGGGGTATAGGATTCATTTTTTGGTTCCCAATATATTTTTGGGAATTTCAGTGGTCTAGCGTGTGGGTTAATGCCCCTTTCAGGCTGCAAATGTTTTTGGGACATTCAGAGCTCTCTGACACAGTTTTTGGGCCACCAACATTTTCTGTACTTTAGGGGCTCTAGGATGCCTGTAAACCCCTTTTTTGGGCCTCCAAAGTTTTCAACCTTTTTGCAGGCCTAAGATGCATTTTAAGGCCTCTTTTGGGCTGCTAACATATACTGAACTTTCAGGGTGTAGGATGCATTTTTCATGACCAATATATTTTTGGGAATTTCAGTGGTCTAGCGTGTGGGTTAATGCCCCTTTCAGGCTGCAAATGTTTTTGGGACATTCAGAGCTCTCTGACACAGTGTTTGGGCCTCCAAAGTTTTCAACCTTTTTGCAGGCCTTAAATGCATTTTAAGGGCTTTTTTGGCTGCTAACATATACTGAACGTTCAGGGGTATAGGATTCATTTTTTCGTTCCCAATATATTTTTGGGATTTTCAGTGGTCTAGGATGCGGGTTAATGCCCCTTCCAGGCTGCAAATGTTTTTGGGACATTCAGAGCCCTCTGACAGTTTTTGGGCCACCAACATTTCCTGGACTTTAGGGGGTCTAGGATGCCTGTAAACCCCTTTTTTGGGTCTCCAAAGTTTTCGCCTTTTTGCAGGCCTAAGATGCATTTTAAGGCTTTTCTTTGGGCTGCTATCATATTGTGAACTTTCAGGGGTATAGGATTCATTTTTTCGTTCCCAATATATTTTGGGATTTTCAGTGGTCTAGAATGCGGGTTAATGCCCCTTTCAGGCTGCAAATGTTTTTGGGACATTCAGAGCTCTCTGACACAGTTTTTGGGCCACCAACATTTTCTGGACTTTAGGGGCTCTAGGATGCCTGTAAACCCCTTTTTTGGGCATCCAAAGTTTTCAACCTTTTTGCAAGCCTAAAATGCATTTTAAGGTCTTTTTTTGGGCTGCTATCATATTCTGAACTTTCAGGGGTGTAGGATGCATTTTTCGTGCCCAAAATATTTTTGAGAAATTCAGTGGTCTAGGATGCGGGTTAATGCCCCTTTCAGGCTGCAAATGTTTTTGGGACATTCAGAGCTCTCTGACACAGTTTTTGGGCCACCAACTTTTTCTGGACTTTAGGGGGTGTAGGATGTCTGTAAACCCCTTTTTTAGGCCTCCAAACTTATGAACCTTTTTGCAGGCCTAAGAAGCATTTTAAGGCCTTTTTTGCCTGCTAACATATTCTGAACGTTGAGGGGTATAGGATTCATTTTTCGTGCCCAATATATTTTTGGGATTTTCAGTGGTCTAGGATGCGGGTTAATGCCCCTTTCAGGCTGCAAATGTTTTTGGGACATTCAGAGCTCTCTGACACAGTTTTTGGGCCACCAACTTTTTCTGGACTTTAGGGGGTGTAGGATGTCTGTAAACCCCTTTTTTGGGCCTCCAAAGTTTTCTACCTTTTTGCAGGCCTAAGATGCATTTTAAGGCCTTTTTTGCCTGCTAACATATTCTGAACATTCACGGGTGTAGGATGCATTTTCCGTGCCCAAAATATTTTTGGGAAATTCAGTCGTCTAGGCTGCAAATGTTTTTGGGACATTCAGAGCTCTCTGACACAGTTTTTGGGCCACCAACATTTTCTGGACTTTAGGGGGTCTAGGATGCCTGTAAACCCCTTTTTTGGGTCTCCAAAGTTTTCAACCTTTTTGCAGGCCTAAGATGCATTTTAAGGCTTTTTTTGGGCTGCTATCATATTCTGAACTTTCAGGGGTATAGGATGCATTTTTCCGTGCCCAAAATATTTTTGAGAATTTCAGTGGTCTAGGATGCGGGTTAATGCCCCTTTCAAGCTGCAAATGTTTTTGGGTCATTCAGAGCTCTCTGACAGTTTTTGGGCAACCAACATTTTCTGGACTTTAGGGGGTCTAGGATGCCTGTAAACTCCTTTTTTGGGCCTCCAAAGTTTTCAACCTTTTTGCAGGCCTAAGATGCATTTTAAGGCATTTTTTGGGCTGCTAACATATACTGAACGTTCACGGGTGTAGGATGCATTTTCCGTGCCCAAAATATTTTTGGGAAATTCAGTCGTCTAGGATGCGAGTTAATGCCCGTTTCAGGCTGGAAATGTTTTTGGGACATTCCGAGCTCTCTGACACAGTTTTTGGGCCACAAACATTTTCTGGACTTTAGGGGGTCTAGGATGTCTGTAAACCCCTTTTTTGGACCTCCAAAGCTTTCAACCTATTTGCAGGCCTTAGATGCATTTTAAGGGCTTTTTTGGCTGCTAACATATACTGAACATTGAGGGGTGTAGGATGCATTTTTCGTGCCCAATATATTTTTGGGAATTTCAGTGGTCTAGGGTGCGGGTTAATGATCCTTTCAAGCTGCAAATGTTTTTGGGTCATTCAGAGCTCTCTGACAGTTTTTGGGCCACCAACAATTTCTGGACTTTAGGGGGTCTAGGATGGCTGTAAACCCCTTTTTTGGGCCTCCAATGTTTTCAACCTTATTGCAGGCCTAAGATGCATTTTAAGGCCTTTTGGGCTGCTATCATATACTGAACTTTCAGGGGTGTAGGATGCATTTTTCGTGCCCAATATATTTTTGGGAATTTCAGTGATCTAGGGTGCGGGTTAATGCCCCTTTCAGGCTGCAAATGTTTTTGGGAAATTCAGAGCTCTCTGACACAGTTTTTGGGCCACCAACATTTTCTGTACTTTAGGGGCTCTAGGATGCCTGTAAACCCCTTTTTTGGGCATCCAAAGTTTTCAACCTTTTTGCAGCCCTAAGATGCATTTTAAGGCCTTTTTGGGCTGCTAACATATACTGAACTTTCAGGGTGTAGGATGCATTTTCCGTGCCCAAAATATTTTTGGGAAATTCAGTGGTCTAGGATGCGGGTTAATGCCTCTTTCAGGCTGCAAATGTTTTTGGGACATTCAGAGCTCGCTGACACAGTTTATGGGGCCACCAACATTTTCTGGACTTTACGGGGTCTAGGATGCCTGTAAAGCCCTTTTTTGGGCCTACAAAGTTTTCATCCTTTTTGCAGGCCTAAGATGCATTTTAAGGCCTTTTTTGGGCTGCTAACATATACTGAACTTTCAGGGGTGTAGGATGCATTTTTCGTGCCCAATATATTTTTGGGAATTTCAGTGGTCTAGCGTGTGGGTTAATGCCCCTTTGAAGCTGCAAATGTTTTTGGGTCATTCAGAGGTCTCTGACAGTTTTTGGGCCACCAACATTTTCTGGACTTTAGGGGGTCTAGGATGTCTATAAACCCCTTTTTTGGGCCTACAAAGTTTTCAACCATTTTGCAGGCCTAAGATGCATTTTAAGGCCTTTTTTGCCTGCTAACATATTCTGAACGTTCAGGGGTGTAGGATGCATTTTTCGTGCCCAATATATTTTTGGGAATTTCAGGGGTCTAGGATGTGGGTTAATGCCCCTTTCAGGCTGCAAATGTTTTTGGGAAATTCAGAGCTCTCTGACACAGTTTTTGGGCCACCAATATGTTCTGTACTTTAGGGGCTCTAGGATGCCTGTAAACCCCTTTTTTGGGCATCCAAATTTTTCAACCTTTTTGCAGGCCTAAGATGCATTTTAATGCCTTTTTGGGCTGCTAACATATACTGAACTTTCAGGGTGTAGGGTGCATTTTCCGTGCCCAAAATATTGTTGGGAAATTCAGGGGTCTAGGATGCGGGTTAATGCCCCTTTCAGGCTGCAAATGTTTTTGGGACATTCAGAGCTCTCTGGCACAGTTTTTGGGGCACCAACATTTTCTGGACTTTAGGGGGTGTAGGATGTCTGTAAACCCCTTTTTTGGGCCTCCAAAGTTTTCAACCTTTTTGCAGGCCTAAGAAGCATTTTAAGGCTTTTTTTGGCTGCTATCATATACTGAACTTTCAGGGGTGTAGTATGCATTTTTCGTGCCCAATATATTTTTGGAAATTTCAGTGGTCTAGGGTGCAGGTTAATGCCCCTTTTAGGCTGCAAATGTTTTTGGGACATTCAGAGCTCTCTGACAGTTTTTGGGCCACCAACATTTTCGGGACTTTAGGGGGTCTAGGATGTCAGTAAACCCCTTTATTGGGCCTCAAAGTTTTCAACCTTTATGCAGGCCTAAGGTCCATTTTAAGGCCTTTTTTGCATGCTAACATATTCTGAACGTCCAGGGGTGTAGGATGCATTTTCCGTGCCCAAAATATTTTTCAGAATTTCAGTGGTCTAGGATGCGGGTTAATGCCCCTTTCAGGCAGCAAATGTTTTTGGGTCATTCAGAACTCTCTGACAGTTTTTGGGCCACCAACATTTCCTGAACTTTAGGGGGTGTAGGATGTCTGTAAACCCCTTTTTTGGGCCTGCAAAGTTTTAGACCTTTTTGCATGCCTAAGATGCATTTTAAGGCCTCTTTTTGGGCTTCTAACAGATACTGAACTTTCAGGGGTGTAGGATGCATTTTTCATGCCCAATATATTTTTGGGAATTTCAGTGTTCTAGGGTGGGGGTACATGCCCCTTTCAAGCTGCAAATGTTTTTGGGTCATTCAGAGCTCTCTGACAGTTTTTGTGCCACCAACATTTTCTGGACATTAGGAGGTCTAGGATGCCTGTAAACCCCTTTTTTGGGCCTCCAAAGTTTTCAACCTTTTTGCAGGCTTAAGATGCATTTTAAGGGCTTTTTTGCCTGCTAACATATTCTGAACTTTCAGGGGTATAGGATTCATTTTTTCGTTCCCAATATATTTTTGGGATTTTCAGTGGTCTAGGATGCGGGTTGATGCCCCTTTCAGGCTGCAAATGTTTTTGGGACATTCAGAGCTCTCTGGCACAGTTTTTGGGGCACCAACATTTTCTGGACTTTACGGGGTCTAGGATGCCTGTACACCCCTTTTTTGGGCCTCCAAAGTTTTCAACCTTTTTGCAGGCCTAAGATGCATTTTAAGGCATTTTTTGGGCTGCTAACATATACTGAACGTTCACGGGTGTAGGATGCATTTTCCGTGCCCAAAATATTTTTGGGAAATTCAGTCGTCTAGGATGCGAGTTAATGCCCGTTTCAGGCTGGAAATGTTTTTGGGACATTCAGAGCTCTCTGACACAGTTTTTGGGCCACAAACATTTTCTGGACTTTAGGGGGTCTAGGATGTCTGTAAACCCCTTTTTTGGACCTCCAAAGCTTTCAACCTATTTGCAGGCCTTAGATGCATTTTAAGGGCTTTTTTGGCTGCTAACATATACTGAACATTGAGGGGTGTAGGATGCATTTTTCGTGCCCAATATATTTTTGGGAATTTCAGTGGTCTAGGGTGCGGGTTAATGATCCTTTCAAGCTGCAAATGTTTTTGGGTCATTCAGAGCTCTCTGACAGTTTTTGGGCCACCAACAATTTCTGGACTTTAGGGGGTCTAGGATGGCTGTAAACCCCTTTTTTGGGCCTCCAATGTTTTCAACCTTATTGCAGGCCTAAGATGCATTTTAAGGCCTTTTGGGCTGCTATCATATACTGAACTTTCAGGGGTGTAGGATGCATTTTTCGTGCCCAATATATTTTTGGGAATTTCAGTGATCTAGGGTGCGGGTTAATGCCCCTTTCAGGCTGCAAATGTTTTTGGGAAATTCAGAGCTCTCTGACACAGTTTTTGGGCCACCAACATTTTCTGTACTTTAGGGGCTCTAGGATGCCTGTAAACCCCTTTTTTGGGCATCCAAAGTTTTCAACCTTTTTGCAGCCCTAAGATGCATTTTAAGGCCTTTTTGGGCTGCTAACATATACTGAACTTTCAGGGTGTAGGATGCATTTTCCGTGCCCAAAATATTTTTGGGAAATTCAGTGGTCTAGGATGCGGGTTAATGCCTCTTTCAGGCTGCAAATGTTTTTGGGACATTCAGAGCTCGCTGACACAGTTTATGGGGCCACCAACATTTTCTGGACTTTACGGGGTCTAGGATGCCTGTAAAGCCCTTTTTTGGGCCTACAAAGTTTTCATCCTTTTTGCAGGCCTAAGATGCATTTTAAGGCCTTTTTTGGGCTGCTAACATATACTGAACTTTCAGGGGTGTAGGATGCATTTTTCGTGCCCAATATATTTTTGGGAATTTCAGTGGTCTAGCGTGTGGGTTAATGCCCCTTTGAAGCTGCAAATGTTTTTGGGTCATTCAGAGGTCTCTGACAGTTTTTGGGCCACCAACATTTTCTGGACTTTAGGGGGTCTAGGATGTCTATAAACCCCTTTTTTGGGCCTACAAAGTTTTCAACCATTTTGCAGGCCTAAGATGCATTTTAAGGCCTTTTTTGCCTGCTAACATATTCTGAACGTTCAGGGGTGTAGGATGCATTTTTCGTGCCCAATATATTTTTGGGAATTTCAGGGGTCTAGGATGTGGGTTAATGCCCCTTTCAGGCTGCAAATGTTTTTGGGAAATTCAGAGCTCTCTGACACAGTTTTTGGGCCACCAATATGTTCTGTACTTTAGGGGCTCTAGGATGCCTGTAAACCCCTTTTTTGGGCATCCAAATTTTTCAACCTTTTTGCAGGCCTAAGATGCATTTTAATGCCTTTTTGGGCTGCTAACATATACTGAACTTTCAGGGTGTAGGGTGCATTTTCCGTGCCCAAAATATTGTTGGGAAATTCAGGGGTCTAGGATGCGGGTTAATGCCCCTTTCAGGCTGCAAATGTTTTTGGGACATTCAGAGCTCTCTGGCACAGTTTTTGGGGCACCAACATTTTCTGGACTTTAGGGGGTGTAGGATGTCTGTAAACCCCTTTTTTGGGCCTCCAAAGTTTTCAACCTTTTTGCAGGCCTAAGAAGCATTTTAAGGCTTTTTTTGGCTGCTATCATATACTGAACTTTCAGGGGTGTAGTATGCATTTTTCGTGCCCAATATATTTTTGGAAATTTCAGTGGTCTAGGGTGCAGGTTAATGCCCCTTTTAGGCTGCAAATGTTTTTGGGACATTCAGAGCTCTCTGACAGTTTTTGGGCCACCAACATTTTCGGGACTTTAGGGGGTCTAGGATGTCAGTAAACCCCTTTTTTGGGCCTCAAAGTTTTCAACCTTTATGCAGGCCTAAGGTCCATTTTAAGGCCTTTTTTGCATGCTAACATATTCTGAACGTCCAGGGGTGTAGGATGCATTTTCCGTGCCCAAAATATTTTTCAGAATTTCAGTGGTCTAGGATGCGGGTTAATGCCCCTTTCAGGCAGCAAATGTTTTTGGGTCATTCAGAACTCTCTGACAGTTTTTGGGCCACCAACATTTCCTGAACTTTAGGGGGTGTAGGATGTCTGTAAACCCCTTTTTTGGGCCTGCAAAGTTTTAGACCTTTTTGCATGCCTAAGATGCATTTTAAGGCCTCTTTTTGGGCTTCTAACAGATACTGAACTTTCAGGGGTGTAGGATGCATTTTTCATGCCCAATATATTTTTGGGAATTTCAGTGTTCTAGGGTGGGGGTACATGCCCCTTTCAAGCTGCAAATGTTTTTGGGTCATTCAGAGCTCTCTGACAGTTTTTGTGCCACCAACATTTTCTGGACATTAGGAGGTCTAGGATGCCTGTAAACCCCTTTTTTGGGCCTGCAAAGTTTTCAACCTTTTTGCAGGCTTAAGATGCATTTTAAGGGCTTTTTTGCCTGCTAACATATTCTGAACTTTCAGGGGTATAGGATTCATTTTTTCGTTCCCAATATATTTTTGGGATTTTCAGTGGTCTAGGATGCGGGTTGATGCCCCTTTCAGGCTGCAAATGTTTTTGGGACATTCAGAGCTCTCTGGCACAGTTTTTGGGGCACCAACATTTTCTGGACTTTACGGGGTCTAGGATGCCTGTACACCCCTTTTTTGGGCATCCAAAGTTTTCAACCTTTTTGCAGGCCTAAGATGCATTTTAAGGCCTTTTTGGGCTGCTAACATATACTGAACTTTCAGGGTGTAGAATGCATTTTCCGTGCCCAAAATATTTTTGGGAAATTCAGTGGTCTAGGATGCGGGTTAATGCCCCTTTCAGGCTGCAAATGTTTTTGGGACATTCAGAGCTCTCTGACATAGTTTTTGGGCCACCAACATTTTCTGTACTTTAGGGGCTCTAGGATGCCTGTAAACCCCTTTTTTGGGCATCCAAAGTTTTCAACCTTTTTGCAGGCCTAAGATGCATTTTAAGGCCTTTTTGGGCTGCTAACATATTCTGAACTTTCAGGGGTGTAGGATGCATTTTTCGTGCCCAATATATTTTTGGGAATTTCAGTGATCTAGGGTGCGGGTTAGTGCCCCTTTAAAGCTGCAAATGTTTTTGGGTCATTCAGAACTCTCTGACAGTTTTTGGGCCACCAACATTTTCGGGACTTTAGGGGGTCTAGGATGTCTGTAAACCCCTTTTTGGGCCTCAAAGTTTTCAACCTTTATGCAGGCCTAAGGTGCATTTTAAGGCCTTTTTTGCATGCTAACATATTCTGAAAGTCCAGGGGTGTAGGATGCATTTTCCGTGCCCAAAATATTTTTCAGAATTTCAGTGGTCTAGGATGCGGGTTAATGCCCCTTTCAGGCTGCAAATGTTTTTGGGACATTCATAGCTCGCTGACACAGTTTATGGGGCCACCAACATTTTCTGGACTTTACGGGGTCTAGGATGCCTGTAAACCCCTTTTTTGGGCCTCCAAAGCTTTCAACCTTTTTGCAGGCCTAAAATGCATTTTAAGGCATTTTTGGGCTGCTAACATATACTGAACTTTCAGGGGTGTAGGATGCATTTTTCGTGCCCAAAATATTTTTGAGAATTTCAGTGGTCTAGGATGCGGGTTAATGCCCCTTTCAGGCTGCAAATGTTTTTGGGACATTCAGAGCTCTCTGACATAGTTTTTGGGACACCAACATTTTCTGGACTTTAGGGGCTCTAGGATGCCTGTAAACCCCTTTTTTGGGCATCCAAAGTTTTCAACCTTTTTGCAGGCCTAAGATGCATTTTAAGGCCTTTTTGGGCTGCTAAAATATACTGAACTTTCAGGGTGTAGGATGCATTTTCCGTGCCCAAAATATTTTTGGGAAATTCAGTCGTCTAGGATGCGGGTTAATGCCCCTTTCAGGCTGCAAATGTTTTTGGGACATTCAGAGCTCTCTGACACAGTTTTTGGGCATACAACATTTTCTGGACTTTAGGGGGTTTAGGATGTCTGTAAACCCCTTTTTTGGGCCTCCAAAGTTTTCAACCTTTTTGCATGCCTAAGAAGCATTTTAAGGCTTTTTTTGGCTGCTAACATATACTGAACTTTCAGGGGTGTAGGATGCATTTTTCGTGCCCAATATATTTTTGGGAATTAAAGTGGTCTAGGATGCGGGTTAATGCCCCTTTCAGGCTGCAAATGTTTTTGGGACATTCAGAGCTCTCTGGCACAGTTTTTGGGCCACAAACATTTTCTGGACTTTACAGGGTCTAGGATGCCTGTACACCCCTTTTTTGGGCCTCCAAAGTTTTCAACCTTTTTGCAGGCATAAGATGCATTTTAAGGCCTCTTTTGGGCTGCTAACATATTCTGAACGTTCAGGGGTGTAGGATGCATTTTTCGTGCCCAATATATTTTTGGGAATTTCAGGGGTCTAGGATGTGGGTTAATGCCCCTTTCAGGCTGCAAATGTTTTTGGGAAATTCAGAGCTCTCTGACACAGTTTTTGGGCCACCGACATTTTCTGTACTTTAGGGGCTCTAGGATGCCTGTAAACCCCTTTTTTGGGCATCCAAAGTTTTCAACCTTTTTGCAGGCCTAAGATGCATTTTAAGGCCTTTTTGGGCTGCTAACATATTCTGAACTTTCAGGGGTGTAGGATGCATTTTTCGTGCCCAATATATTTTTGGGAATTTCAGTGATCTAGGGTGCGGGTTAATGCCCCTTTAAAGCTGCAAATGTTTTTGGGTCATTCAGAACTCTCTGACAGTTTTTGGGCCACCAACATTTTCGGGACTTTAGGGGGTCTAGGATGTCTGTAAACCCCTTTTTGGGCCTCAAAGTTTTCAACCTTTATGCAGGCCTAAGGTGCATTTTAAGGCCTTTTTTGCATGCTAACATATTCTGAAAGTCCAGGGGTGTAGGATGCATTTTCCGTGCCCAAAATATTTTTCAGAATTTCAGTGGTCTAGGATGCGGGTTAATGCCCCTTTCAGGCTGCAAATGTTTTTGGGACATTCATAGCTCGCTGACACAGTTTATGGGGCCACCAACATTTTCTGGACTTTACGGGGTCTAGGATGCCTGTAAACCCCTTTTTTGGGCCTCCAAAGCTTTCAACCTTTTTGCAGGCCTAAGATGCATTTTAAGGCATTTTTTGGGCTGCTAACATATACTGAACTTTCAGGGGTGTAGGATACATTTTTCGTGCCCAATATATTTTTGGGAAATTCAGTGGTCTAGGATGCGGGTTAATGCCCCTTTCAAGCTGCAAATGTTTATGGGTCATTCAGAGCTCTCTGACAGTTTTTGGGCCACCAACATTTTCTGGACTTTACGGGGTCTAGGATGTCTGTAAACCCCTTTTTTGGGCCTCCAAAGTTTTCAACCTTTTTGCAGGCCTAAGAAGCATTTTAAGGCTTTTTTTGGCTGCTAACATATACTGAACTTTCAGGGGTGTAGGATGCATTTTTCGTGCCCAAAATATTTTTGAGAATTTCAGTGGTCTAGGATGCGGGTTAATGCCCCTTTCAGGCTGCAAATGTTTTTGGGACATTCAGAGCTCTCTGACAGTTTTTGGGCCACCAACATTTTCTGGACTTTAGGGGGTCTAGGATGTCTATAAATCCCTTTTTTGGGCCTACAAAGTTTTCAACCTTTTTGCAGGCCTAAGATGCATTTTAAGGCCTTTTTTGCCTGTTAACATATTCTGAAGGTTCAGGGGTGTAGGATGCATTTTTCGTGCACAATATATTTTTGGGAATTTCAGGGGTTTAGGATTTGGGTTAATGCCCCTTTCAGGCTGCAAATGTTTTTGGGAAATTCAGAGCTCTCTGACACAGTTTTTGGGCCACCAATATTTTCTGTACTTTAGGGGCTCTAGGATGCCTGTAAACCCCTTTTTTGGTCATCCAAAGTTTTCAACCTTTTTGCAGGCCTAAGATGCATTTTAAGGCCTTTTTGGGCTGCTAACATATACTGAACTTTCAGGGTGTAGGATGCATTTTCCGTGCCCAAAATATTTTTGGGAAATTCAGTGGTCTAGGATGCGGGTTATTGCCCCTTTCAGGCTGCATATGTTTTTGGGACATTCAGAGCTCTCTGACATAGTTTTTGGGCCACCAACATTTTCTGTACTTTAGGGGCTCTAGGATGCCTGTAAACCCCTTTTTTGAGCATCCAAAGTTTTCAACCTTTTTGCAGGCCTAAGATGCATTTTAAGGCCTTTTTGGGCTGCTAAAATATACTGAACTTTCAGGGTGTAGGATGCATTTTCCGTGCCCAAAATATTTTTGGGAAATTCAGTCGTCTAGGATGCGGGTTAATGCCCCTTTCAGGCTGCAAATGTTTTTGGGACATTCAGAGCTCTCTGACAGTTTTTGGGCCACCAACATTTTCGGGACTTTAGGGGGTCTAGGATGTCTGTAAACCCCTTTTTGGGCCTCAAAGTTTTCAACCTTTATGCAGGCCTAAGGTGCATTTTAAGGGCTTTTTTGCATGCTAACATATTCTGAAAGTCCAGGGGTGTAGGATGCATTTTCCGTGCCCAAAATATTTTTCAGAATTTCAGTGGTCTAGGATGCGGGTTAATGCCCCTTTCAGGCTGCAAATGTTTTTGGGACATTCATAGCTCGCTGACACAGTTTATGGGGCCACCAACATTTTCTGGACTTTACGGGGTCTAGGATGCCTGTAAACCCCTTTTTTGGGCCTCCAAAGCTTTCAACCTTTTTGCAGGCCTAAGATGCATTTTAAGGCATTTTTTGGGCTGCTAACATATCCTGAACTTTCAGGGGTGTAGGATGCATTTTTCGTGCCCTAAATATTTTTGAGAATTTCAGTGGTCTAGGATGCGGGTTAATGCCCCTTTCAGGCTGCAAATGTTTTTGGGACATTCAGAGCTCTCTGACACAGTTTTTGGGCCACCAACATTTTCTGGACTTTAGGGGGGTCTAGGATGTCTATAAACCCCTTTTTTGGGCCTACAAAGTTTTCAACCTTTTTGCAGGCCTAAGATGCATTTTAAGGCCTTTTTTGCCTGTTAACATATTCTGAACGTTCAGGGGTGTAGGATGCATTTTCCGTGCCCAAAATATTTTTCAGAATTTCAGTGGTCTAGGATGCGGGTTAATGCCCCTTTCAGGCTGCAAATGTTTTTGGGACATTCAGAGCTCTCTGACACAGTTTTTGGGCCACCAACATTTTCTGGACTTTACGGGGTCTAGGATGTCTGTAAACCCCTTTTTTGGGCCTGCAAAGTTTTAGACCTTTTTGCAGGCCTAAGATGCATTTAGGGTGCGGGGTAATGCCCCTTTGCTAACATGTTAACATATTCTGAACTTTCAGGGGTGTAGGATGCATTTTTCGTGCCCAAAATATTTTTGGGAATTTCAGTGTTCTAGGGTGCGGGTACATACCCCTTTCAAGCTGCAAATGTTTTTGGGTCATTCAGAGCTCTCTGACACAGTTTTTGGGCCACCAACATTTTCTGGACTTTAGGAGGTCTAGGATGCCTGTAAACCCCTTTCTTGGGCCTCCAAAGTTTTCAACCTTTTTGCAGGCCTAAAATGCATTTAGGGTGCGGGGTAATGCCCCTTTGCTAACATGTTAACATATTCTGAACTTTCAGGGGTGTAGGATGCATTTTTCGTGCCCAAAATATTTTTGAGAATTTCAGTGGTCTAGGATGCGAGTTAACACCCCTTTCAGGTTGCAAATGTTTTTGGGACATTCAGAGCTCTCTGACACAGTTTTTGGGCCACCAACATTTTCTGGACTTTAGGGGGTGTAGGATGTCTGTAAACCCCTTTTTTGGGCCTCCAAAGTTTTCAACCTTTTTGCAGGCCTAAAATGCATTTTAAGGCCTCTTTTGGGCTGCTAACATATTCTGAACTTTCAGGGGTGTAGGATGCATTTTTCGTGCCCAATATATTTTTGGGAATTACAGTGGTCTAGGGTGCGGGTTAATGCCCCTTTCAAGCTGCAAATGTTTTTGGGTCATTCAGAGCTCTCTGACAGTTTTTGGGCCACCAACATCTTCTGGACTTTAGGGGGTCTAGGATGTCTGTAAACCCCTTTTTTGGGCCTCCAAAGTTTTCAACGTTTTTGCAGGCCTAAAATGCATTTTAAGGCCTTTTTTGCCTGCTAACATATTCTGAACGTTCATGGGTGTAGGATGCATTCTCCGTGCCCAAAATATTTTTGGGAAATTCAGTCGTCTAGGATGCGGGTTAATGCCCCTTTCAGGCTGCAAATGTTTTTGGGACATTCAGAGCTCTCTGACACAGTTTTTGGGCCACCAACATTTTCTGGACATTAGGGGGTCTAGGATGCCTGTAAACCCCTTTTTTGGGCCTTCAAAGTTTTCAACCTTTTTGCAGGCCTAAGATGCATTTTAAGGCCTTTTCTGCCTGCTAACATATTCTGAACGTTCACGGGTGTAGGATGCATTTTCCGTGCCCAAAATATTTTTGGGAAATTCAGTCGTCTAGAATGCGGGTTAATGCCCCTATCAGGCGGGAAATGTTCCTGGGACATTCAGAGCTCTCTGACACAGTTTTTGGCCCCCATCATTTGATGGACTTTAGGGGTTCTAGGATGTCTGTAATCCCCTTTTTTGGGCCTCCAAAGTTTTCAACATTTTTGCAGGTCTACGATGCATTTTAAGGCCTTTTTTGGGCTGTTAACATATTCTGAAGTTATGGGGTGTAGGATGCATTTTTCGTGCCCAAAATATTTTTGGGAATTTCAGTGGTCTAGGATGCGGGTTAATGCCCCTTTCAGGTTGCAAATGTTTTTGTTACATTCAGAGGTCTCTGACACAGTTTTTGGGCCACCAACATTTTCTGGACTTTATGGGGTCTAGGATGTCTGTAAACCCCTTTTTTGGGCCTCCAAAGTTTTCAATCTTTTTGCAGGCCTTAAATGCATTTTAAGGGCTTTTTTGGCTGCTAACATATACTGAACGTTCAGGGGTATAGGATTCATTTTTTCGTTCCCAATATATTTTTGGGATTTTCAGTGGTCTAGGATGCAGGTTAATGCCCCTTTCAGGCTGCAAATGTTTTTGGGACATTCAGAGCTCTCTGACACATTTTTTGGGCCACCAAATTTTCTGGACTTTACAGGGTCTAGGATGTCTGTAAACCCCTTTTTTAGGCCTCCAAAGTTATGAACCTTTTTGCAGGCCTAAGAAGCATTTTAAGGCCTTTTTTGGGCTGCTAACATATACTGAACTTTCAGGGGTGTAGGACGCATTTTCCGTGCCCAAAATATTTTTGGGAAATTCAGTGGTCTAGGATGCGGGTTAATGCCCCTTTCAGGCTGCAAATGTTTTTTGGACATTCAGGGCTCTGTGGCTCAGTTTTTCGGCCACCAACATTTTCAGGACTTTAGGAGGTCTAGGATGCCTCTAAACCCCTTTCTTGGGCCTCCAAAGTTTTCAACCTTTTTGGAGGCCTAAAATGCATAAAGCCTTTTTTGGGCTGCTAACATATTCTGAACTTTCAGGGGTGTAGGATGCATTTTTCGTGCCCAAAATATTTTTGAGAATTTCAGTGGTCTAGGATGCGAGTTAATGCCCCTTTCAGGTTGCAAATGTTTTTGGGACATTCAGAGCTCTCTGAAACAGTTTTTGGGCCACAAACATTTTCTGGACTTTTGGGGGGTGTAGGATGTCTGTAAACCCCTTTTTTGGGCCTCCAAAGTTTTCAACCTTTTTGCAGGCCTAAGATGCATTTTAAGGCCTCTTTTGGGCTGCTAACATATTCTGAACTTTCAGGGGTGTAGGATGCATTTTTCGTGCCCAATATATTTTTGGGAATTTCAGTGGTCTAGGGTGTGGGTACATGCCCCTTTCAAGCTGCAAATGTTTTTGCGTCATTCAGAGCTCTCTGACAGTTTTTGTGCCACCAACATTTTCTGGACTTTAGGGGGTCTAGGATCTCTGTAAACCCCTTTTTTGGGCCTGAAGGTTTTAGACCTTTTTGCAGGCCTAAGATGCATTTTAAGGCCTTTTTGAGCTGCTAACATATTGTCAGGATTAGTCAGGCGAGTACTAAGGCAGCGAATATGGCAAGGGAAATGTGCACCCAGGAACAACGACTCAGGTATGCTAGAACCCAGGAGTGCAAAAATAGAGTGTGACATCAAACCAATATATGAAAAGGGATGTGGGGTAAGCACCTGACCGCGAGGAAAGTCGGCAAGCACCTTACCCCCAATTGCTGTTACAGGTACTGACAGCGCTAAACCCACGTGGAGGGCCAGCAATGACAGGATCTGTGTACTAACACTCTTGATGGTATTACATAAGGGAACCTAGGAACTGTACTCACGAGGACGAGATACACCTCTTGAATGTCAGCTAGCCCACGAATCTTGTAGATGTATCTGGGACCCAGAAAGGCTATAACAGCAATGGGAGAAGTAGGGAGGTCCAGAGGACAAGGGCTGAAGGCAGCCGGAATGAGGCAGGCTGCCGGGCAGGGAGCCCAGAGGACAAGGGCTGAGGCTGGGAATCAGCAGAGCGAGATCCGCTGCTATGTGGAGAGCCTGCAGGGCAAGGGCGGAGGCTGGAAGGCAGCAGAGCGAGATCCGCTGCAATGTGGAGAGCCCGGCAGGACAAGGGCGGAGACTGGAAGGCAGCGGAGCGTGATCCGCTGCAGAAAACTAAATACCTAAGTTGGAATAGGGATAACAAACTAGTGGGGAAAACATAAGCATTCACACAGGAGCTAGCTACCACCACACACCACACCTAATGATCAAATGGGAAATGGATGCAGAAGTGCAATGGAAAACATGGAATGGATCCTCTAGAAAGTAAGGATCAGGAGCAGGGAAAAACGAAATTACCTATGCAAACTTCTCCCTACCCCTCCAAGGAAAAGACAGGAAACTAAACTAAGAGGAAGGCTAAGGCAAATGGGTAACAGCAGCAAAGGACAGAGTCAAAGAAATATAGAACACAGACAAACTGGGCTGCATCTAAAAAGGGGAAAGCACTAAGAATTGCTGCCTGCAAACAGGGGAAGACAAAAAGGGAAATCAAGGGAGCAGAAAATCAATTAGCGCATGAATCCGAAATTCAGGGCGGAGGAAACAAGAAAACAGGAACAAGGAAGTAGGTACAAAGGCAAGGAACCAGGAACCAGGGACTAGTCAAAAACAGGAACACTGCAAACGATGACCAGCGCTGGACTGAAGTGAGACTGAGGCTTTTAAAGCTGTTTAACGAGCACACGCCTCAGGTGTGCTGACTGCTGCACCTGCAGCCACAGGTGTTGCCTATCCTCCACCCAACCTTGTCCTGCAAGGGTGGAGGTGGAGCAGTGGGCCAGGCATTCTGGGAAGCACAGTCATTTGGTTAAAGAAGCATGCTGGCTGCCAAAAACCTGGAATGGATCCGGAAGGGAAGTAGTTTGGAAAATAGGGATTTAGCGCTCCCAATTCATTACAGCACTGTGGCATTAGGTTCGGAGGAAATGTCCAGCAAGGAATAAGCCCCAAAACATGCCCCCAAGTGGCGGGAACGGGAGCGAAGGGAGCGAGTCGTGACAGTATACCCCCTCCTACGGCCCTCTTCGGGTGCCCGCCACTCGTACGAGACTTCTTCTTTCCATGATGGGAGTGCTTTTTCTTTGGAGGTGGCACTGATGGAAATGGTGGCTTGTGGGCAAAGGCAGATGGGCTTCCATGATAGGAGTGTGTTGTCTTTGGAGGTGATACTGATGGAAACGGTGACTTCTGGTGAGGAAGAGACTCATGGTTCGAAGAAAGGCATGAACTTGCAGGACCTGTAGCAGAGTTGGAAGGTCCAGGAAGCTCAGTCACTGGGAGTGGACCCTTGTAAGTCTTTGAGGAGGGAGGCAGGCTGGTGCAACTTGCCTTAGACGATGGTAGAAGTTCTGTTAGCCTTTCTGCCGAGAGCGGACATGCGGGAGGTGAGGAAGTTGCTGGCTTCAGGAAATGTTCATGTTCCGCCATTAGAGAAGGTGGCGGCTGAGGTAGAGGTTCAGATCTTTTTCTGTCATCCATCTGGGAAAAGGCTTGTGGTTGAAAATGATTAAGGTTTGACTGCACATATTCTACGCCTTGGATGCCTGGAAGTCCCATGGGTTGTACGAGGCTGGTACTCCTGGTGACAGTCGTGTAGCCACCTTGTTGCACGTTGGATACAACAGCAGGGACGTTTGGCATACTGATAGGAGTGATAGACACAATACTTGGTATTTCAGGCACACTCGCAGAAGGAGTAATAACAGACACATCTTGAACTGCAGCAGTCATTCCCTTCCTTTGGCTACTAGCACCCAACTGGTGCTTCTTGGCGGAATTCTGTTGCACAAGTTCTGTAGGTAATACGCCGGTCTGCACCACCCCCTGTGCACACCCAGGTGAGTGGTTCTGACTCACCACTTGGTCCAGCTTGATGACTCTGAAGCGGGAGCTGGCAAAAGTCTCAAACTCTGATGCTGCATTTTTAGGAGGCTCTGATGCTAAAGTGAAGCAGTTGGGAGAATCGTCTTGTGGAAAAGGCAGGCATTCTGGTGCTCCTCCTGAAGCAAAAGAAAGGCAATCTAAACGTTCATCGACAGTAAATGTTTGGGATTCAGGAGGACTGTCTGGAGCAGTAGAAGATATAGCAGGATCTGATGGTGTAGACAGGTATACCTCTGATGTTGGAAGCGAAGCTAAGCAGGATACCGGTATATCATGAACTGAAGGCAAACAAGCAATAAACTCTGGAACTGAAGACATGCACATATGATGGACTACCGGAGGCTCTCTGGCTGAAGGATGATCTTCTGGATGAGTCACTGTAGCTGAAGACAGGCAGGCCAGAGGAAACTTTGAAGCTGAAGGCATGCGAGTTGGAGCCATCTCGGTAGCTGAATCCAAACATGTCAGGGTCTTTGGGACTAACCCCGTGCATGGTGGAGGCTCTTGATTAAATGGCAGACATGGCAGCGGTTCATTGATTGAAGACACGTGTACCAAAGATGACTGCAGGGCAGTGGATTGGATCATAGAAGAGTCAATGGTTGTAGAAGGACACACAGAAGTCTCAGAAGTTGATAGACACATTAGTGGCTCAGGAATGGAAGGCACCTTTAGGGCATTAGACTCCTTGGCTCCAGTAACCAAGGACTGAACTGTACCCTTGCAGTCCTTTTCTTTAGTGGGTGACACAGAGTCTCTTTCTTTGTGGAAGTCAAAATCAACCAGTGGAATCACCATAGTAAAGTCTCTGTTAATCAGGATTTCGTCAATTGTCCATTCCTCTGTCTTAGCTTCTGAAAGAGGCAAATTAACAATCAACAGTTCAGGAATCGCCTGCTGGTCTTTTGGTTCTGTATACTGTGGAATGAGTTCATCAGAACATGAAATCTGTACTGCCTCTGACTGTTCGTATTGATCAGAATTGGCAGAAGGAAGAGTGAACCCAGAGGTAAGATCGTCTTCCACATCAGCTTTAACATCTACTTCAGTCTCAGCAGCTGTATCAAGAGCAGGACCTAAGCCTACTGTAGTGACTGAATCTGTGTATGCCACCTTTGTGTATTGTGTTTGGAGATCAGAAGCTTGTATGTGTGCTAGCTCAGAATTATGACAGACTGCTACACAGGAAACTTTAGGTAAAGGAGTGGCTTGTAAATCTTCAGCTAAATGCAATCCCTGACAATCAGCAGAACAATTGTTAGAAACTGTGCCCAGATTGAGCGCTGTGCTAGAAGAAAGACTTTCACTTCCAATAGATCTAACATATTGGCAATTATCATGGTTTACCAAAGTCTCTGCACTCAGGGGCTGAACTGTGTTCACTTCATCAACATCAATGGATAAAGTCTGAGGTGTATTCAGGAATGCGTGCAAGATCTTATTCTCCTCTTGTAAAGAAATGAATTCTTGTGTTAACTCCTCAAGCTTAGCTCTTAGCATGCCCTGCATTAACTGTACATCACTATCAGTAGGCACAGGGGGAGGCATAGTGGCATCAGGGCTGGATCCTGCACTAGCAATCTGGATGTGCACCGATTGTGCATTGTCCTCAACTGCTTTCAGGTTCTGAGATTTATACTTTCTCATACTAACTTGGTCTGTGTTACCCTTAAGCAATCTATTGACCTTAGACCTCTTGACATTAGGGACTACCGTATGTACTTGTGCAAAGAAGTATTTGGACTGAGGGTAGAAAACTGAAGTTATGCAAGGAACCCCTCCATTCGTTATGTTTGTACCATGAAACTGTTCTATCTGAGGTGAAGCACAACTGGAATCATGGGGTTCAACAACAGAGGTACTCTTGTATAATAAGTCTAACAGTGTGTTGTTTTCTGCGGCTAAGGCTTGCGCTGACATAGAATCGGGATCAGACCAAAAGATCGAACTAGGATCAGGCAATGTAGGATGTGCCATCCTATGGGAAAAATACTTTGCTCGTAAATGCCCATTCGTGACAAGGAGTTCATTTAAGCCAAGACTAGTGATTTGATTGTCACAGGTAAATGTAGGGGAAGCTTTCTGTACTAACTTGTTAGAGGCCTTGCTGCCTTTCTTTCTTAAACTTGCCATATTCAATGGGAATTTTGGGCTGGTCATACTGTCAGGATTAGTCAGGCGAGTACTAAGGCAGCGAATATGGCAAGGGAAATGTGCACCCAGGAACAACGACTCAGGTATGCTAGAACCCAGGAGTGCAAAAATAGAGTGTGACATCAAACCAATATATGAAAAGGGATGTGGGGTAAGCACCTGACCGCGAGGAAAGTCGGCAAGCACCTTACCCCCAATTGCTGTTACAGGTACTGACAGCGCTAAACCCACGTGGAGGGCCAGCAATGACAGGATCTGTGTACTAACACTCTTGATGGTATTACATAAGGGAACTTAGGAACTGTACTCACGAGGACGAGATACACCTCTTGAATGTCAGCTAGCCCACGAATCTTGTAGATGTATCTGGGACCCAGAAAGGCTATAACAGCAATGGGAGAAGTAGGGAGGTCCAGAGGACAAGGGCTGAAGGCAGCCGGAATGAGGCAGGCTGCCGGGCAGGGAGCCCAGAGGACAAGGGCTGAGGCTGGGAATCAGCAGAGCGAGATCCGCTGCTATGTGGAGAGCCTGCAGGGCAAGGGCGGAGGCTGGAAGGCAGCAGAGCGAGATCCGCTGCAATGTGGAGAGCCCGGCAGGACAAGGGCGGAGACTGGAAGGCAGCGGAGCGTGATCCGCTGCAGAAAACTAAATACCTAAGTTGGAATAGGGATAACAAACTAGTGGGGAAAACATAAGCATTCACACAGGAGCTAGCTACCACCACACACCACACCTAATGATCAAATGGGAAATGGATGCAGAAGTGCAATGGAAAACATGGAATGGATCCTCTAGAAAGTAAGGATCAGGAGCAGGGAAAAACGAAATTACCTATGCAAACTTCTCCCTACCCCTCCAAGGAAAAGACAGGAAACTAAACTAAGAGGAAGGCTAAGGCAAATGGGTAACAGCAGCAAAGGACAGAGTCAAAGAAATATAGAACACAGACAAACTGGGCTGCATCTAAAAAGGGGAAAGCACTAAGAATTGCTGCCTGCAAACAGGGGAAGACAAAAAGGGAAATCAAGGGAGCAGAAAATCAATTAGCGCATGAATCCGAAATTCAGGGCGGAGGAAACAAGAAAACAGGAACAAGGAAGTAGGTACAAAGGCAAGGAACCAGGAACCAGGGACTAGTCAAAAACAGGAACACTGCAAACGATGACCAGCGCTGGACTGAAGTGAGACTGAGGCTTTTAAAGCTGTTTAACGAGCACACGCCTCAGGTGTGCTGACTGCTGCACCTGCAGCCACAGGTGTTGCCTATCCTCCACCCAACCTTGTCCTGCAAGGGTGGAGGTGGAGCAGTGGGCCAGGCATTCTGGGAAGCACAGTCATTTGGTTAAAGAAGCATGCTGGCTGCCAAAAACCTGGAATGGATCCGGAAGGGAAGTAGTTTGGAAAATAGGGATTTAGCGCTCCCAATTCATTACAGCACTGTGGCATTAGGTTCGGAGGAAATGTCCAGCAAGGAATAAGCCCCAAAACATGCCCCCAAGTGGCGGGAACGGGAGCGAAGGGAGCGAGTCGTGACACATATACTGAACTTTCAGGGGGTAGGATGCATTTTCCGTGCCCAAAATATTTTTGGGAAATTCAGTGGTCTAGGGTGCGGGTTAATGCTCCTTTCAAGCTGCAAATGTTTTTGGGACATCCAGAGCTCTCTGACAGTTTTTGGGCCACCAACATTTTCCGGACTTTAGGGGGTCTAGGATGTCTGTAAACCCCTTTTTTGGGCCTCCAAAGTTTTCAACCTTTTTGCAGGCCTAAGATGCATTTTAAGGGCTTTTTTGGGCTGCTAACATATACTGAACTTTCAGGGGTGTAGGATGCATTTTTCGTGCCCAATATATTTTTGGGAATTTCAGTGGTCTAGGGTGCGGGTTAATGCTCCTTTCAAGCTACAAATGTGTTTGGGTCATTCAGAGCTCTCTGAAAGTTTTTGGGCCACCAACATTTTCTGGACTTTAGGGGGGTCTAGGATGTCTGTAAACCCCTTTTTTGGGCCTCCAAAGTTTTCAACCTTTTTGCAGGCCTAAGATGCATTTTAAGGCCTTTTTGGGCTGCTAAAATATACTGAACTTTCAGGGTGTAGGATGCATTTTCCGTGCCCAATATATTTTTGGGAAATTCAGTGGTCTAGGATGCGGGTTAATGCCCCTTTCAGGCTGCAAATGTTTTTGGGACATTCAGAGCTCTCTGACATAGTTTTTGGGCCACCAACATTTTCTGTACTTTAGGGGCTCTAGGATGCCTGTAAACCCCTTTTTTGGGCATCCAAAGTTTTCAACCTTTTTGCAGGCCTAAGATGCATTTTAAGGCCTTTTTGGGCTGCTAAAATATACTGAACTTTCAGGGTGTAGGATGCATTTTCCGTGCCCAAAATATTTTTGGGAAATTCAGTCGTCTAGGATGCGGGTTAATGCCCCTTTCAGGCTGCAAATGTTTTTGGGACATTCAGAGCTCTCTGACACAGTTTTTGGGCATACAACATTTTCTGGACTTTAGGGGGTTTAGGATGTCTGTAAACCCCTTTTTTGGGCCTCCAAAGTTTTCAACCTTTTTGCATGCCTAAGAAGCATTTTAAGGCTTTTTTTGGCTGCTAACATATACTGAACTTTCAGGGGTGTAGGATGCATTTTTCGTGCCCAATATATTTTTGGGAATTAAAGTGGTCTAGGATGCGGGTTAATGCCCCTTTCAGGCTGCAAATGTTTTTGGGACATTCAGAGCTCTCTGGCACAGTTTTTGGGCCACCAACATTTTCTGGACTTTACGGGGTCTAGGATGCCTGTACACCCCTTTTTTGGGCCTCCAAAGTTTTCAACCTTTTTGCAGGCATAAGATGCATTTTAAGGCCTCTTTTGGGCTGCTAACATATTCTGAACGTTCAGGGGTGTAGGATGCATTTTTCGTGCCCAATATATTTTTGGGAATTTCAGGGGTCTAGGATGTGGGTTAATGCCCCTTTCAGGCTGCAAATGTTTTTGGGAAATTCAGAGCTCTCTGACAGTTTTTGGGCCACCGACATTTTCTGTACTTTAGGGGCTCTAGGATGCCTGTAAACCGCTTTTTTGGGCATCCAAAGTTTTCAACCTTTTTGCAGGCCTAAAATGCATTTTAAGGCCTTTTTGGGCTGCTAACATATTCTGAACTTTCAGGGGTGTAGGATGCATTTTTCGTGCCCAATATATTTTTGGGAATTTCAGTGATCTAGGGTGCGGGTTAATGCCCCTTTAAAGCTGCAAATGTTTTTGGGTCATTCAGAACTCTCTGACAGTTTTTGGGCCACCAACATTTTCGGGACTTTAGGGGGTCTAGGATGTCTGTAAACCCCTTTTTGGGCCTCAAAGTTTTCAACCTTTATGCAGGCCTAAGGTGCATTTTAAGGCCTTTTTTGCATGCTAACATATTCTGAAAGTCCAGGGGTGTAGGATGCATTTTCCGTGCCCAAAATATTTTTCAGAATTTCAGTGGTCTAGGATGCGGGTTAATGCCCCTTTCAGGCTGCAAATGTTTTTGGGACATTCATAGCTCGCTGACACAGTTTATGGGGCCACCAACATTTTCTGGACTTTACGGGGTCTAGGATGCCTGTAAACCCCTTTTTTGGGCCTCCAAAGCTTTCAACCTTTTTGCAGGCCTAAGATGCATTTTAAGGCATTTTTTGGGCTGCTAACATATACTGAACTTTCAGGGGTGTAGGATACATTTTTCGTGCCCAATATATTTTTGGGAAATTCAGTGGTCTAGGAGGCGGGTTAATGCCCCTTTCAAGCTGCAAATGTTTATGGGTCATTCAGAGCTCTCTGACAGTTTTTGGGCCACCAACATTTTCTGGACTTTAGGGGGTCTAGGATGTCTGTAAACCCCTTTTTTGGGCCTCCAAAGTTTTCAACCTTTTTGCAGGCCTAAGAAGCATTTTAAGGCTTTTTTTGGCAGCTAACATATACTGAACTTTCAGGGGTGTAGGATGCATTTTTCGTGCCCAAAATATTTTTGAGAATTTCAGTGGTCTAGGATGCGGGTTAATGCCCCTTTCAGGCTGCAAATGTTTTTGGGACATTCAGAGCTCTCTGACACAGTTTTTGGGCCACCAACATTTTCTGGACTTTAGGGGGTCTAGGATGTCTATAAACCCCTTTTTTGGGCCTACAAAGTTTTCAACCTTTTTGCAGGCCTAAGATGCATTTTAAGGCCTTTTTTGCCTGTTAACATATTCTGAACGTTCAGGGGTGTAGGATGCATTTTTCGTGCCCAATATATTTTTGGGAATTTCAGGGGTCTAGGATTTGGGTTAATGCCCCTTTCAGGCTGCAAATGTTTTTGGGAAATTCAGAGCTCTCTGACACAGTTTTTGGGCCACCAATATTTTCTGTATTTTAGGTGCTCTAGGATGCCTGTAAACCCCTTTTATGGGCATCCAAAGTTTTCAACCTTTTTGCAGGCCTAAGATGCATTTTAAGGCCTTTTTGGGCTGCTAAAATATACTGAACTTTCAGGGTGTAGGATGCATTTTCCGTGCCCAAAATATTTTTGGGAAATTCAGTGGTCTAGGATGCGGGTTAATGCCCCTTTCAGGCTGCAAATGTTTTTGGGACATTCAGAGCTCTCTGACATAGTTTTTGGGCCACCAACATTTTCTGTACTTTAGGGGCTCTAGGGTGCCTGTAAACCCCTTTTTTGGGCATCCAAAGTTTTCAACCTTTTTGCAGGCCTAAGAAGCATTTTAAGGCTTTTTTTGGCTGCTAACATATACTGAACTTTCAGGGGTGTAGGATGCATTTTTCGTGCCCAAAATATTTTTGAGAATTTCAGTGGTCTAGGATGCGGGTTAATGCCCCTTTCAGGCTGCAAATGTTTTTGGGACATTCAGAGCTCTCTGACACAGTTTTTGGGCCACCAACATTTTCTGGACTTTAGGGGGTCTAGGATGTCTATAAACCCCTTTTTTGGGCCTACAAAGTTTTCAACCTTTTTGCAGGCCTAAGATGCATTTTAAGGCCTTTTTTGCCTGTTAACATATTCTGAACGTTCAGGGGTGTAGGATGCATTTTTCGTGCCCAAAATATTTTTGGGAATTTCAGTGGTCTAGGATGCGGGTTAATGCCCCTTTCAGGTTGCAAATGTTTTTGTTAAATTCAGAGGTCTCTGACACAGTTTTTGGGCCACCAACATTTTCTGGACTTTATGGGGTCTAGGATGTCTGTAAACCCCTTTTTTGGGCCTCCAAAGTTTTCAATCTTTTTGCAGGCCTTAAATGCATTTTAAGGGCTTTTTTGGCTGCTAACATATACTGAACGTTCAGGGGTATAGGATTCATTTTTTCGTTCCCAATATATTTTTGGGATTTTCAGTGGTCTAGGATGCAGGTTAATGCCCCTTTCAGGCTGCAAATGTTTTTGGGACATTCAGAGCTCTCTGACACATTTTTTGGGCCACCAAATTTTCTGGACTTTACAGGGTCTAGGATGTCTGTAAACCCCTTTTTTAGGCCTCCAAAGTTATGAACCTTTTCGCAGGCCTAAGAAGCATTTTAAGGCCTTTTTTGGGCTGCTAACATATACTGAACTTTCAGGGGTGTAGGACGCATTTTCCGTGCCCAAAATATTTTTGGGAAATTCAGTGGTCTAGGATGCGGGTTAATGCCCCTTTCAGGCTGCAAATGTTTTTGGGACATTCAGGGCTCTGTGGCTCAGTTTTTCGGCCACCAACATTTTCAGGACTTTAGGAGGTCTAGGATGCCTCTAAACCCCTTTCTTGGGCCTCCAAAGTTTTCAACCTTTTTGGAGGCCTAAAATGCATAAAGCCTTTTTTGGGCTGCTAACATATTCTGAACTTTCAGGGGTGTAGGAAGCATTTTTCGTGCCCAAAATATTTTTGAGAATTTCAGTGGTCTAGGATGCGAGTTAATGCCCCTTTCAGGTTGCAAATGTTTTTGGGACATTCAGAGCTCTCTGAAACAGTTTTTGGGCCACCAACATTTTCTGGACTTTTGGGGGGTGTAGGATGTCTGTAAACCCCTTTTTTGGGCCTCCAAAGTTTTCAACCTTTTTGCAAGCCTAAAATGCATTTTAAGGGCTTTTTTGCCTGCTAACATATTCTGAACTTTCAGGGGTATAGGATTCATTTTTTCGTTCCCAATATATTTTTGGGATTTTCAGTGGTCTAGGATGCGGGTTAATTCCCATTTCAGGCTGCAAATGTTTTTGGGACATTCAGAGCTCTCTGACAGTTTTTGGGCCACCAACATTTCCTGGACTTTAGGGGGTCTAGGATGCCTGTACACCCCTTTTTTGGGCCTCCAAAGTTTTCAACCTTTTTGCAGGCCTAAGATGCATTTTAAGGCCTCTTTTGGGCTGCTAACATATTCTGAACTTTCAGGGGTGTAGGATGCATTTTTCGTGGCCAATATATTTTTGGGAATTTCAGTGGTCTAGGGTGTGGGTACATGCCCCTTTCAAGCTGCAAATGTTTTTGCGTCATTCAGAGCTCTCTGACAGTTTTTGTGCCACCAACATTTTCTGGACTTTAGGGGGTCTAGGATCTCTGTAAACCCCTTTTTTGGGCCTGAAGGTTTTAGACCTTTTTGCAGGCCGAAGATGCATTTTAAGGCCTTTTTGAGCTGCTAACATATACTGAACTTTCAGGGGGTAGGATGCATTTTCCGTGCCCAAAATATTTTTGGGAAATTCAGTGGTCTAGGGTGCGGGTTAATGCTCCTTTCAAGCTGCAAATGTTTTTGGGACATCCAGAGCTCTCTGACAGTTTTTGGGCCACCAACATTTTCCGGACTTTAGGGGGTCTAGGATGTCTGTAAACCCCTTTTTTGGGCCTCCAAAGTTTTCAACCTTTTTGCAGGCCTAAGATGCATTTTAAGGCCTTTTTGGGCTGCTAAAATATACTGAACTTTCAGGGTGTAGGATGCATTTTCCGTGCCCAATATATTTTTGGGAAATTCAGTGGTCTAGGATGCGGGTTAATGCCCCTTTCAGGCTGCAAATGTTTTTGGGACATTCAGAGCTCTCTGACATAGTTTTTGGGCCACCACCATTTTCTGTACTTTAGGGGCTCTAGGATGCCTGTAAACCCCTTTTTTGGGCATCCAAAATTTTCAACCTTTTTGCAGGCCTAAGATGCATTTTAAGGCCTTTTTGGGCTGCTAAAATATACTGAACTTTCAGGGTGTAGGATGCATTTTCCGTGCCCAAAATATTTTTGGGAAATTCAGTCGTCTAGGATGCGGGTTAATGCCCCTTTCAGGGTGCAAATGTTTTTGGGACATTCAGAGCTCTCTGACACAGTTTTTGGGCATACAACATTTTCTGGACTTTAGGGGGTTTAGGATGTCTGTAAACCCCTTTTTTGGGCCTCCAAAGTTTTCAACCTTTTTGCATGCCTAAGAAGCATTTTAAGGCTTTTTTTGGCTGCTAACATATACTGAACTTTCAGGGGTGTAGGATGCATTTTTCGTGCCCAATATATTTTTGGGAATTAAAGTGGTCTAGGATGCGGGTTAATGCCCCTTTCAGGCTGCAAATGTTTTTGGGACATTCAGAGCTCTCTGGCACAGTTTTTGGGCCACCAACATTTTCTGGACTTTACGGGGTCTAGGATGCCTGTACACCCCTTTTTTGGGCCTCCAAAGTTTTCAACCTTTTTGCAGGCATAAGATGCATTTTAAGGCCTCTTTTGGGCTGCTAACATATTCTGAACGTTCAGGGGTGTAGGATGCATTTTTCGTGCCCAATATATTTTTGGGAATTTCAGGGGTCTAGGATGTGGGTTAATGCCCCTTTCAGGCTGCAAATGTTTTTGGGAAATTCAGAGCTCTCTGACACAGTTTTTGGGCCACCGACATTTTCTGTACTTTAGGGGCTCTAGGATGCCTGTAAACCCCTTTTTTGGGCATCCAAAGTTTTCAACCTTTTTGCAGGCCTAAGATGCATTTTAAGGCCTTTTTGGGCTGCTAACATATTCTGAACTTTCAGGGGTGTAGGATGCATTTTTCGTGCCCAATATATTTTTGGGAATTTCAGTGATCTAGGGTGCGGGTTAATGCCCCTTTAAAGCTGCAAATGTTTTTGGGTCATTCAGAACTCTCTGACAGTTTTTGGGCCACCAACATTTTCGGGACTTTAGGGGGTCTAGGATGTCTGTAAACCCCTTTTTGGGCCTCCAAAGTTTTCAACCTTTTTGCAGGCCTAAGAAGCATTTTAAGGCTTTTTTGGCTGCTAACATATACTGAACTTTCAGGGGTGTAGGATGCATTTTTCGTGCCCAAAATATTTTTGAGAATTTCAGTGGTCTAGGATGCGGGTTAATGCCCCTTTCAGGCTGCAAATGTTTTTGGGACATTCAGAGCTCTCTGACACAGTTTTTGGGCCACCAACATTTTCTGGACTTTAGGGGGTCTAGGATGTCTATAAACCCCTTTTTTGGGCCTACAAAGTTTTCAACCTTTTTGCAGGCCTAAGATGCATTTTAAGGCCTTTTTTGCCTGTTAACATATTCTGAACGTTCAGGGGTGTAGGATGCATTTTTCGTGCCCAATATATTTTTGGGAATTTCAGGGGTCTAGGATTTGGGTTAATGCCCCTTTCATGCTGCAAATGTTTTTGGGAAATTCAGAGCTCTCTGACACAGTTTTTGGGCCACCAATATTTTCTGTACTTTAGGGGCTCTAGGATGCCTGTAAACCCCTTTTTTGGGCATCCAAAGTTTTCAACCTTTTTGCAGGCCTAAGATGCATTTTAAGGCCTTTTTGGGCTGCTAACATATACTGAACTTTCAGGGTGTAGGATGCATTTTCCGTGCCCAAAATATTTTTGGGAAATTCAGTGGTCTAGGATGCGGGTTAATGCCCCTTTCAGGCTGCAAATGTTTTTGGGACATTCAGAGCTCTCTGACATAGTTTTTGGGACACCAACATTTTCTGTACTTTAGGGGCTCTAGGATGCCTGTAAACCCCTTTTTTGGGCATCCAAAGTTTTCAACCTTTTTGCAGGCCTAAGATGCATTTTAAGGCCTTTTTGGGCTGCTAAAATATACTGAACTTTCAGGGTGTAGGATGCATTTTCCGTGCCCAAAATATTTTTGGGAAATTCAGTGGTCTAGGATGCGGGTTAATGCCCCTTTCAGGCTTCAAATGTTTTTGGGACATTCAGAGCTCTCTGACACAGTTTTTGGGCCACCAACATTTTCTGTACTTTAGGGTCTCTAGGGTGCCTGTAAACCCCTTTTTTGGGCATCCAAAGTTTTCAACCTTTTTGCAGGCCTAAGAAGCATTTTAAGGCTTTTTTTGGCTGCTAACATATACTGAACTTTCAGGGGTGTAGGATGCATTTTTCGTGCCCAAAATATTTTTGAGAATTTCAGTGGTCTAGGATGCGGGTTAATGCCCCTTTCAGGCTGCAAATGTTTTTGGGACATTCAGAGCTCTCTGACACAGTTTTTGGGCCACCAACATTTTCTGGACTTTAGGGGGTCTAGGATGTCTATAAACCCCTTTTTTGGGCCTACAAAGTTTTCAACCTTTTTGCAGGCCTAAGATGCATTTTAAGGCCTTTTCTGCCTGTTAACATATTCTGAACGTTCAGGGGTGTAGGATGCATTTTTCGTGCCCAATATATTTTTGGGAATTTCAGGGGTCTAGGATGTGGGTTAATGCCCCTTTCAGGCTGCAAATGTTTTTGGGAAATTCAGAGCTCTCTGACACAGTTTTTGGGCCACCGACATTTTCTGTACTTTAGGGGCTCTAGGATGCCTGTAAACCCCTTTTTTGGGCATCCAAAGTTTTCAACCTTTTTGCAGGCCTAAGATGCATTTTAAGGCCTTTTTGGGCTGCTAACATATTCTGAACTTTCAGGGGTGTAGGATGCATTTTTCGTGCCCAAAATATTTTTGAGAATTTCAGTGGTCTAGGATGCGGGTTAATGCCCCTTTCAGGCTGCAAATGTTTTTGGGACATTCAGAGCTCTCTGACACAGTTTTTGGGCCACCGACATTTTCTGGACTTTAGGGGCTCTAGGATGCCTGTAAACCCCTTTTTTGGGCATCCAAAGTTTTCAACCTTTTTGCAGGCCTAAGATGCATTTTAAGGCCTTTTTGGGCTGCTAAAATATACTGAACTTTCAGGGTGTAGGATGCATTTTCCGTGCCCAAAATATTTTTGGGAAATTCAGTGGTCTAGGATGCGGGTTAATGCCCCTTTCAGGCTTCAAATGTTTTTGGGACATTCAGAGCTCTCTGACACAGTTTTTGGGCCACCAACATTTTCTGTACTTTAGGGTCTCTAGGGTGCCTGTAAACCCCTTTTTTGGGCATCCAAAGTTTTCAACCTTTTTGCAGGCCTAAGAAGCATTTTAAGGCTTTTTTTGGCTGCTAACATATACTGAACTTTCAGGGGTGTAGGATGCATTTTTCGTGCCCAAAATATTTTTGAGAATTTCAGTGGTCTAGGATGCGGGTTAATGCCCCTTTCAGGCTGCAAATGTTTTTGGGACATTCAGAGCTCTCTGACACAGTTTTTGGGCCACCAACATTTTCTGGACTTTAGGGGGTCTAGGATGTCTATAAACCCCTTTTTTGGGCCTACAAAGTTTTCAACCTTTTTGCAGGCCTAAGATGCATTTTAAGGCCTTTTCTGCCTGTTAACATATTCTGAACGTTCAGGGGTGTAGGATGCATTTTTCGTGCCCAATATATTTTTGGGAATTTCAGGGGTCTAGGATGTGGGTTAATGCCCCTTTCAGGCTGCAAATGTTTTTGGGAAATTCAGAGCTCTCTGACACAGTTTTTGGGCCACCGACATTTTCTGTACTTTAGGGGCTCTAGGATGCCTGTAAACCCCTTTTTTGGGCATCCAAAGTTTTCAACCTTTTTGCAGGCCTAAGATGCATTTTAAGGCCTTTTTGGGCTGCTAACATATTCTGAACTTTCAGGGGTGTAGGATGCATTTTTCGTGCCCAAAATATTTTTGAGAATTTCAGTGGTCTAGGATGCGGGTTAATGCCCCTTTCAGGCTGCAAATGTTTTTGGGACATTCAGAGCTCTCTGACACAGTTTTTGGGCCACCGACATTTTCTGGACTTTAGGGGGTCTAGGATGTCTATAAACCCCTTTTTTGGGCCTACAAAGTTTTCAACCTTTTTGCAGGCCTAAGATGCATTTTAAGGCCTTTTTTGCCTGTTAACATATTCTGAACGTTCAGGGGTGTAGGATGCATTTTTCCGTGCCCAATATATTTTTGGGAATTTCAGGGGTCTAGGATGCAAGTTAATGCCCCTTTCAGGTTGCAAATGTTTTTGGGACATTCAGAGCTCTCTGACAGTTTGTGTGCCACCAACATTTTCTGGACTTTAGGGGGTCTAGGATGTCTGTAAACCCCTTTTTTGGGCCTACAAAGTTTTCAACCTTCTTGCAGGCCTTAGATGCATTTTAAGGCCTTTTTTGCCTGCTAACATATTCTGAACGTTCACGGGTGTAGGATGCATTTTCCCTGCCCAAAATATTTTTGGGAATTTCAGTCATCTAGGATGCGGGTTAATGCCCCTTTCAGGCTGCAAATGTTTTTGGGACATTCAGAGCTCTCTGACACAGTTTTTGGGCCACCAACATTTTCTGGACTTTAGGAGGTCTAGGATGCCTGTAAACCCCTTTCTTGGGCCTCCAAAGTTTTCAACCTTTTTGCAGGCCTAAAATGCATTTAGGGTGCGGGTTAATGCCCCTTTGCTAACATGTTAACATATTCTGAACTTTCAGGGGTGTAGGATGCATTTTTCGTGCCCAAAATATTTTTGAGAATTTCAGTGGTCTAGGATGCGAGTTAATGCCCCTTTCAGGTTGCAAATGTTTTTGGGACATTCAGAGCTCTCTGACACAGTTTTTGGGCCACCAACATTTACTGGACTTTAGGAGGTCTAGGATGTCTGTAAACCCCTTTTTTGGGCCTCCAAAGTTTTCAACCTTTTTGCAGGCCTAAAATGCATTTTAAGGCCTCTTTTGGGCTGCTAACATATTCTGAACTTTCAGGGGTGTAGGATGCATTTTTCGTGCCCAATATATTTTTGGGAATTACAGTGGTCTAGGGTGCGGGTTAATGCCCCTTTCAGGCTGCAAATGTTTTTGGGCCATTCAGAGCTCTCTGACACAGTTTTTGGGCCACCAACATCTTCTGGACTTTAGGGGGTCTAGGATGTCTGTAAACCCCTTTTTTGGGCCTCCAAAGTTTTCAACGTTTTTGCAGGCCTAAAATGCATTTCAAGGCCTTTTTTGCTTGCTAACATATTCTGAACATTCATGGGTGTAGGATGCATTCTCCGTGCCCAAAATATTTTTGGGAAATTCAGTCGTCTAGGATGCGGGTTAATGCCCCTTTCAGGCTGCAAATGTTTTTGGGCCATTCAGAGCTCTCTGACACAGTTTTTGGGCCACCAACATTTTCTGGACTTTACGGGGTCTAGGATGCCTGTACACCCCTTTTTTGGGCCTCCAAAGTTTTCAACCTTTTTGCAGGCATAAGATGCATTTTAAGGCCTCTTTTGGGCTGCTAACATATTCTGAACGTTCAGGGGTGTAGGATGCATTTTTCGTGCCCAATATATTTTTGGGAATTTCAGGGGTCTAGGATGTGGGTTAATGCCCCTTTCAGGCTGCAAATGTTTTGGGGAAATTCAGAGCTCTCTGACACAGTTTTTGGGCCACCGACATTTTCTGTACTTTAGGGGCTCTAGGATGCCTGTAAACCCCTTTTTTGGGCATCCAAAGTTTTCAACCTTTTTGCAGGCCTAAGATGCATTTTAAGGCCTTTTTGGGCTGCTAACATATTCGGAACTTTCAGGGGTGTAGGATGCATTTTTCGTGCCCAATCTATTTTTGGGAATTTCAGTGATCTAGGGTGCGGGTTAATGCCCCTTTAAAGCTGCAAATGTTTTTGGGTCATTCAGAACTCTCTGACAGTTTTTGGGCCACCAACATTTTCTGGACTTTAGAGGGTCTAGGATGCCTGTAAACCCCTTTTTTGGTCCTCCAAAGTTTTCAACCCTTTTGCAGGCCTAAGAAGCATTTTAAGGCTTTTTTTGGCTGCTAACATATACTGAACTTTCAGGGGTGTAGGATGCATTTTTCGTGCCCAAAATATTTTTCAGAATTTCAGTGGTCTAGGATGCGGGTTAATGCCCCTTTCAGGCTGCAAATGTTTTTTGGACATTCATAGCTCGCTGACACAGTTTATGGGGCCACCAACATTTTCTGGACTTTACGGGGTCTAGGATGCCTGTAAACCCCTTTTTTGGGCCTCCAAAGTTTTCAACCTTTTTGCAGGCCTAAGAAGCATTTTAAGGCTTTTTTTGGCTGCTAACATATACTGAACTTTCAGGGGTGTAGGATGCATTTTTCGTGCCCAAAATATTTTTGAGAATTTCAGTGGTCTAGGATGCGGGTTAATGCCCCTTTCAGGCTGCAAATGTTTTTGGTACATTCAGAGCTCTCTGACACAGTTTTTGGGCCACCAACATTTTCTGGACTTTACGGGGTCTAGGATGTCTGTAAACCCCTTTTTTGGGCCTGCAAAGTTTTAGACCTTTTTGCAGGCCTAAGATGCATTTTAAGGCCTTTTTTGGACTTCTAACAGATACTGAACTTTCAGGAGTGTAGGATGCATTTTTCATGCCCAATATATTTTTGGGAATTTCAGTGTTCTAGGGTGCGGGTACATATCCCTTTCAAGCTGCAAATGTTTTTGGGTCATTCAGAGCTCTCTGACAGTTTGTGTGCCACCAACATTTTCTGGACTTTAGGGGGTCTAGGATGTCTGTAAACCCCTTTTTTGGGCCTACAAAGTTTTCAACCTTCTTGCAGGCCTTAGATGCATTTTAAGGCCTTTTTTGCCTGCTAACATATTCTGAACGTTCACGGGTGTAGGGTGCATTTTCCCTGCCCAAAATATTTTTGGGAATTTCAGTGGTCTAAGATGCGGGTTAATGCCCCTTTCAGGCTGCAAATGTTTTTGGGACATTCAGAGCTCTCTGACACAGTTTTTGGGCCACCAACATTTTCTGGACTTTAGGAGGTCTAGGATGCCTGTAAACCCCTTTCTTGGGCCTCCAAAGTTTTCAACCTTTTTGCAGGCCTAAAACGCATTTAGGGTGCGGGTTAATGCCCCTTTGCTAACATGTTAACATATTCTGAACTTTCAGGGGTGTAGGATGCATTTTCCGTGCCCAAAATATTTTTGGGAAATTCAGTCGTCTAGAATGCGGGTTAATGCCCCTTTCAGGCGGGAAATGTTCCTGGGACATTCAGAGCTCTCTGACACAGTTTTTGGCCACCATCATTTGATGGACTTTAGGGGTTCTACGATGTCTGTAAACCCCTTTTTTGGGCCTCCAAAGTTTTCAACATTTTTGCAGGTCTACGATGCATTTTAAGGCCTTTTTTGGGCTGTTAACATATTCTGAAGTTATGGGGTGTAGGATGCATTTTTCGTGCCCAAAATATTTTTGGAAATTTCAGTGGTCCAGGATGCGGGTTAATGCCCCTTTCAGGTTGCAAATGTTTTTGTTACATTCAGAGGTCTCTGACACAGTTTTTGGGCCACCAACATTTTCTGGACTTTATGGGGTCTAGGATGTCTGTAAACCCCTTTTTTGGGCCTCCAAAGTTTTCAATCTTTTTGCAGGCCTTAAATGCATTTTAAGGGCTTTTTTGGCTGCTAACATATACTGAACGTTCAGGGGTATAGTATTCATTTTTTCGTTCCCAATATATTTTTGGGATTTTCAGTGGTCTAGGATGCAGGTTAATGCCCCTTTCAGGCTGCAAATGTTTTTGGGACATTCAGAGCTCTCTGACACATTTTTTGGGCCACCAACATTTTCTGGACTTTACAGGGTCTAGGATGTCTGTAAACCCCTTTTTTAGGCCTCCAAAGTTATGAACCTTTTTGCAGGCCTAAGAAGCATTTTAAGGCCTTTTTTGGGCTGCTAACATATACTGAACTTTCAGGGGTGTACGACGCATTTTCCGTGCCCAAAATATTTTTGGGAAATTCAGTGGTCTAGGATGCGGGTTAATGCCCCTTTCAGGCTGCAAATGTTTTTGGGACATTCAGGGCTCTGTGGCTCAGTTTTTCGGCCACCAACATTTTCTGGACTTTAGGAGGTCTAGGATGCATCTAAACCCCTTTCTTGGGCCTCCAAAGTTTTCAACATTTTTGGAGGTCTAAAATGCATAAAGCCTTTTTTGGGCTGCTAACATATTCTGAACTTTCAGGGGTGTAGGATGCATTTTTCGTGCCCAAAATATTTTTGGGAAATTCAGTGGTCTAGGATGCGGGTTAATGCCCCTTTCAGGCTGCAAATGTTTTTGGGACATTCAGGGCTCTGTGGCTCAGTTTTTCGGCCACCAACATTTTCTGGACTTTAGGAGGTCTAGGATGCCTCTAAACCCCTTTTTTGGGCCTCCAAAGTTTTCAACCTTTTTGCAAGCCTAAAATGCATTTTAAGGGCTTTTTTGCCTGCTAACATATTCTGAACTTTCAGGGGTATAGGATTCATTTTTTCGTTCCCAGTATATTTTTGGGATTTTCAGTGGTCTAGGATGCGGGTTAATTCCCATTTCAGGCTGCAAATGTTTTTGGGACATTCAGAGCTCTCTGACAGTTTTTGGGCCACCAACATTTCCTGGACTTTAGGGGGTCTAGGATGTCTGTAAACCCCTTTTTTGGGCCTCCAAAGTTTTCAACCTTTTTGCAGGCCTAAGATGCATTTTAAGGCCTCTTTTGGGCTGCTAACATATTCTGAACTTTCAGGGGTGTAGGATGCATTTTTCGTGCCCAATATATTTTTGGGAATTTCAGTGGTCTAGGGTGCGGGTTAATGCCCCTTTCAAGCTGCAAATGTTTTTGCGTCATTCAGAGCTCTCTGACAGTTTTTGTGCCACCAACATTTTCTGGACTTTAGGGGGTCTAGGATCTCTGTAAACCCCTTTTTTGGGCCTGAAGGTTTTAGACCTTTTTGCAGGCCTAAGATGCATTTTAAGGTCTTTTTGAGCTGCTAACATATACTGAACTTTCAGGGGGTAGGATGCATTTTCCGTGCCCAAAATATTTTTGGGAAATTCAGTGGTCTCGGATGCAGGTTAATGCCCCTTTCAGGCTCCAAATGTTTTTGGGACATCCAGAGCTCTCTGACACAGTTTTTGGGCCACCAACATTTTCTGGACTTTAGGGGGTCTAGGATGCCTGTAAACCCCTTTTTTGGGCCTCCAAAGTTTTCAACCTTTTTGCAGGCCTAAGATGCATTTTAAGGGCTTTTTTGGGCTGCTAACATATACTGAACTTTCAGGGGTGTAGGATGCATTTTTTGTTCCCAATATATTTTTGGGAATTTCAGTGGTCTAGGGTGCGGGTTAATGCTCCTTTCAAGCTACAAATGTGTTTGGGTCATTCAGAGCTCTCTGACACAGTTTTTGGGCCACCAACATTTTCTGGACATTAGGGGGTCTAGGATGTCTGTAAACCCCTTTTTTGGGCCTCCAAAGTTATCAACCTTTTTGCAGGCCTAAGATGCATTTTAAGGCCTTTTTTGCCTGCTAACATATTGTGAACGTTCACGGGTGTAGGATGCATTTTCCGTGCCCAAAATATTTTTGGGAAATTCAGTCGTCTAGGATGCGGGTTAATGCCCCTTTCAGGCTGCAAATGTTTTTGGGACATTCAGAGCTCTCTGACACAGTTTTTGGGCCACAAACATTTTCTGGATTTTAGGGGGTCTAGGATGTCTGTAAAGCCCTTTTTTGGGCCTCCAAAGTTTTCAACCTTTTTGCAGGCCTAAGATGCATGTTAAGGCCTTTTTTGGACTGCTAAGATATACTGAACTTTCAGGGGTGTAGGATGCATTTTTCGTGCCCAATATATGGTTCGGAATTTCAGTGTTCTAGGGTGCCGGTTAATGCTCCTTTCAAGCTGCAAATGTTTTTGGGTCATTCAGAGCTCTCTGACAGTTTTTGGGCCACCAACATTTTCTGGACTTTACGGGGTCTAGGATGTCTGTAAACCCCTTTTTTGGGCCTCCAAAGTTTTCAACCTTTTTGCAGGCCTAAGATGCATTTTAAGGCATTTTTTTGGGCTGCTAACATATACTGAACTTTCAGGGGTGTAGGATGCATTTTGCGTGCCCAATATATTTTTGGGAATTACAGTGGTCTAGGATGCGGGTTAATGCCCCTTTCAGGCTGCAAATGTTTTTGGGACATTCAGAGCTCTCTGACACAGTTTTTCGGCCACCAACATTTTCTGGACTTTAGGGGGTCTAGGATGCCTGTAAACCCCTTCTTTGGGCATCCAAAGTTTTCAAGATTTTTGCAGGCTAAGATGCATTTTAAGGCCTTTTTTGGGATGCCAACATATTCTGAACTTTCAGGGGTGTAGGATGCGGGTTAATGCCCCTTTCGGGCTTCAAATGTTTTTGGGACATTCAGAGCTCTCTGGCACAGTTCTTGGGCCACCAACATTTTCTGGACTTTAGGGGGGTCTAGGATGCTTGTAAGCCCCTTTTTTGGGCCTCTAAAGTTTTCAATATTTTTGCAGGCCTAAGATGCATTTTAATGTCTTTAATGGCTGCTAACATATTCTGAACTTTCAGGGGTGTAGGATGCATTTTTAGTGCCCAAAATATTTTTGGGAATTTCAGTGGTCTAGAATGTGGGTTAATGCCCCTATCAGGCTGGAAATGTTTCTGGGACATTCAGAGCTCTCTGACACCGTTTTTGGGCCACCAACATTTTCTGGACGTTAGGGGGTCTAGGATGCCTGTAAACCCCTTTTTTGGGCCTCCAAAGTTTTCAACAGTTTTGCAGACCTAAAATGCATTCTAAGGCCTTTTTTGGGCTGCTAACACATTCTAATCTGTCAGGGGTGTAGGATCATTTTTTGTGCCCAAAATATTTTTGGGAATTTCAGTGGTCTAAGATGCGGGTTAATGCCCCTTTCAGGTTTGAAATGTTTTTGGGACATTCAGAGCTCTCTGACACAGTTTTTCGGCCACCAACATTTTCTGGACTTTAGGGGGTCTAGGATGCCTGTAAACCCCTTTTTTGGGCCTCCAAAGTTTTCAACCTTTTTGCAGGCCTAAGATGCATTTTAAGGCCTTTTTTGGGCTGCTAACATATACTGAACTTTCAGGGGTGTAGGATGCATTTTTCGTGCCCAATATATTTTTGGGAATTTCAGTGGTCTAGGGTGCGGGTTAATGATCCTTTCAAGCTACAAATGTGTTTGGGTCATTCAGAGCTCTCTGACAGTTTTTGGGCCACCAACATTTTCTGGACTTTAGGGGGTCTAGGATGTCTGTAAACCCCTTTTTTGGGCCTCCAAAGTTTTCAACCTTTTTGCAGGCCTAAGATGCATTTTAAGGGCTTTTTTGCCTGCTAACATATTCTGAACGTTCACGGGTGTAAGATGCATTTTCCGTGCCCAAAATATTTTTGGGAAATTCATTCGTCTAGGATGCGGGTTAATGCCCCTTTCAGGCTGCAAATGTTTTTGGGACATTCAGGGCTCTGTGGCTCAGTTTTTCGGCCACCAACATTTTCTGGACTTTAGGAGGTCTAGGATGCCTCTAAACCCCTTTCTTGGGCCTCCAAAGTTTTCAACCTTTTTGGAGGCCTAAAATGCATAAAGCCTTTTTTGGGCTGCTAACATATTCTGAACTTTCGGGGGTGTAGGATGCATTTTTCGTGCCCAAAATATTTTTGAGAATTTCAGTGGTCTAGGATGCGAGTTAATGCCCCTTTCAGGTTGCAAATGTTTTTGGGACATTCAGAGCTCTCTGAAACAGTTTTTGGGCCACCAACATTTTCTGGACTTTAGGGGGTGTAGGATGTCTGTAAACCCCTTTTTTGGGCCTCCAAAGTTTTCAACCTTTTTGCAAGCCTAAAATGCATTTTAAGGGCTTTTTTGCCTGCTAACATATTCTGAACTTTCAGGGGTATAGGATTCATTTTTTCGTTCCCAATATATTTTTGGGATTTTCAGTGGTCTAGGATGCGGGTTAATTCCCATTTCAGGCTGCAAATGTTTTTGGGACATTCAGAGCTCTCTGACAGTTTTTGGGCCACCAACATTTCCTGGACTTTAGGGGGTCTAGGATGCCTGTACACCCCTTTTTTGGGCCTCCAAAGTTTTCAACCTTTTTGCAGGCCTAAGATGCATTTTAAGGCCTCTTTTGGGCTGCTAACATATTCTGAACTTTCAGGGGTGTAGGATGCATTTTTCGTGCCCAATATATTTTTGGGAATTTCACTGGTCTAGGGTGCGGGTTAATGCCCCTTTAAAGCTGCAAATGTTTTTGGGTCATTCAGAGCTCCCTGACAGTTTTTGGGCCACCAACATTTTCTGGACTTTAGGGGGTCTAGGATGTCTGTAAACCCCTTTTTTGGGCCTCCAAAGTTTTCAACCTTTTTGCAGGCCTAAGATGCATTTTAAGGACTTTTTTGGGCTGCTAACATATACTGAACTTTCAGGGGTGTAGGGTGCATTTTTCGTGCCCAATATATTTTTGGGAATTTCAGTGGTCTAGGGTGTGGGTACATGCCCCTTTCAAGCTGCAAATGTTTTTGCGTCATTCAGAGCTCTCTGACAGTTTTTGTGCCACCAACATTTTCCGGACTTTAGGGGGTCTAGGATGTCTGTAAAACCCTTTTTTGGGCCTGAAGGTTTTAGACCTTTTTGCAGGCCTAAGATGCATTTTAAGGTCTTTTTGAGCTGCTAACATATACTGAACTTTCAGGGGGTAGGATGCATTTTCCGTGCCCAAAATATTTTTGGGAAATTCAGTGGTCTAGGATGCAGGTTAATGCCCCTTTCAGGCTGCAAATGTTTTTGGGACATCCAGAGCTCTCTGACACAGTTTTTGGGCCACCAACATTTTCTGGACTTTAGGGGGTCTAGGATGTCTGTAAAGCCCTTTTTTGGGCCTCCAAAGTTTTCAACCTTTTTGCAGGCCTTAGATGCATTTTAAGGGCTTTTTTGGCTGCTAACATATACTGAACGTTCAGGGGTATAGGATTCATTTTTTTGTTCCCAATATATTTTTGGGATTTTCAGTGGTCTAGGATGCGGGTTAATGCCCCTTTCAGGCTGCAAATGTTTTTGGGATATTCAGAGCTCTCTGACACAGTTTTTGGGCCACCAACATTTTCTGGACATTAGGGGGTCTAGGATGTCTGTAAACCCCTTTTTTGGGCCTCCAAAGTTATCAACCTTTTTGCAGGCCTAAGATGCATTTTAAGGCCTTTTTTGCCTGCTAACATATTGTGAACGTTCACGGGTGTAGGATGCATTTTCCGTGCCCAAAATATTTTTGGGAAATTCAGTCGTCTAGGATGCGGGTTAATGCCCCTTTCAGGCTGCAAATGTTTTTGGGACATTCAGAGCTCTCTGACACAGTTTTTGGGCCACACACATTTTCTGGATTTTAGGGGGTCTAGGATGTCTGTAAACCCCTTTTTTGGGCCTCCAAAGTTTTCAACCTTTTTGCAGGCCTAAGATGCATTTTAAGGCATTTTTTTGGGCTGCTAACATATACTGAACTTTCAGGGGTGTAGGATGCATTTTGCGTGCCCAATATATTTTTGGGAATTACAGTGGTCTAGGATGCGGGTTAATGCCCCTTTCAGGCTGCAAATGTTTTTGGGACATTCAGAGCTCTCTGACACAGTTTTTCGGCCACCAACATTTTCTGGACTTTAGGGGGTCTAGGATGCCTGTAAACCCCTTCTTTGGGCATCCAAAGTTTTCAAGATTTTTGCAGGGCTAAGATGCATTTTAAGGCCTTTTTTGGGATGCCAACATATTCTGAACTTTCAGGGGTGTAGGATGCGGGTTAATGCCCCTTTTGGGCTTCAAATGTTTTTGGGACATTCAGAGCTCTCTGGCACAGTTTTTGGGCCACCAACATTTTCTGGACTTTAGGGGGGTCTAGGATGCTTGTAAGCCCCTTTTTTGGGCCTCTAAAGTTTTCAATATTTTTGCAGGCCTAAGATGCATTTTAATGTCTTTATTGGCTGCTAACAGATTCTAATCTGTCAGGGGTGTAGGATGCATTTTTAGTGCCCAAAATATTTTTGGGAATTTCAGTGGTCTAGAATGTGGGTTAATGCCCCTATCAGGCTGGAAATGTTTCTGGGACATTCAGAGCTCTCTGACACCGTTTTTGGGCCACCAACATTTTCTGGACGTTAGGGGGTCTAGGATGCCTGTAAACCCCTTTTTTGGGCATCCAAAGTTTTCAACATTTTTGCAGGCCTAAGATGCATTTTAAGGCCTTTTTTGGGCTGCTAACATATACTGAACTTTCAGGGGTGTAGGATGCATTTTTCAGGCCCAATTTATTTTTGGGAATTACAGTGGTCTAGGGTGCGGGTTAATGCTCCTTTCAAGCTGCAAATGTTTTTGGGTCATTCAGAGCTCTCTGACAGTTTTTGGGCCACCAACATTTTCTGGACTTTAGGGGGTCTAGGATGTCTGTAAACCCCTTTTTTGGGCCTCCGAAGTTTTCAACCTTTTTGCAGGCCTAAGATGCATTTTAAGGGCTTTTTTGGGCTGCTAACATATACTGAACTTTCAGGGGTGTAGGATGCATTTTTCGTGCCCAATATATTTTTGGGAATTTCAGTGGTCTAGGGTGCGGGTTAATGATCCTTTCAAGCTACAAATGTGTTTGGGTCATTTAGAGCTCTCTGACAGTTTTTGGGCCACCAACATTTTCTGGACTTTAGGGGGTCTAGGATGTCTGTAAACCCCTTTTTTGGGCCTCCAAAGTTTTCAACCTTTTTGCAGGCCTAAGATGCATTTTAAGGGCTTTTTTGGCTGCTAACATATACTGAACGTTCAGGGGTATAGAATTCATTTTTTTGTTCCCAATATATTATTGGTATTTTCAGTGGTCTAGGGTGCGGGTTAATGCTCCTTTCAAGCTACAAATGTTTTTGGGACATTCAGAGCTCTCTGACACAGTTTTTGGGCCACCAACATTTTCTGGACTTTAGGGGGTCTAGGATGTCTGTAAACCCCTTTTTCGGGCCTCCAAAGTTTTCAACCTTTTTGCAGGCCTAAGATGCATTTTAAGGCCTTTTTTGCCTGCTAACATATTCTGAACATTCACGGGTGTAGGGTGCATTTTCCGTGCCCAAAATATTTTTGGGAAATTCAGTCGTCTAGGATGCGGGTTAATGCCCCTTTCAGGCTGCAAATGTTTTTGGGACATTCAGAGCTCTCTGACACAGTTTTTGGGCCACAAACATTTTCTGGACTTTAGTGGGTCTAGGATGTCTGTAAACCCCTGTTTTTAGCCTCCAAAGTTTTCAACCTTTTTGCAGGCCTAAGAAGCATTTTAAGGCTTTTTTTGGCTGCTAACATACACTGAACTTTCACGGGTGTAGTATGCATTTTTTGTGCCCAATATATTTTTGGGAATTTCAGTGGTCTAGGGTGCAGGTTAATGCCCCTTTCAGGCTGCAAATGTTTTTGGGACATTCAGAGCTCTCTGACACAGTTTTTAGGCCACCAACATTTTCTGGACATTAGGGCGTCTAGGATGTCTGTAAACCCCTTTTTTGGGCCTCCAAAGTTTTCATCCTTTTTGCAGGCCTAAGTTGCATTTTAAGACCTTTTTTGCCTGCTAACATATTCTGAACGTTCACGGGTGTAAGATGCATTTTCCGTGCCCAAAATATTTTTGGGAAATTCATTCGTCTAGGATGCGGGTTAATGCCCCTTTCAGGCTGCAAATGTTTTTGGGACATTCAGAGCTCTCTGACACAGTTTTTGGGCCACCAACATTTTCTGGACTTTAGGGGGTCTAGGATGCCTGTAAACCCCTTCTTTGGGCATCCAAAGTTTTCAAGATTTTTGCAGGGCCAAGATGCATTTTAAGGCCTTTTTTGGGATGCCAACATATTCTGAACTTTCAGGGGTGTAGGATGCGGGTTAATGCCCCTTTTGGGCTTCAAATGTTTTTGGGACATTCAGAGCTCTCTGACACAGTTTTTGGGCCACCAACATTTACTGGACTTTAGGGGGGTCTAGGATGCCTGTAAACCCCTTTTTTGGGCCTCTAAAGTTTTCAATATTTTTGCAGGCCTAAGATGCATTTTAAGGCCTTTTTTGGGCTGCTAACACATTCTGAACTTTCAGGGGTGTAGGATCATTTTTTGTGCCCAAAATATTTTTGGGAAATTCAGTGGTCTAGGATGCGTGTTAATGCCCCTTTCAGGTTGGAAATGTTTTTGGGACATTCAGAGCTCTCTGACACAGTTTTTCGGCCACCAACATTTTCTGGACTTTAGGGGGTCTAGGATGCCTGTAAACCCCTTCTTTGGGCATCCAAAGTTTTCAACATTTTTGCAGGGCTAAGATGCATTTTAATGTCTTTATTGGCTGCTAACATATTCTGAACTTTCAGGGGTGTAGGATGCATTTTTAGTGCCCAAAATATTTTTCTGAATTTCAGTGGTCTAGAATGCGGGTTAATGCCCCTATCAGGCTGGAAATGTTTCTGGGACATTCAGAGCTCTCTGACACCTTTTTTGGGCCACCAACATTTTCTGGACTTTACGGGGTGTAGGATGCCTGTAAACGCCTTTTTTGGGCCTCCAAAGTTTTCAACCTTTTTGCAGGCCTTAGATGCATTTTAAGGGCTTTTTTGGCTGCTAACATATACTGAACGTTCAGGGGTATAGGATTAATTTTTTTGTTCCCAATATATTTTTGGGATTTTCAGTGGTCTAGGATGCGGGTTAATGCCCCTTTCAGGCTGCAAATGTTTTTGGGACATTCAGAGCTCTCTGACACAGTTTTTGGGCCACCAACTTTTTCTGGACTTTACGGGGTCTAGGATATCTGTAAACCCCTTTTTTGAGCCTCCAAAATTATCAACCTTTTTGCAGGCCTAAGATGCATTTTAAGGCCTTTTTTGCCTGCTAACATATTCTGAACGTTCACGGGTGTAGGATGCATTTTCCGTGCCCAAAATATTTTTGGGAAATTCAGTCGTCTAGGATGCGGGTTAATGCCCCTTTCAGGCTGCAAATGTTTTTGGGACATTCAGAGCTCTCTGACACAGTTTTTGGGCCACCAACATTTTCTGGACTTTACGGGGTCTAGGATGTCTGTAAATCCCTTTTTTGGGCCTCCAAAGTTTTCAACCTTTTTGCAGGCCTAAATTGCATTTTAAGACCTTTTTTGCCTGCTAACATATTCTGAACGTTCACGGGTGTAAGATGCATTTTCCGTGCCCAAAATATTTTTGGGAAATTCATTCGTCTAGGATGCGGGTTAATGCCCCTTTCAGGCTGCAAATGTTTTTGGGACATTCAGAGCTCTCTGACACAGTGTTTGGGCCACAAACATTTTCTGAACTTTAGGGGGTCTAGGATGTCTGTAAAGCCCTTTTTTGGGCCTCCAAAGTTTTCAACCTTTTTGCAGGCCTTAGATGCATTTTAAGGGCTTTTTTGGCTGCTAACATATACTGAACGTTCAGGGGTATAGGATTCATTTTTTTGTTCCCAATATATTTTTGGGAAATTCAGTCGTCTAGGATGCGGGTTAATGCCGATTTCAGGCTGCAAATGTTTTTGGGACATTCAGAGCTCTCTGACACAGTTTTTGGGCCACCAACATTTTCTGGACTTTACGGGGTCTAGGATGTCTGTAAACCCCTTTTTTGGGCCTCCAAAGTTATCAACCTTTTTGCAGGCCTAAAATGCATTTTAAGGCCTTTTTTGCCTGCTAACATATTCTGAACGTTCATGGGTGTAGGATGCATTTTCCGTGCCCAAAATATTTTTGGGAAATTCAGTCGTCTAGGATGCAGGTTAATGCCCCTTTCAGGCTGCAAATGTTTTTGGGACATTCAGAGCTCTCTGACACAGTTTTTGGGCCACCAACATTTTCTGGACTTTAGGGGGTCTAGGATGCCTGTAAACCCCTTCTTTGGGCATCCAAAGTTTTCAAGATTTTTGCAGGGCCAAGATGCATTTTAAGGCCTTTTTTGGGATGCCAACATATTCTGAACTTTCAGGGGTGTAAGATGCATTTTTCGTGCCGAAAATATCTTTGGGAATTTCAGTGGTCTAGGATGCGGGTTAATGCCCCTTTCAGGTTATAAATGTTTTTGGGACATTCAGAGCTCTCTGACACAGTTTTTGGACCACCAACATTTTCTAGACTTTAGGTGGTCTAGGATGCCTGTAAACCCCTTCTTTGGGCATCCAAAGTTTTCAACATTTTTGCAGGGCTAAGATGCATTTTAAGGCCTTTTTTGGGATGCCAACATATTCTGAACTTTCAGGGGTGTAGGATGCGGGTTAATGCCCCTTTCGGGCTTCAAATGTTTTTGGGACATTCAGAGCTCTCTGGCACAGTTTTTGGGCCACCAACATTTACTGGAATTTAGGGGGGTCTAGGATGCCTGTAAACCCCTTTTTTGGGCCTCCAAAGTTTTCAACCTTTTTGCAGGCCTAAAATGCATTTTAAGGCCTTTTTTGCCAGCTAACATATTCTGAACGTTCATGGGTGTAGAATGCATTTTCCGTGCCCAAAATATTTTTGGGAAATTCAGCTCTCTCTGGCACAGTTTTTGGGCCACCAACATTTTCTGGACTTTAGGGGGTCTAGGATGCCTGTAAACCCCTTTTTTGGGCCTCTAAAGTTTTCAATATTTTTGCAGGCCTAAGATGCATTTTAAGGCCTTTTTTGGGCTGCTAACACATTCTGAACTTTCAGGGGTGTAGGATCATTTTTTGTGCCCAAAATATTTTTGGGAAATTCAGTGGTCTAGAATGCGGGTTAATGCCCCTATCAGGCTGGAAATGTTTCTTCGACATTCAGAGCTCTCTGACACCTTTTTTGGGCCACCAACATTTTCTGGACTTTACGGGGTGTAGGATGCCTGTAAACCTCTTTTTTGGGCCTCTAAAGTTTTCAATATTTTTGCAGGCCTAAAATGCATTCTAAGGCCTTTTTTGGGCTGATAACATATTCTAAACTGTCAGGGGTGTAGGATGCATTTTTTTCGTGCCAAAAATATTTTTGGGAATTTCAGTGTTCTAGAATGCGGGTTAATGCCCCTTTCAGGCTGCACATGTTTTTGGGACATTCAGAGCTCTATGGCTCAGTTTTTGGGCCACCAACATTTTCTGGACTTCAGGGGTCTAGGATGCCTATAAACCCCTTTTTTCGGCCTCTAATGTTTTCAATATTTTTGCTGGTCTAAGAAGCATTTTAAGGCCTTTTTTGGGCTGCTAACACATTCTGAACTTTCAGGGGTTTAGGATGCATTTTTCGTGCCTAAAATATTTTTGGGAATTTCAGTGGTCTAGGATGCGGGTTAATGTCCCTTTCAGGTTGCACATTTTTTGGGACATTCAGAGCTCTCTGACACAGTTTTTCGGCCACCAACATTTTCTGGACTTTAGGGGGTCTTGGATGCCTGTAAACCCCTTCTTTGGGCATCCAAGGTTTTCAACATTTTTGCAGGGCTAAGATGCATTTTCAGGCCTTTTTTGGGATGCCAACATATTCTGAACTTTCAGGGGTGTAGGATGCATTTTTCGTGCCCAAAATATCTTTGGGAATTTCACTGTTCTAGGATGCGGGTTAATGCCCCTTTCGGGCTGCAAATGTTTTTTGGACATTCAGAGCTCTCTGACACAGTTTTTGGGCCACCAACATTTGCTGGACTTTAGGGGGTCTAGGATGCCGGTAAACCCCTTTTTTGGGCCTCCAAAGTTTCAACATTTTCGCAGGCGTAAGATTCATTTTAAGGCCTTTTTTGGGCTGCTAACATATTCTGAACTTATGGGGTGTGGGATGCATTTTTCGTGCCCAAAATATTTTTGGGAATTTCAGTGGTTTAGGATGTGGGTTAATGCCCCTTTCAGGTTGCACATGTTTTTGGGACATTCAGAGCTCTCTGACACAGTTTTTGGGCCACCAACATTTTCTGGACTTTAGGGGGTCTACGATGCCTGTAAACCCCTTTTTTGGGCATCCACAGTTTTCAACATTTTTGCAGGGCTAAGATGCATTTTAAGGCCTTTTTTGGGATGCCAAAATATTCTGAACTTTCAGTTGTGTAGGATGCATTTTCCGTGCCCAAAATGTTTTTGGGAAATTCAGTCGTCTAGGATGCGGGTTAATGTCCCTTTCAGGCTGCAAATGTTTTTTGGGACATTCAGAGCTCTCTGACACAGTTTTCGGGCCACAAACACTTTCCGGACTTTAGGGGGTCTAGGATGTCTGTAAAGCCCTTTTTTGGGCCTCCAAAGTTTTCAACCTTTTTGCAGGCCTAAGATGCATTTTAAGGCCTTTTTTGCCTGCTAACATATTCTGAACGTTCACAGGTGTAGGATGCATTTTCCGTGCCCAAAATATTTTTGGGAAATTCAGTCGTCTAGGATGCGTGTTAATGTCCCTTTCAGGCTGCAAATGTTTTTTGGGACATTCAGAGCTCTCTGACACAGTTTTCGGGCCACAAACACTTTCCGGACTTTAGGGGGTCTAGGGTGTCTGTAAAGCCCTTTTTTGGGCCTCCAAAGTTTTCAACCTTTTTGCAGGCATTAGATGCATTTTAAGGGTTTTTTTGGCTGCTAACATATACTGAACGTTCAGGGGTATAGGATTCATTTTTTTGTTCCCAATATATTTTTGGGAATTTCAGTGGTCTAGGGTGCAGGTTAATGCCCCTTTCAGGCTGCAAATGTTTTTGGGACATTCAGAGCTCTCTGACACAGTGTTTGGGCCACAAACATTTTCTGGACTTTAGGGGGTCTAGGATGTCTGTAAAGCCCTTTTTTGGGCCTCCAAAGTTTTCAACCTTTTTGCAGGCCTAAGATGCATGTTAAGGCCTTTTTTGGGCTGCTAACATATACTGAACTTTCAGGGGTGTAGGATGCATTTTTCGTGCACAATATAATGTTGGGAATTTCGGTGGTCTGGGGTGCGGGTTAATGCTCCTTTCAAGCTGCAAATGTTTTTGGGTCATTCAGAGCTCTCTGACAGTTTTTGGGCCACCAACATTTTCTGGACTTTACGGGGTCTAGGATGTCTGTAAACCCCTTTTTTAGGCCTCCAAAGTTATGAACCTTTTTGCAGGCCTAAGAAGCATTTTAAGGCCTTTTTTGGGCTGCTAACATATACTGAACTTTCAGGGGTGTAGGATGCATTTTTCGTGCCCAATATATTTTTGGGAATTACAGTGGTCTAGGGTGCGGGTTAATGCGCCTTTCAAGCTGCAAATGTTTTTGGGTCATTCAGAGCTCTCTGACACAGTTTTTGGGCCACCAACATTTTCTGGACTTTAGGGGGTGTAGGATACCTGTAAACCACTTTTTTGGGCCTTCAAAGTTTTCAACCTTTTTGCAGGCCTAAGATGCATTTTAAGGCCTTTTTTGCCTGCTAACATATTCTGAACTTTCACGGGTGTAGGATGCATTTTCCGTGCCCAAAATATTTTTGGGAAATTCAGTCTAGGATGCTGGTTAATGCCCCTTTCAGGCTGCAAATATTTCTGGGCCATTCAGAGCTCTCTGACACAGTTTTTCGGCCACCAACATTTTCTGGACTTTAGGGGGTCTAGGATGCCTGTAAACCCCTTCTTTAGTCATCCAAAGTTTTCAACATTTTTGCAGGGCTAAGATGCATTTTAAGGCCTTTTTTGGGATGCCAACATATTCTGAACTTTCAGGGGTGTAGGATGCGGGTTAATGCCCCTTTCGGGCTTCAAATGTTTTTGGGACATTCAGAGCTCTCTGGCACAGTTTTTGGGCCACCAACATTTACTGGACTTTAGGGGGGTCTAGGATGCCTGTAAACCCCTTTTTTGGGCCTCCAAAGTTTTCAACCTTTTTGCAGGCCTAAAATGCATTTTAAGGCCTTTTTTGCCAGCTAACATATTCTGAACGTTCATGGGTGTAGAATGCATTTTTCGTGCCCAAAATATTTTTGGGAAATTCAGTCGTTTAGGATGCGGGTTAATGCCCCTATCAGGCTGCAAATGTTTCTGGGACATTCAGCTCTCTCTGGCACAGTTTTTGGGCCACCAACATTTTCTGGACTTTAGGGGGTCTAGGATGCCTGTAAACCCCTTTTTTGGGCCTCTAAAGTTTTCAATATTTTTGCAGGCCTAAGATGCATTTTAAGGCCTTTTTTGGGCTGCTAACACATTCTGAACTTTCAGGGGTGTAGGATCATTTTTTGTGCCCAAAATATTTTTGGGAAATTCAGTGGTCTAGGATGCGCGTTAATGCCCCTTTCAGGTTGGAAATGTTTCTGGGACATTCAGAGCTCTCTGACACCTTTTTTGGGCCACCAACATTTTCTGGACTTTACGGGGTGTAGGATGCCTGTAAACCTCTTTTTTGGGCCTCCAAAGTTTTCAACAGTTTTGCAGGCCTAAAATGCATTCTAAGGCCTTTTTTGGGCTGATAACATATTCTAAACTGTCAGGGGTGTAGGATACATTTTTTTCGTGCCAAAAATATTTTTGGGAATTTCAGTGTTCTAGAATGCGGGTTAATGCCCCTTTCAGGCTGCAAATGTTTTTGGGACATTCAGAGCTCTATGGCTCAGTTTTTGGGCCACCAACATTTTCTGGACTTCAGGGGTCTAGGATGCCTATAAACCCCTTTTTTCGGCCTCTAATGTTTTCAATATTTTTGCTGGTCTAAGAAGCATTTTAAGGCCTTTTTTGGGCTGCTAACACATTCTGAACTTTCAGGGGTTTAGGATGCATTTTTCGTGCCTAAAATATTTTTGGGAATTTCAGTGGTCTAGGATGCGGGTTAATGTCCCTTTCAGGTTGCACATTTTTTGGGACATTCAGAGCTCTCTGACACAGTTTTTCGGCCACCAACATTTTCTGGACTTTAGGGGGTCTTGGATGCCTGTAAACCCCTTCTTTGGGCATCCAAAGTTTCAACATTTTCGCAGGCGTAAGATGCATTTTAAGGCCTTTTTTGGGCTGCTAACATATTCTGAACTTATGGGGTGTGGGATGCATTTTTCGTGCCCAAAATATTTTTGGGAATTTCAGTGGTTTAGGATGTGGGTTAATGCCCCTTTCAGGTTGCAAATGTTTTTGGGACATTCAGAGCTCTCTGACATAGTTTTTGGGCCACCAACATTTTCTGGACTTTAGGGGGTCTACGATGCCTGTAAACCCCTTTTTTGGGCATCCACAGTTTTCAACATTTTTGCAGGGCTAAGATGCATTTTAAGGCCTTTTTTGGGATGCCAAAATATTCTGAACTTTCAGTTGTGTAGGATGCATTTTTCGTGCCCAAAATATTTTTGGGAATTTCAGTGGTCTAGGATGCGGGTTAATGCCCCTTTCAGGCTGCAAATGTTTTTGGGACATTCAGAGCTCTCTGGCACAGTTTTGGGCCACCAACATTTTCTGGACTTTAGGGGGTCTAGGGTGTCTGTAAAGCCCTTTTTTGGGCCTCCAAAGTTTTCAACCTTTTTGCAGGCATTAGATGCATTTTAAGGGCTTTTTTGGCTGCTAACATATACTGAACGTTCAGGGGTATAGGATTCATTTTTTTGTTCCCAATATATTTTTGGGAATTTCAGTGGTCTAGGGTGCAGGTTAATGCCCCTTTCAGGCTGCAAATGTTTTTGGGACATTCAGAGCTCTCTGACACAGTGTTTGGGCCACAAACATTTTCTGGACTTTAGGGGGTCTAGGATGTCTGTAAAGCCCTTTTTTGGGCCTCCAAAGTTTTCAACCTTTTTGCAGGCCTAAGATGCATGTTAAGGCCTTTTTTGGGCTGCTAACATATACTGAACTTTCAGGGGTGTAGGATGCATTTTTCGTGCACAATATAATGTTGGGAATTTCGGTGGTCTGGGGTGCGGGTTAATGCTCCTTTCAAGCTGCAAATGTTTTTGGGTCATTCAGAGCTCTCTGACAGTTTTTGGGCCACCAACATTTTCTGGACTTTACGGGGTCTAGGATGTCTGTAAACCCCTTTTTTGGGCCTCCAAAGTTTTCAACCTTTTTGCAGGCCTAAGTTGCATTTTAAGACCTTTTTTGCCTGCTAACATATTCTGAATGTTCACGGGTGTAAGATGCATTTTCCGTGCCCAAAATATTTTTGGGAAATTCAGTCGTCTAGGATGCGGGTTAATGCCCCTTTCAGGCTGCAAATGTTTTTGGGACATTCAGAGCTCTCTGACACAGTTCTTGGGCCACCAACATTTTCTGGACTTTACGGGGTCTAGGATATCTGTAAACCCCTTTTTTGGGCCTCCAAAGTTATCAACCTTTTTGCAGGCCTAAGATGCATTTTAAGGCCTTTTTTGCCTGCTAACATATTCTGAACGTTCACGGGTGTAGGATGCATTTTTCGTGCCCAATATATTGCTGGGAATTTCAGTAGTCTAGGGTGTGGGTTAATGCTCCTTTCAAGCTGCAAATGTTTTTGGGTCATTCAGAACTCTCTGACAGTTTTTGGGCCACCAACATTTTCTGGACTTTACGGGATCTAGGATGTCTGTAAACCCCTTTTTTAGGCCTCCAAAGTTATGAACCTTTTTGCAGGCCTAAGAAGCATTTTAAGGCCTTTTTTGGGCTGCTAACATATACTGAACTTTCAGGGGTGTAGGATGCATTTTTCGTGCCCAATATATTTTTGGGAATTACAGTGGTCTAGGGTGCGGGTTAATGCCCCTTTCAAGCTGCAAATGTTTTTGGGTCATTCAGAGCTCTCTGTCAGTTTTTGGGCCATCAACATTTTCTGGACTTTAGGGGGTCTAGGATGTCTGTAAACCCCTTTTTTGGGCCTCCAAAGTTTTCAACCTTTTTGCAGGCCTAAGATGCATTTTAAGGCATTTTTTTGGGCTGCTAACATATACTGAACTTTCAGGGGTGTAGGATGCATTTTTCGTGCCCAATATATTTTTGGGAATTACAGTGGTCTAGGGTGCGGGTTAATGCTCCTTTCAAGCTGCAAATGTTTTTGGGTCATTCAGAGCTCTCTGACACAGTTTTTGGGCCACCAACATTTTCTGGACTTTAGGGGGTGTAGGATACCTGTAAACCACTTTTATGGGCCTTCAAAGTTTTCAACCTTTTTGCAGGCCTAAGATGCATTTTAAGGCCTTTTTTGCCTGCTAACATATTCTGAACGTTCACGGGTGTAGGATGCATTTTCCGTGCCCAAAATATTTTTGGGAAATTCAGTCTAGGATGCTGGTTAATGCCCCTTTCAGGCTGCAAATGTTTTTGGGACATTCAGAGCTCTCTGAAACAGTTTTTCGGCCACCAACATTTTCTGGACTTTAGGGGGTCTAGGATGCCTGTAAACCCCTTCTTTGGGCATCCACAGTTTTCAACATTTTTGCAGGGCTAAGATGCATTTTAAGGCCTTTTTTGGGATGCCAACATATTCTGAACTTTCAGGGGTGTAGGATGCATTTTTCATGCCCAAAATATCTTTGGGAATTTCAGTGGTCTAGGATGCGGGTTAATGCCCCTTTCAGGTCATAAATGTTTTTGGGACATTCAGAGCTCTCTGACACAGTTTTTGGACCACCAACATTTTCTAGACTTTAGGTGGTCTAGGATGCCTGTAAACCCCTTCTTTGGGCATCCAAAGTTTTCAACACATTTGCAGGGCTAAGATGCATTTTAAGGCCTTTTTTGGGATGCCAACATATTCTGAACTTTCAGGGGTGTAGGATGCGGGTTAATGCCCCTTTCGGGCTTCAAATGTTTTTGGGACATTCAGAGCTCTCTGGCACAGTTTTTGGGCCACCAACATTTTCTGGACTTTAGGGGGTCTAGGATGCTTGTAAGCCCCTTTTTTGGGCCTCTAAAGTTTTCAATATTTTTGCAGGCCTAAGATGCATTTTAATGACTTTATTGGCTGCTAACATATTCTGAACGTTCATGGGTGTAGGATGCATTTTCCGTGCCCAAAATATTTTTGGGAAATTCAGTCGTCTAGGATGCGGGATAATGCCCCGATCAGGCTGCAAATGTTTCTGGGACATTCAGCTCTCTCTGGCACAGTTTTTGGGCCACCAACATTTTCTGGACTTTAGGGGGGTCTAGGATGCCTGTAAACCCCTTTTTTGGGCCTCTAAAGTTTTCAATATTTTTTCAGGCCTTAGATGCATTTTAAGGCCTCAGACCCCCATCGACGTGGAGAGGGCAGGAGCCCCCCACCACCGTCCAGGACCGCAGGACGTCCAGGATCTCAGCGGAGCCCTCCCGACTCGACGGAGGCAGCGTGTTCCCCTCACAGGATCCGCAGAAGATTTCTGCCATCTGCCCCCCCTGGGCACCCCCCTGCATGTGGCCATCTGCTCCCCCTGGGCACCTCAGCACAGAAGCCCCTACCGCCTCCTGCGCCCCTAGAAACACGCGCGCCGACATTTTTAAAAAAAACAAAATGTCTGGCGCGATGCGGCCCGGAAGCGAGGCTTGGCATTACACGTTGCCTAGCAACGGTGTGTAGGCTGCTTTTAAGCCCACACATCCGCCGGCAGGCGGAAGCCGGCGGCCACCCAAGGCCAACATAAGGCCGTCTGCCCTGTTTGCCCCCTCAGACCCCCATCGACGTGGAGAGGGCAGGAGCCCCCCACCACCATCCAGGACCGCAGGACGTCCAGGATCTCAGTGGAGACCTCCCGACTCGACGGAGGCGGCGTGTTCCCCTCACAGGATCCGCAGAAGATTTCTGCCATCTGCCCCCCCTGGGTACCCCCCTGCATCTGGCCATCTGCTCCCCCTGGGCACCTCAGCACAGAAGCCCCTACCGCCTCCTGCGCCCCTAGAAACATGCGCGCCGACATTTTTTTTAAAAACAAAATGTCGGGCGCGATGCGGCCCGAAAGCGAGGCTTGGCATTACACGTTGCCTAGCAACGGTGTGTAGGCTGCTTTTAAGCCCACACATCTGCCGGCAGGCGGAAGCCGGCGGCCACCCAAGGCCAACATAAGGCCGTCTGCCCTGTTTGCCCCTGTTCGCTCCGGGGAGCTACTGTTACTGATAGACCCCTGATTCCCCACGCAAAGTTCACAGGCAAACTCCGCATTAAGGAAAAACTTTTTTAATGCACTGAACGCGGATGATCGTATATATACTGGACATTAATCCACGTGAGTACTGTTACTGTTAAACTGCTATGCTATAACTAGCTACAGTAGTGCTCACCTGTTACCCCTGTCACGTGCTATGCCCCATGCCCTGGATCAGACACCCATTGTCCTATATTGTGCTTTTTGATCGTTACATGGTTCATGCTATGCCTGGTGTTGTGCCTCACGGTAACCCACAAGTGAATTGTGCCCCATGGTCGCCCACAGACCAGTTTAGAATTGTATTGTGCCCTATGGTCGCCCACAGACCACATTTCAGTTGTGTTGTGCCCCATGGTCGCCTACAGACCAGTTTAGAATTGTATTGTGCCCTATGGTCGCCCACAGACCACATTTCAGTTGTGTTGTGCCCCATGGTCGCATACAGACCAGTTTAGAATTGTATTGTGCCCTATGGTCGCCCACAGACCACATTTCAGTTGTGTTGTGCCCCATGGTCGCCTACAGACCAGTTTAGAATTGTATTGTGCCCTATGGTCGCCCACAGACCACATATCAGTTGTGTTGTGCCCCATGGTCAAAATGCTCTTTTGTGATATTGACTGCCCCAAACTGCCCTGATTTACTTTGTGACCTGACCAACAGCGTTTTTGCCCACCTACCTGTACATCTCTTATTTACCAATGCAGCCCCCTAGCCCACACCCCAAAGCGCCTACATACCTCCCTTCCACTTTTTCCATCTTTCTCACATCCCTCTCCTTTCTGGCCACCTGCAACATGTTGCATGCGCACCCAGACCAACATGCCCACCTTTGCCCTACCCCACCATCTGATCTCATACACAACACACCGTCATATGCACTCCATCCCACACTCAACTTCCTTACCGATCTGGTCGGACACCACCCACTCCACCTCAGGCTCTGTAGACTAAGAACTCGCACCAAACACCTCCTTACTCTCCGCAGTACTCCACACTCCACACTCCTTAGGAACTACAGACTCAGCTCTCTACAGACAAACACCCCTTTTTGCCTTCAGAGAAGTCTCAGAGACGGAAGTCAAGGACCTCCTTAAAAAAATCAAACCCTCCACATGCAAAGGGGATATCTGCCCACCCTCCGTAATCAAAGAGTGCGCAGAATACCTCACCCCCATCATCACGGCTTTTATCAATGCCTCTTTCGCATCTGGAAGTGTACCACAATGCCTAAAAGAAGCTTGGGTCCGCCCGCTCCTAAACAAACCCTCTCTCGATCCTTCCTCCCCTAACAACTATCGCCCCATCACCACCATCCCCTTTCTCCTTAAAATCCTAGACAAAGCCGCACACAATCAAATCCAACACTACCTGGAAACCAACACCATCCTAGGCAAAAGACAGTCAGGTTTCCGCAAAGGCAATGGGACTGAATCTGCTCTTCTAGATTTAAAAAATCAAATTACTAAAATAATGGACACAGGCACACCTGACCTCCTCCTCCTACTCGACCTTTCTGCAGCATTCGATCTGGTCGACCACAGCATTCTCACATCGCACCTCTCCAATGCTGCACACTTCTCTCACAAGGCTACCACTTGGATCACATCCTTCCTTGAAGGCAGGGCCATGAAAGTGTACTCTGACCAGAATAGCGCCCCCCCCCCACCACTATCAATTGTGGAGTCCCACAAGGGTCCTGCACCGCACCGACCCTCTACAACCTATTCACCAAACCCCTCTTTGACTTACTGGACTCCCGCAACATAGCGTACACCAACTACGCTGATGACACGCAAGTCCTCCTCCCCCTCTCTGGAGACTACGACCTTGACTCAGAAGCCCTCCTCAAAATCTACTCGACTATCCAAACATGGATCAATGGTCTCTGCCTAAACGGAGACAAAACCGAAATCATCATCCTAGCCCCTAACGAAACTCTAACCAAACTCAGCCCCGATTATTCGCACATGATCATCGACAGTATTAGCATACCTGTCTACTCTGCCGTCAAGACCTTAGGAGTCTACATTGACGCGACACTCTCAATGACAAGACAAACCAGCGCCATTGCCTCAGCTTCTGCTCTGACCACCAAACTCATCTACGCCATAAAACCCTACCTCACCACGCCCAACTGCCTCTCCATAGCCAGAGCTACGATAGGAGCCAGATTGGACTACTGTAACGCCCTCCTGGCAGGCACTTCGTCAAAAACCTAAACAGGCTCCAAATAGTGCAAAACAATGCCCTCCGTGCTGCACTACACATTCCCAAAACTGAATATATCTCACAGGCCAGAAGACGCGTCCACTGGCTCCCAGTCAAGGAAAGGATCAACTTTAAAATCCTTACCCTCACACACAAATGCATCAACCACACAGCACCCCCCTACCTATCTGAAACTATAACCAAGAACTCCTCCATCCGCCCCAGAAGAAGTCATCACGCCAACCAACTCCAAGTACCCACTGTAAAAAGAGCCAAAGCCGGCGGCATTGGCTTCCCTCGCATAGCACCTAAGCTCTGGAAGGCCCTCCCCAACTCGCTCAGAGCAGAACCATCTCTGTATCTCTTTCGCAAATCCCTCAAAACCATGCTATTCAACTAACTCCACCTTCCCTTCACCCACTTCAGCTCGCACACATCTGATACGAAAAGTGTTCGATACGAAATGTTTCCTGTAATGAAAATTGCTTTGTAACCATCTTCCTTCCATTGCAGCGAGACTATGTATGTATTCATGTAACAGCGCCACGATGCCCCCGGGCTGACGTGCGCTTTAAATAAATCCGAATAAATAAATAAATAAATAAAGGTCTTTTTTGGCTGCTAACATATTCTGAACTTTCAGGGGTGTAGGATCATTTTTTGTGCCCAAAATATTTTTGGGAATTTCAGTGGTCTAGGATGCGGGTTAATGCCCCTTTCAGGTTGGAAATGTTTTAGGGACATTCAGAGCTCTCTGACACAGTTTTTCGGCCACCAACATTTTCTGGACTTTAGGGGGTCTAGGATGCCTGTAAACCCCTTCTTTGGGCATCCAAAGTTTTCAACATTTTTATCAGGGCTAAGATGCATTTTAAGGCCTTTTTTTGCCTGCTAACATATACTGAACTTTCAGGGGTGTAGGATGCATTTTTCGTGCCCAATATATTTTTGGGAATTTCAGTGGTCTAGGGTGCGGGTTCATGCTCCTTTCAAGCTGCAAATGTTTTTGGGACATTCAGAGCTCTCTGACAGTTTTTGGTCCAACAACATTTTCTGGACTTTAGGGGGTCTAGGATGTCTGTAAAGACCTTTTTTGGGCCTCCAATGTTTTCAACCTTATTCCAGGCCTTAGATGCATTTTAAGGGCTTTTTTGGCTGCTAACATATTCTGAACGTTCATGGGTGTAGGATGCATTTTCCGTGCCCAAAATATTTTTGGGAAATTCAGTGGTCTAGGATGCGGGTTAATGCCCCTTTCAGGCTGCAAATGTTTTTGGGACATTCAGAGCTCTCTGACACAGTTTTTCGGCCACCAACATTTTCTGGACTTTAGGGGGTCTTGGATGCCTGTAAACCCCTTCTTTGGGCATCCAAAGTTTCAACATTTTCGCAGGCGTAAGATGCATTTTAAGGCCTTTTTTGGGCTGCTAACATATACTGAACTTTCAGGGGTGTAGGATGCATTTTTCGTGCCCAATATATTTTTGGGAATTACAGTGGTCTAGGGTGCGGGTTAATGCCCCTTTCAAGCTGCAAATGTTTTTGGGTCATTCAGAGCTCTCTGACACAGTTTTTGGGCCACCAACATTTTCTGGACTTTAGGGGGTGTAGGATACCTGTAAACCACTTTTTTGGGCCTTCAAAGTTTTCAACCTTTTTGCAGGCCTAAGATGCATTTTAAGGCCTTTTTTGCCTGCTAACATATTCTGAACGTTCACGGGTGTAGGATGCATTTTCCGTGCCCAAAATATTTTTGGGAAATTCAGTCTAGGATGCTGGTTAATGCCCCTTTCAGGCTGCAAATGTTTTTGGGCCATTCAGAGCTCTCTGACACAGTGTTGGACCACCAACATTTTCTAGACTTTAGGTGGTCTAGGATGCCTGTAAACCCCTTCTTTGGGCATCCAAAGTTTTCAACATTTTTGCAGGGCTAAGATGCATTTTAAGGCCTTTTTTGGGATGCCAACATATTCTGAACTTTCAGGGTTGTAGGATGCGGGTTAATGCCCCTTTCGGGCTTCAAATGTTTTTGGGACATTCAGAGCTCTCTGGCACAGTTTTTGGGCCACCAACATTTACTGGACTTTAGGGGGGTCTAGGATGCCTGTAAACCCCTTTTTTGGGCCTCCAAAGTTTTCAACCTTTTTGCAGGCCTAAAATGCATTTTAAGGCCTTTTTTGCCAGCTAACATATTCTGAACGTTCATGGGTGTAGAATGCATTTTCCGTGCCCAAAATATTTTTGGGAAATTCAGTCGTTTAGGATGCGGGTTAATGCCCCTATCAGGCTGCAAATGTTTCTGGGACATTCAGCTCTCTCTGGCACAGTTTTTGGGCCACCAACATTTTCTGGACTTTAGGGGGTCTAGGATGCCTGTAAATTCTTTTTTGGGCCTCTAAAGTTTTCAATATTTTTGCAGGCCTAAGATGCATTTTAAGGCCTTTTTTGGGCTGCTAACACATTCTGAACTTTCAGGGGTGTAGGATCATTTTTTGTGCCCAAAATATTTTTGGGAAATTCAGTGGTCTAGGATGCGCGTTAATGCCCCTTTCAGGTTGGAAATGTTTTTGGGACATTCAGAGATCTCTGACACAGTTTTTCGGCCACCAACATTTCTGGACTTTAGGGGGTCTAGGATGCCTGTAAACCCCTTCTTTGGGCATCCAAAGTTTTCAACATTTTTGCAGGGCTAAGATGCATTTTAATGTCTTTATTGGCTGCTAACATATTCTGAACTTTCAGGGGTGTAGGATGCATTTTTAGTGCCCAAAATATTTTTCTGAATTTCAGTGGTCTAGAATGCGGGTTAATGCCCCTATCAGGCTGGAAATGTTACTGGGACATTCAGAGCTCTCTGACACCTTTTTTGGGCCACCAACATTTTCTGGACTTTACGGGGTGTAGGATGCCTGTAAACCTCTTTTTTGGGCCTCCAAAGTTTTCAACAGTTTTGCAGGCCTAAAATGCATTCTAAGGCCTTTTTTGGGCTGATAACATATTCTAAACTGTCAGGGGTGTAGGATACATTTTTTTCGTGCCAAAAATATTTTTGGGAATTTCAGTGTTCTAGAATGCGGGTTAATGCCCCTTTCAGGCTGCAAATGTTTTTGGGACATTCAGAGCTCTATGGCTCAGTTTTTGGGCCACCAACATTTTCTGGACTTCAGGGGTCTAGGATGCCTATAAACCCCTTTTTTCGGCCTCTAATGTTTTCAATATTTTTGCTGGTCTAAGAAGCATTTTAAGGCCTTTTTTGGGCTGCTAACACATTCTGAACTTTCAGGGGTTTAGGATGCATTTTTCGTGCCTAAAATATTTTTGGGAATTTCAGTGGTCTAGGATGCGGGTTAATGTCCCTTTCAGGTTGCACATTTTTTGGGACATTCAGAGCTCTCTGACACAGTTTATCGGCCACCAACATTTTCTGGACTTTAGGGGGTCTTGGATGCCTGTAAACCCCTTCTTTGGGCATCCAAAGTTTCAACATTTTCGCAGGCGTAAGATGCATTTTAAGGCCTTTTTTGGGCTGCTAACATATTCTGAACTTATGGGGTGTGGGATGCATTTTTCGTGCCCAAAATATTTTTGGGAATTTCAGTGGTTTAGGATGTGGGTTAATGCCCCTTTCAGGTTGCAAATGTTTTTGGGACATTCAGAGCTCTCTGGCACAGTTTTTGGCCACCAACATTTTCTGGACTTAAGGGGGTCTAGGATGCCCATAATCCCCTTTTTTGGGCCTCCAAAGTTTTCAACCTTTTTGCAGGCCTAAGATGCATTTTAAGGCCTTTTTTGCCTGCTAACATATTCTGAACGTTCACAGGTGTAGGATGCATTTTCCGTGCCCAAAATATTTTTGGGAAATTCAGTTGTCTAGGATGCGGGTTAATGCCCCTTTCAGGCTGCAAATGTTTTTGGGACATTCAGAACTCTCTGACACAGTTTTTGGGCCACCAACATTTTCTGGACTTTACGGGGTCTAGGATGTCTGTAAACCCCTTTTTTGGGCCTCCGGAGTTTTCAACCTTTTTGCAGGCCTAAGATGCATTTTAAGGCCTTTTTTGGGCTGCTAACATATACTGAACTTTCAGGGGTGTAGGATGCATTTTTTGTGCCCAATATATTTTTGGGAATTTCAGTGGTCTAGGGTGCGGGTTAATGCTCCTTTCAGGCTGCAAATGTTTTTGGGACATTCAGAGCTCTCTGACACAGTGTTTGGGCCACAAACATTTTCTGGACTTTAGGGGGTCTAGGATGTCTGTAAAGCCCTTCTTTGGGCCTCCAAAGTTTTCAACCTTTTTGCAGGCCTAAGATGCATGTTAAGGCCTTTTTTGGGCTGCTAACATATACTGAACTTTCAGGGGTGTAGGATGCATTTTTCGTGCACAATATAATGTTGGGAATTTCGGTGGTCTGGGGTGCGGGTTAATGCTCCTTTCAAGCTGCAAATGTTTTTGGGTCATTCAGAGCTCTCTGACAGTTTTTGGGCCACCAACATTTTCTGGACTTTACGGGGTCTAGGATGTCTGTAAACCCCTTTTTTGGGCCTCCAAAGTTTTCAACCTTTTTGCAGGCCTAAGTTGCATTTTAAGACCTTTTTTGCCTGCTAACATATTCTGAATGTTCACGGGTGTAAGATGCATTTTCCGTGCCCAAAATATTTTTGGGAAATTCAGTCGTCTAGGATGCGGGTTAATGCCCCTTTCAGGCTGCAAATGTTTTTGGGACATTCAGAGCTCTCTGACACAGTTCTTGGGCCACCAACATTTTCTGGACTTTACGGGGTCTAGGATATCTGTAAACCCCTTTTTTGGGCCTCCAAAGTTATCAACCTTTTTGCAGGCCTAAGATGCATTTTAAGGCCTTTTTTGCCTGCTAACATATTCTGAACGTTCACGGGTGTAGGATGCATTTTCCGTGCCCAAAATATTTTTGGGAAATTCAGTCGTCTAGGATGCGGGTTAATGCCCCTTTCAGGCTGCAAATGTTTTTGGAACATTCAGAGCTCTCTGACACAGTTTTTGGGCCACAAATATTTTCTGGATTTTAGGGGGTCTAGGATGTCTGTAAAGCCCTTTTCTGGGCCTCCAAAGTTTTCAACCTTTTTGCAGGCCTAAAATGCATGTTAAGGCCTTTTTTGGGCTGCTAACATATACTGAACTTTCAGGGGTGTAGGATGCATTTTTCGTGCCCAATATATTGCTGGGAATTTCAGTAGTCTAGGGTGTGGGTTAATGCTCCTTTCAAGCTGCAAATGTTTTTGGGTCATTCAGAACTCTCTGACAGTTTTTGGGCCACCAACATTTTCTGGACTTTACGGGATCTAGGATGTCTGTAAACCCCTTTTTTAGGCCTCCAAAGTTATGAACCTTTTTGCAGGCCTAAGAAGCATTTTAAGGCCTTTTTTGGGCTGCTAACATATACTGAACTTTCAGGGGTGTAGGATGCATTTTTCGTGCCGAAAATATTTTTTGGAAATTCCGTCATCTAGGATGCGGGTTAATGCCCCTTTCAGGCTGCAAATGTTTTTCGGACATTCAGAGCTCTCTGACGCAGTTTTTGGGCCACAAACATTTTCTGGACTTTAGGGGGTCTAGGATGTCTGTAAAGCCCTTTTTTGGGCTTTGCAGGCCTAAGATGCATTTTAAGGCCTTTTTGGGCTGCTAACATATACTGAACTTTCAGGGTGTAGGATGCATTTTCCGTGGCCAACATATTTTTGGGAAATTCAGTGGTCTAGGATGCGGGTTAATGCCCCTTTCAGGCTGCAAATGTTTTTCGGACATTTAGAGCTCTCTGACGCAGTTTTTGGGCCACCAACATTTTCTGGACTTTAGGGGGTCTAGGATGTCTGTAAACCCCTTTTTTGGGCCTCCAAAGTTTTCAACCTTTTTGCAGGCCTAAGATGCATTTTAAGGGCTTTTTTGGCTGCTAACATATACTGAACGTTCAGGGGTATAGAATTAATTTTTTTGTTCCCAATATATTATTGGTATTTTCAGTGGTCTAGGATGTGGGTTAATGCCCCTTTCAGGATGCAAATGTTTTTGGGACATTCAGAGCTCTCTGACACAGTTTTTGGGCCACCAACATTTTCTGGACTTTACAGGTGCTAGGATGTCTGTAAAACCCTTTTTTGGGCCTCCAGAGTTATCAACCTTTTTGCAGGCCTAAGATGCATTTTAAGGCCTTTTTTGCCTGCTAACATATTCTGAACGTTCACGGGTGTAGGGTGCATTTTCCGTGCCCAAAATATTTTTGGGAATTTCAGTGGTCTAGGATGCGGGTTAATGCGCCGTTCAGGTTGCAAATGTTTTTGGGTCATTCGGAGCTCTCTGGCACAGTTTTTGGGCCACCAACATTTTCTGGACTTTATGGGGTCTAGGATGTCTGTAAACCCCTTTTTTGGGACTCCAAAGTTTTCAACCTTTTTGCAGGCCTAAGATGCATTTTAAGGCCTTTTTGCCTGCTAACATATTCTGAAGGTTCACGGGTGTAGGGTGCATTTTCCGTGCCCAAAATATTTTTGGGAAATTCAGTCTAGGATGCTGGTTAATGCCCCTTTCAGGCTGCAAATGTTTTTGGGACATTCAGAGCTCTCTGATGCAGTTTTTGGGCCACAAACATTTTCTGGACTTTAGGGGGTCTAGGATGTCTGTAAAGCCCTTTTTTGGGCTTTGCAGGCCTTAGATGCATTTTAAGGGCTTTTTTGGCTGCTAACATATACTGAACGTTCAGGGGTATAGGATTCATTTTTTCGTTCCCAATATATTTTTGGGATTTTCAGTGGTCTAGGATGCGGGTTAATGCCCGTTTCAGGCTGCAAATGTTTTTGGGACATTCAGAGCTCTCTGACACAGTTTTTGGGCCACCAATGTTTTCTGGACTTTAGGGGCTCTAGGATGCCTGTAAACCCCTTTTTTGGGCATCCAAAGTTTTCAACCTTTTTGCAGGCCTAAGATGCATTTTAAGGCCTTTTTGGGCTGCTAACATATACTGAACTTTCAGGGTGTAGGATGCATTTTCCGTGGCCAACATATTTTTGGGAAATTCAGTGGCCTAGGATGCGGGTTAATGCCCCTTTCAAGCTGCAAATGTTTTTGGGTCATTCAGAGCTCTCTGACAGTTTTTGGGCCACCAACATTTTCTGGACTTTAGGGGGTCTAGGATGTCTGTAAACCCCTTTTTTGGGCCTCCAAAGTTTTCAACCTTTTTGCAACCCTAAGATGCATTTTAAGGGCTTTTTTGGCTGCTAACATATACTGAACGTTCAGGGGTATAGAATTAATTTTTTTGTTCCCAATATATTATTGGTATTTTCAGTGGTCTAGGATGCGGGTTAATGCCCCTTTCAGGCTGCAAATGTTTTTGGGACATTCAGAGCTCTCTGACACAGTTTTTGGGCCACCAACATTTTCTGGACTTTACAGGGTCTAGGATGTCTGTAAACCCCTTTTTTGGGCCTCCAAAGTTATCAACCTTTTTGCAGGCCTAAGATGCATTTTAAGGCCTTTTTTGCCTGCTAACATATTCTGAACGTTCACGGGTGTAGGGTGCATTTTCCGTGCCCAAAATATTTTTGGGAATTTCAGTGGTCTAGGATGCGGGTTAATGCCCCTTTCAGGTTGCAAATGTTTTTGGGACATTCGGAGCTCCCTGGCACACTTTTTGGGCCACCAACATTTTCTGGACTTTATGGGGTCTAGGATGTCTGTAAACCCCTTTTTTGGGACTCCAAAGTTTTCAACCTTTTTGCAGGCCTTAAATGCATTTTAAGGGTTTTTTTGGCTGCTGACATATACTGAACGTTAAGGGGTATAGGATTCATTTTTTCGTTCCCAATATATTTTTGGGATTTTCAGTGGTCTAGGATGCAGGTTAATGCCCCTTTCAGGCTGCAAATGTTTTTGGGACATTCAGAGCTCTCTGACACAGTTTTTGGGCCACCAACATTTTCTGGACTTTAGGGGGTCTAGGATGTCTGTAAACCCCTTTTTTGGGCCTCCAAAGTTTTCAACCTTTTTGCAGGCCTAAGATGCATTTTAAGGCCTTTTTTGCCTGCTAACATATTCTGAAGGTTCACGGGTGTAGGGTGCATTTTCTGTGCCCAAAATATTTTTGGGAAATTCAGTCTAGGATGCTGGTTAATGCCCCTTTCAGGCTGCAAATGTTTTTGGGACATTCAGAGCTCTCTGACACAGTTTTTCGGCCACCAACATTTTCTGGACTTTAGGGGGTCTAGGATGCCTGTAAACCCCTTCTTTGGGCATCCAAAGTTTTCAACATTTTTGCAGGGCTAAGATGCATTTTAAGGCCTTTTTTGGGATGCCAACATATTCTGAACTTTCAGGGGTGTAGGATGCATTTTTCGTGCCCAAAATATTTTTGGGAATTTCAGTGGTCTAGGATGCGGGTTAATGCCCCTTTCAGGTCATAAATGTTTTTGGGACATTCAGAGCTCTCTGACACCGTTTTTGGGCCACCAACATTTTCTGGACTTTAGGGGGTCTAGGATGCCTGTAAACCCCTTTTTTGGGCCTTCAAAGTTTTCAACCTTTTTGCAGGCCTAAGATGCATTTTAAGGCCTTTTTTGCCTGCTAACATATTCTGAATGTTTACGGGTGTAGGATGCATTTTCCGTGCCCAAAATATTTTTGGGAAATTCAGTCGTCTAGGATGCGGGTTAATGCCCCTTTCAGGCTGCAAATGTTTTTGGAACATTCAGAGCTCTCTGACACAGTTTTTGGGCCACAAACATTTTCTGGACTTTAGGGGGTCTAGGATGTCTGTAAAGCCCTTTTTTGGGCCTCCAAAGTTTTCAACCTTTTTTCAGGCCTTAGATGCATTTTAAGGGCTTTTTTGGCTGCTAACATATACTTAACGTTCAGGGGTATAGGATTCATTTTTTCGTTCCCAATATATTTTTGAGAATTTCAGGGGTGTAGGATGCGGGTTAATGCCCCTTTCAGGCTGCAAATGTTTTTGGGACATTCAGAGCTCTCTGACACAGTTTTTAGGCCACCAACATTTTCTTGACTTTAGGGGCTCTAGGATGCCTGTAAACCCCTTTTTTGGGCATCCAAAGTTGTCAACCTTTTTGCAGGCCTAAGATGCATTTTAAGGCCTGTTTTGGGCTGCTAACATATACTGAACTTTCAGGGGTGTAGGATGCATTTTTCGGGCCCAATTTATTTTTGGGAATTACAGTGGTCTAGGGTGCGGGTTAATGCTCCTTTCAAGCTGCAAATGTTTTTGGGTCATTCAGAGCTCTCTGACAGTTTTTGGGCCACCAACATTTTTTGGACTTTAGGGGGTCTAGGATGTCTGTAAACCCCTTTTTTGGGCCTCCGAAGTTTTCAACCTTTTTGCAGGCCTAAGATGCATTTTAAGGCCTTTTTTGGGCTGCTAACATATAATGAACTTTCGGGGGTGTAGGATGCATTTTTCGTGCCCAATATAATTTTGGGAATTTCAGTGGTCTAGGGTGCGGGTTAATGCTCCTTTCAAGCTACAAATGTGTTTGGGTCATTCAGAGCTCTGACAGTTTTTGGGCCACCAACATTTTCTGGTCTTTAGGGGGTCTGGGATGTCTGTAAACCCCTTTTTTGGGCCTCCAAAGTTTTCAACCTTTTTGCAGGCCTAAGATGCATTTTAAGGGCTTTTTTGGCTGCTAACATATACTGAACATTCAGGGGTATAGAGTTCATTTTTTTGTTCCCAATATATTATTGGTATTTTCAGTGGTCTAGGATGCGGGTTAATACCCCTTTCAGGCTGCAAATGTTTTTGGGACATTCAGAGCTCTCTGACATAGTTTTTGGGCCACCAACATTTTCTGGACTTTACGGGGTCTAGGATGTCTGTAAAGCCCTTTTTTGGGCCTCCAAAGTTTTCAACCTTTTTGCAGGCCTAAGTTGCATTTTAAGACCTTTTTTGCCTGCTAACATATTCTGAACGTTCACGGGTGTAAGATGCATTTTCCGTGCCCACAATATTTTTGGGAAATTCAGTCGTCTAGGATGCGCGTTAATGTCCCTTTCAGGCTGCAAATGTTTTTGGGACATTCAGAGCTCTCTGACACAGTATTTGGGCCACAAACATTTTCTGGACTTTAGGGGGTCTAGGATGTCTGTAAAGCCCTTTTTTGGGCCTCCAAAGTTTTCAACCTTTTTGCAGGCCTAAGTTGCATTTTAAGACCTTTTTTGCCTGCTAACATATTCTGAACGTTCAGGGGTGTAGGATGCATTTTTCGTGCCCAAAATATTTTTGAGAATTTCAGTGGTCTAGGATGCGGGTTAATGCCCCTATCAGGCTGCAAATGTTTCTGGGACATTCAGCTCTCTCTGGCACAGTTTTTGGGCCACCAACATTTTCTGGACTTTAGGGGGGTCTAGGATGCCTGTAAACCCCTTTTTTGGGCCTCTAAAGTTTTCAATATTTTTGCAGGGCTAAGATGCATTTTAAGGCCTTTTTTGGGCTGCTAACATATTTGGAACTTTCAGGGGTGTAGGATGTGGGTTAATGCCCCTTTCAGGCTGCAAATGTTTTTGGGACATTCAGAGCTCTCTGACACAGTTTTTGGGCCACCAACATTTTCTGGACTTTACGGGGTCTAGGATGTCTGTAAACCCCTTTTTTGGGCCTCCAAAGTCATCAACCTTTTTGCAGGCCTAAGATGCATTTTAAGGCCTTTTTTGCCTGCTAACATATTCTGAACGTTCACGGGTGTAGGGTGCATTTTCCGTGCCCAAAATATTTTTGGGAAATTCAGTCGTCTAGGATGCGGGTTAATGCCCCTTTCAGGCTGCAAATGTTTTTGGGACATTCGGAGCTCTCTGACACAGTTTTTGGGCCACAAACATTTTCTGGACGTTAGTGGGTCTAGGATGTCTGTAAAGCCCTTTTTTGGGCCTCCAAAGTTTTCAACCTTTTTGCAGGCCTAAGAAGCATTTTAAGGCCTTTTTTGGGCTGCTAACATATACTGAACTTTCAGGGGTATAGGATTCATTTTTTCGTTCCCAATATATTTTTGTGATTTTCAGTGGTCTAGGATGCGGGTTAATGCCTCTTTCAGCCTGCAAATGTTTTTGGGACATTCAGAGCTATCTGACACAGTTTTTGGGCCACCAACATTTTCTGGACTTTACGGGATCTAGGATGTCTGTAAACCCCTTTTTTTAGCCTCCAAAGTTTTCAACCTTTTTCCAGGCCTAAGAAGCATTTTAAGGCTTTTTTTGGCTGCTAACATATACTGAACTTTCAGGGGTATAGTATGCATTTTTCGTGCCCAATATATTTTTGGAAATTTCAGTGGTCTAGGGTGCAGGTTAATGCCACTTTCAGGCTGCAAATGTTTTTGGGACATTCAGAGCTCTCTGACACAGTTTTTGGGCCACAAACATTTCCTGGACTTTAGGGGGTCTAGGATGTCTGTAAAGCCCTTTTTTGGGCCTCCAAAGTTTTCAACCTTTTTGCAGGCCTAAGATGCATGTTAAGGCCTTTTTTGGGCTGCTAACATATACTGAACTTTCAGGGGTGTAGGATGCATTTTTCGTGCCCAATATATTGTTGGGAATTTCAGTGGTCTAGCGTGCGGGTTAATGCTCCTTTCAAGATACATATGTTTTTGGGTCATTCAGAGCTCTCTGACAGTTTTTGGGCCACCAACATTTTCTGGACACTAGGGCGTCTAGGATGTCTGTAAACCCCTTTTTTGGGCCTCCAAAGTTATCAACCTTTTTGCAGGCCTAAGAAGCATTTTAAGGCCTTTTTTGGGCTGCTAACATATACTGAACTTTCAGGGGTGTAGGATGCATTTTTCGGGCCCAAAATATTTTTGGGAAATTCAGTCGTCTACGATGCGGGTTAATGCCCTTTCAGGCTGCAAATGTTTTTGGGACATTCAGAGCTCTCTGACACAGTTTTTGGGCCACCAACATTTTCTGGACTTTAGGGGGTCTGGGATGTCTGTAAAGCCCTTTTTGGGCCTCCAAAGTTTTCAACCTTTTTGCAGGCCTTAAATGCATTTTAAGGGCTTTTTTGGCTGCTAACATATACTGAACGTTCAGGGGTATAGGATTCATTTTTTTGTTCCCAATATATTTTTGGGATTTTCAGTGGTCTAGGGTGCGGGTTAATGCCCCTTTCAAGCTGCAAATGTTTTTCGGTCATTCAGAACTATCTGACAGTTTTTGGGACACCAAAATATTCTGGACTTTAGGGTGTCTAGGATGTCTGTAAACCCCTTTTTTGGGCCTCCAAAGTTATCAACCTTTTTGCAGGCCTAAGATGCATTTTAAGGCCTTTTTTGCATGCTAACATATCCTGAACGTCCAGGGGTGTAGGATGCATTTTCCGTGCACAAAATGTTTTTGGGAAATTCAGTGGTCTAGGATGCGGGTTAATGCCCCTTTCAAGCTGCAAATGTTTTTGGGTCATTCAGAGCTCTCTGACAGTTTTTGGGCCACCAACATTTTCTGGACTTTAGGGGGTCTAGGATGTCTGTAAACCCCTTTTTTGGGCCTCCAAAGTTTTCAACCTTTTTGCAGGCCTAAGAACCATTTTAAGGCTTTTTTTGGCTGCTAACATATACTGAACTTTCAGGGGTATAGGATTCATTTTGTTGTTCCCAATATATTTTTGGGAATTTCAGTGGTCTAGGGTGCGGGTTAATGCTCCTTTTAAGATACATATGTTTTTGGGTCATTCAGAGCTCTCTGACAGTTTTTGGGCCACCAACATTTTCTGGACACTAGGGCGTCTAGGATGTCTGTAAACCCCTTTTTTGGGCCTCCAAAGTTATCAACCTTTTTGCAGGCCTAAGAAGCATTTTAAGGCCTTTTTTGGGCTGCTAACATATACTGAACTTTCAGGGGTGTATGATGCATTTTTCGGGCCCAAAATATTTTTGGGAAATTCAGTCGTCTACAATGCGTGTTAATGCCCTTTCAGGCTGCAAATGTTTTTGGGACATTCAGAGCTCTCTGACACAGTTTTTGGGCCACCAACATTTTCTGGACTTTAGGGGGTCTGGGATGTCTGTAAAGCCCTTTTTGGGCCTCCAAAGTTTTCAACCTTTTTGCAGGCCTTAAATGCATTTTAAGGGCTTTTTTGGCTGCTAACATATACTGAACGTTCAGGGGTATAGGATTCATTTTTTTGTTCCCAATATATTTTTGGGATTTTCAGTAGTCTAGGGTGCGGGTTAATGCCCCTTTCAAGCTGCAAATGTTTTTCGGTCATTCAGAACTATCTGACAGTTTTTGGGCCACCAACATTTTCTGGACTTTAGGGGGTCTAGGATGTCTGTAAACCCCTTTTTTGGGCCTCCAAAGTTTTCAACCTTTTTGCAGGCCTAAGAAGCATTTTAAGGCTTTTTTTGGCTGCTAACATATACTGAACTTTCAGGGGTGTAGGATGCATTTTTCGTGCCCAATATATTTTTGGGAAATTCAGTGGTCTAGGATGCGGGTTAATGCCCCTTCAGGCTGCAAATGTTTTTGGGAAATTCAGAGCTCTCTGACACAGTTTTTGGGCAACCAACATTTTCTGGACTTTACGGAGTCTAGGATGCCTGTACACCCCTTTTTTGGGCCTCCAAAGTTTTCAACCTTTTTGCAGGCCTAAAATGCATTTTAAGGCCTCTATTGGGCTGCTAACATATTCTGAACTTTCAGGGGTGTAGGATGCATTTTCAGTGCCCAAAATATTTTTGGGAAATTCAGTGGTCTAGGATGCGGGTTAATGCCCCTTTCGGGCTGCAAATGTTTTTGGGACATTCAGAGCTCTCTGACACAGTTTTTGGGCCACCAACATTTTCTGGACTTTACGGAGTCTAGGATGCCTGTACACCCCTTTTTTGGGCCTCCAAAGTTTTCAACATTTTTGCAGGCCTAAGATGCATTTTAAGGCCTTTTTTGCATGCTAACATATTCTGAACGTTCACGGGTGTAGGGTGCATTTTCCGTGCCCAAAATATTTTTGGGAAATTCAGTCGTCTAGGATGCAGGTTAATGCCCCTTTCAGGCTGCAAATGTTTTTGGGACATTCAGAGCTCTCTGACACAGTACTTGGGCCACCAACATTTTCTGGACTTTACGGGGTCTAGGATGTCTGTTAACCCCTTTTTTTAGCCTCCAAAGTTTTCAACCTTTTTGCAGGCCTAAGAAGCATTTTAAGGCTTTTTTTGGCTGCTAACATATACTGAACTTTCAGGGGTGTAGTATGCATTTTTCGTGCCCAATATATTTTTGGAAATCTCAGTGGTCTAGGGTGCAGGTTAATGCCCCTTTCAGGCTGCAAATGTTTTTGGGACATTCAGAGCTCTCTGACACAGTGTTTGGGCCACCTACATTTTCTGGACTTTAGGGGGTCTAGGATGACTGTAAACCCCTTTTTTGGGCCTACAAAGTTTTCAACCTTTTTGCAGGCCTATGATGCATTTTAAGGCCTTTTTTGGGCTGCTAACATATACTGAACTTTCAGGGGTGTAGGATGCATTTTTCGTGCCCAATATATTTTTGTGAATTTTAGTGGTCTAGCATGTGGGTTAATGTCCCTTTCAAGCTGCAAATGTTTTTGGGACATTCAGAGATCTCTGACACAGTTTTTGGGCCACCAACATTTTCTGGACTTTAGGGGGTCTAGGATGTCTGTAAACCCCTTTTTTGGGCCTCCAAAGTTTTCAACCTTTTTGCAGGCCTAAGATGCATTTTAAGGCCTTTTTTGCCTGCTAACATATACTGAACGTTCAGGGGTATAGAATTCATTTTTTTGTTCCCAATATATTATTGGTATTTTCAGTGGTCTAGGATGCGGGTTAATGCCCCTTTCAGGCTGCAAATGTTTTTGGGACATTCAGAGCTCTCTGACACAGTTTTTGGGCCACCAACATTTTCTGGACTTTAGGGGGTCTAGGATGTCTGTAAACCCCTTTTTTGGGCCTCCAAAGTTTTCAACCTTTTTGCAGGCCTAAGATGCATTTTAAGGCCTTTTTTGCCTGCTAACATATTCTGAAGGTTCACGGGTGTAGGGTGCATTTTCCGTGCCCAAAATATTTTTGGGAAATTCAGTCTAGGATGCTGGTTAATGCCCCTTTCAGGCTGCAAATGTTTTTGGGACATTCAGAGCTCTCTGACACAGTTTTTCGGCCACCAACATTTTCTGGACTTTAGGGGGTCTAGGATGCCTGTAAACCCCTTCTTTGGGCATCCAAAGTTTTCAACATTTTTGCAGGGCTAAGATGCATTTTAAGGCCTTTTTTGGGATGCCAACATATTCTGAACTTTCAGGGGTGTAGGATGCATTTTTCGTGCCCAAAATATTTTTGGGAATTTCAGTGGTCTAGGATGCGGGTTAATGCCCCTTTCAGGTCATAAATGTTTTTGGGACATTCAGAGCTCTCTGACACAGTTTTTGGGCCACCAACATTTTCTGGACTTTAGGGGGTCTAGGATGTCTGTAAACCCCTTTTTTGGGCCTCCAAAGTTTTCAACCTTTTTGCAGGCCTAAGATGCATTTTAAGGCCTTTTTTGCCTGCTAACATATTCTGAAGGTTCACGGGTGTAGGGTGCATTTTCCGTGCCCAAAATATTTTTGGGAAATTCAGTCTAGGATGCTGGTTAATGCCCCTTTCAGGCTGCAAATGTTTTTGGGACATTCAGAGCTCTCTGACACAGTTTTTCGGCCACCAACATTTTCTGGACTTTAGGGGGTCTAGGATGCCTGTAAACCCCTTCTTTGGGCATCCAAAGTTTTCAACATTTTTGCAGGGCTAAGATGCATTTTAAGGCCTTTTTTGGGATGCCAACATATTCTGAACTTTCAGGGGTGTAGGATGCATTTTTCGTGCCCAAAATATTTTTGGGAATTTCAGTGGTCTAGGATGCGGGTTAATGCCCCTTTCAGGTCATAAATGTTTTTGGGACATTCAGAGCTCTCTGACACCGTTTTTGGGCCACCAACATTTTCTGGACTTTAGGGGGTCTAGGATGCCTGTAAACCCCTTTTTTGGGCCTTCAAAGTTTTCAACCTTTTTGCAGGCCTAAGATGCATTTTAAGGCCTTTTTTGCCTGCTAACATATTCTGAATGTTTACGGGTGTAGGATGCATTTTCTGTGCCCAAAATATTTTTGGGAAATTCAGTCGTCTAGGATGCGGGTTAATGCCCCTTTCAGGCTGCAAATGTTTTTGGGACATTCAGAGCTCTCTGACACAGTTTTTGGGCCACCAACATTTTCTGGACTTTACGGGGTCTAGGATGTCTGTAAACCCCTTTTTTGGGCCTCCGAAGTTTTCAACCTTTTTGCAGGCCTAAGATGCATTTTAAGGCCTTTTTTGGGCTGCTAACATATACTGAACTTTCAGGGGCGTAGGATGCATTTTTCGTGCCCAATATATTTTTGGGAATTTCAGTGGTCTAGGGTGCGGGTTAATGCTCCTTTCAAGCTACAAATGTGTTTGGGTCATTCAGAGCTCTGACAGTTTTTGGGCCACCAACATTTTCTGGATTTTAGGGGGTCTAGGATGTCTGTAAACCCCTTTTTTGGGCCTCCAAAGTTTTCAACCTTTTTGCAGGCCTAAGATGCATTTTAAGGGCTTTTTTGGCTGCTAACATATACTGAACGTTCAGGGGTATAGAATTCATTTTTTTGTTCCCAATATATTATTGGTATTTTCAGTGGTCTAGGATGTGGGTTAATGCCCCTTTCAGGCTGCAAATGTTTTTGGGACATTCAGAGCTCTCTGACACAGTTTTTGGGCCACCAACATTTTCTGGACTTTAGGGGGTCTAGGATGTCTGTAAACCCCTTTTTTGGGCCTCCAAAGTTTTCAACCTTTTTGCAGGCCTAAGATGCATTTTAAGGCCTTTTTTGCCTGCTAACATATTCTGAAGGTTCACGGGTGTAGGGTGCATTTTCCGTGCCCAAAATATTTTTGGGAAATTCAGTCTAGGATGCTGGTTAATGCCCCTTTCAGGCTGCAAATGTTTTTGGGACATTCAGAGCTCTCTGACACAGTTTTTCGGCCACCAACATTTTCTGGACTTTAGGGGGTCTAGGATGCCTGTAAACCCCTTCTTTGGGCATCCAAAGTTTTCAACATTTTTGCAGGGCTAAGATGCATTTTAAGGCCTTTTTTGGGATGCCAACATATTCTGAACTTTCAGGGGTGTAGGATGCATTTTTCGTGCCCAAAATATTTTTGGGAATTTCAGTGGTCTAGGATGCGGGTTAATGCCCCTTTCAGGTCATAAATGTTTTTGGGACATTCAGAGCTCTCTGACACCGTTTTTGGGCCACCAACATTTTCTGGACTTTAGGGGGTCTAGGATGCCTGTAAACCCCTTTTTTGGGCCTTCAAAGTTTTCAACCTTTTTGCAGGCCTAAGATGCATTTTAAGGCCTTTTTTGCCCGCTAACATATTCTGAATGTTTACGGGTGTAGGATGCATTTTCCGTGCCCAAAATGTTTTTGGGAAATTCAGTCGTCTAGGATGCGGGTTAATGCCCCTTTCAGGCTGCAAATGTTTTTGGAACATTCAGAGCTCTCTGACACAGTTTTTGGGCCACAAACATTTTCTGGACTTTAGGGGGACTAGGATGTCTGTAAAGCCCTTTTTTGGGCCTCCAAAGTTTTCAACCTTTTTTCAGGCCTTAGATGCATTTTAAGGGCTTTTTTGGCTGCTAACATATACTTAACGTTCAGGGGTATAGGATTCATTTTTTCGTTCCCAATATATTTTTGGGATTTTCAGTGGTCTAGGATGCGGGTTAATGCCCCTTTCAGGCTGCAAATGTTTTTGGGACATTCAGAGCTCTCTGACACAGTTTTTGGGCCACCAATATTTTCTGGACTTAGGGGGTCTAGGATGCCTGTAAACCCCTTTTTTGGGCCTTCAAAGTTTTCAACCTTTTTGCAGGCCTAAGATGCATTTTAAGGCCTTTTTTTGGGCTGCTATCATATTCTGAACTTTCAGGGGTGTGGGATGCATTTTTCGTGCCCAAAATATTTTTGAGAATTTCAGGGGTGTAGGATGCGGGTTAATGCCCCTTTCAGGCTGCAAATGTTTTTGGGACATTCAGAGCTCTCTGACACAGTTTTTAGGCCACCAACATTTTCTTGACTTTAGGGGCTCTAGGATGCCTGTAAACCCCTTCTTTGGGCATCCAAAGTTTTCAACATTTTTGCAGGGCTAAGATGCATTTTAAGGCCTTTTTTGGGCTGCTAACATATTTGGAACTTTCAGGGGTGTAGGATGCGGGTTAATGCCCCTTTCAGGCTGCAAATGTTTTTGGGACATTCAGAGCTCTCTGACACAGTTTTTGGGCCACCAACATTTTCTGGACTTTACGGGGTCTAGGATGTCTGTAAACCCCTTTTTTGGGCCTCCAAAGTCATCAACCTTTTTGCAGGCCTAAGATGCATCTTAAGGCCTTTTTTGCCTGCTAACATATTCTGAACGTTCACGGGTGTAGGGTGCATTTTCCGTGCCCAAAATATTTTTGGGAAATTCAGTCGTCTAGGATGCGGGTTAATGCCCCTTTCAGGCTGCAAATGTTTTTGGGACATTCAGAGCTCTCTGACACAGTTTTTGGGCCACAAACATTTTCTGGACGTTAGTGGGTCTAGGATGTCTGTAAAGCCCTTTTTTGGGCCTCCAAAGTTTTCAACCTTTTTGCAGGCCTAAGAAGCATTTTAAGGCCTTTTTTGGGCTGCTAACATATACTGAACTTTCAGGGGTATAGGATTCATTTTTTCGTTCCCAATATATTTTTGTGATTTTCAGTGGTCTAGGATGCGGGTTAATGCTTCTTTCAGCCTGCAAATGTTTTTGGGACATTCAGAGCTATCTGACACAGTTTTTGGGCCACCAACATTTTCTGGACTTTACGGGATCTAGGATGTCTGTAAACCCCTTTTTTTAGCCTCCAAAGTTTTCAACCTTTTTCCAGGCCTAAGAAGCATTTTAAGGCTTTTTTTGGCTGCTAACATATACTGAACTTTCAGGGGTATAGTATGCATTTTTCGTGCCCAATATATTTTTGGAAATTTCAGTGGTCTAGGGTGCAGGTTAATGCCCCTTTCAGGCTGCAAATGTTTTTGGGACATTCAGAGCTCTCTGACACAGTTTTTGGGCCACAAACATTTCCTGGACTTTAGGGGGTCTAGGATGTCTGTAAAGCCCTTTTTTGGGCCTCCAAAGTTTTCAACCTTTTTGCAGGCCTAAGATGCATGTTAAGGCCTTTTTTGGGCTGCTAACATATACTGAACTTTCAGGGGTGTAGGATGCATTTTTCGTGCCCAATATATTGTTGGGAATTTCAGTGGTCTAGCGTGCGGGTTAATGCTCCTTTCAAGATACATATGTTTTTGGGTCATTCAGAGCTCTCTGACAGTTTTTGGGCCACCAACATTTTCTGGACACTAGGGCGTCTAGGATGTCTGTAAACCCCTTTTTTGGGCCTCCAAAGTTATCAACCTTTTTGCAGGCCTAAGAAGCATTTTAAGGCCTTTTTTGGGCTGCTAACATATACTGAACTTTCAGGGGTGTAGGATGCATTTTTCGGGCCCAAAATATTTTTGGGAAATTCAGTCGTCTACGATGCGGGTTAATGCCCTTTCAGGCTGCAAATGTTTTTGGGACATTCAGAGCTCTCTGACACAGTTTTTGGGCCACCAACATTTTCTGGACTTTAGGGGGTCTGGGATGTCTGTAAAGCCCTTTTTGGGCCTCCAAAGTTTTCAACCTTTTTGCAGGCCTTAAATGCATTTTAAGGGCTTTTTTGGCTGCTAACATATACTGAACGTTCAGGGGTATAGGATTCATTTTTTTGTTCCCAATATATTTTTGGGATTTTCAGTGGTCTAGGGTGCGGGTTAATGCCCCTTTCAAGCTGCAAATGTTTTTCGGTCATTCAGAACTATCTGACAGTTTTTGGGCAACCAACATTTTCTGGACTTTACGGAGTCTAGGATGCCTGTACACCCCTTTTTTGGGCCTCCAAAGTTTTCAACCTTTTTGCAGGCCTAAAATGCATTTTAAGGCCTCTATTGGGCTGCTAACATATTCTGAACGTTCACGGGTGTAGGGTGCATTTTCCGTGCCCAAAATATTTTTGGGAAATTCAGTCGTCTAGGATGCAGGTTAATGCCCCTTTCAGGCTGCAAATGTTTTTGGGACATTCAGAGCTCTCTGACACAGTATTTGGGCCACCAACATTTTCTGGACTTTACGGGGTCTAGGATGTCTGTTAACCCCTTTTTTTAGCCTCCAAAGTTTTCAACCTTTTTGCAGGCCTAAGAAGCATTTTAAGGCTTTTTTTGGCTGCTAACATATACTGAACTTTCAGGGGTGTAGTATGCATTTTTCGTGCCCAATATATTTTTGGAAATCTCAGTGGTCTAGGGTGCAGGTTAATGCCCCTTTCAGGCTGCAAATGTTTTTGGGACATTCAGAGCTCTCTGACACAGTTTTTGGGCCACAAACATTTTCTGGACTTTAGTGGGTCTAGGATGTCTGTACAGCCCTTTTTTGGGCCTCCAAAGTTTTCAACCTTTTTGCAGGCCTAAGAAGCATTTTAAGGCCTTTTTTGGGCTGCTAACATATACTGAACTTTCAGGGGTATAGGATTCATTTTTTCGTTCCCAATATATTTTTGTGATTTTCAGTGGTCTAGGATGCGGGTTAATGCCTCTTTCAGCCTGCGAATGTTTTTGGGACATTCAGAGCTATCTGACACAGTTTTTGGGCCACCAACATTTTCTGGACTTTACGGGATCTAGGATGTCTGTAACCCCCTTTTTTTAGCCTCCAAAGTTTTCAACCTTTTTGCAGGCCTAAGAAGCATTTTAAGGCTTTTTTTGGCTGCTAACATATACTGAACTTTCAGGGGTGTAGTATGCATTTTTCGTGCCCAATATATTTTTGGAAATTTCAGTGGTCTAGGGTGCAGGTTAATGCCCCTTTCGGGCTGCAAATGTTTTAGGGACATTCGGAGCTCTCTGACACAGTGTTTGGGCCACAAACATTTCCTGGACTTTAGGGGGTCTAGGATGTCTGTAAAGCCCTTTTTTGGGCCTCCAAAGTTTTCAACCTTTTTGCAGGCCTAAGATGCATGTTAAGGCCTTTTTTGGGCTGCTAACATATACTGAACTTTCAGGGGTGTAGGATGCATTTTTCGTGCCCAATATATTGTTGGGAATTTCAGTGGTCTAGGGTGCGGGTTAATGCTCCTTTCAAGATACATATGTTTTTGGGTCATTCAGAGCTCTCTGACAGTTTTTGGGCCACCAACATTTTCTGGACTTTAGGGGTCTAGGATGTCTGTAAACCCCTTTTTTGGGCCTCCAAAGTTATCAACCTTTTTGCAGGCCTAAGAAGCATTTTAAGGCCTTTTTTGGGCTGCTAACATATACTGAGCGTCCAGGGGTGTAGGATGCATTTTCCGTGCACAAAATGTTTTTGGGAAATTCAGTGGTCTAGGATGCGGGTTAATGCCCCTTTCAGGCTGCAAATGGTTTTGGGACATTCAGAGCTCTCTGACACCGTTTTTGGGCCACAAACATTTTCTGGACTTTAGGGGGTCTGGGATGTCTGTAAAGCCCTTTTTTGGGCCTCCAAAATTTTCCACCTTTTTGCAGGCATTAGATGCATTTTAAGGGCTTTTTTGGCTGCTAACATATACTGAACGTTCAGGGGTATAGGATTCATTTTTTTGTTCCCAATATATTTTTGGGATTTTCAGTGGTCTAGGATGCAGGTTAATGCCCCTTTCAGGCTGCAAATGTTTTTGGGACATTCAGAGCTCTCTGACACAGTTTTTGGGCCACCAACATTTTCTGGACTTTAGGGGGTCTAGGATGTCAGTAAACCCCTATTTTGGGCCTCCAACTTTTTCAACATTTTTGCAGGCCTCAGATGCATTTTAAGGCCTTTTTGCCTGCTAACATATTCTGAACGTTCACGGGTGTAGGATGCATTTTCCATGCCCAAAATATTTTTGGGAAATTCAGTGGTCTAGGATGCGGGTTAATGCCCCTTTCAGGCTGCAAATGGTTTTGGGACATTCAGAGCTCTCTGACACAGTTTTTGGGCCACCAAAATTTCCTGGACTTTAGGGGGTCTAGGATGCCTGTAAACCCCTTTTTTGGGCCTCCAAAGTTTTCAACCTTTTTGCAGGCCTAAGAAGCATTTTAAGGCTTTTTTTGGCTGCTAACATATACTGAACTTTCAGGGGTGTAGGATGCATTTTTCGTGCCCAATATATTTTTGGGAAATTCAGTGGTCTAGGATGCGGGTTAATGCCCCTTCAGGCTGCAAATGTTTTTGGGAAATTCAGAGCTCTCTGACACAGTTTTTGGGCAACCAACATTTTCTGGACTTTACGGGGTCTAGGATGTCTGTAAACCCCTTTTTTTAGCCTCCAAAGTTTTCAACCTTTTTGCAGGCCTAAGAAGCATTTTAAGGCTTTTTTTGGCTGCTAACATATACTGAACTTTCAGGGGTGTAGTATGCATTTTTCGTGCCCAATATATTTTTGGAAATTTCAGTGGTCTAGGGTGCAGGTTAATGCCCCTTTCAGGCTGCAAATGTTTTTGGGACATTCAGAGCTCTCTGACACAGTGTTTGGGCCACAAACATTTTCTGGACTTTAGGGGGTCTAGGATGTCTGTAAACCCCTTTTTTGGGCCTGCAAAGTTTTAAACCTTTTTGCAGGCCTAAGATGCATTTTAAGGCCTTTTGTGGGCTGCTAACAGATACTGAACTTTGAGGGGTGTAGGATGCATTTTTCGTGCCCAAAATATTTTTCAGAATTTCAGTGGTCTAGGATGCAGGTACATGCCCCTTTCAAGCTGCAAATGTTTTTGGGACATTCAGAGCTCTCTGACACAGTTTTTGGGCCACCTACATTTTCTGTACTTTAGGGGGTCTAGGATGACTGTAAACCCCTTTTTTGGGCCTACAAAGTTTTCAACCTTTTTGCAGGCCTATGATGCATTTTAAGGCCTTTTTTGGGCTGCTAACATATACTGAACTTTCAGGGGTGTAGGATGCATTTTTCGTGCCCAATATATTTTTGTGAATTTCAGTGGTCTAGCATGTGGGTTAATGTCCCTTTCAAGCTGCAAATGTTTTTGGGACATTCAGAGATCTCCGACACAGTTTTTGGGCCACCAACATTTTCTGGACTTTAGGGGGTCTAGGATGTCTGTAAACCCCTTTTTTGGCCTCCAATGTTTTCAACCTTTTTGCAGGCCTAAGATGCATTTTAAGGCCTTTTTTGCCTGCTAACATATTCTGAACGTTCACAGGTGTGTAGGATGCATTTTCTGTGCCCAAAATATTTTTGGGAAATTCAGTCGTCTAGGATGCGGGTTAATGCCCCTTTCAGGCTGCAAATGTTTTTGGGACATTCAGAGCTCTCTGACACATTTTTTGGGCCACCAACATGTTCTGGACTTTACGGGGTCTAGGATGTCTGTAAACCCCTTTTTTGGGCCTCCGAAGTTTTCAACCTTTTTGCAGGCCTAAGATGCATTTTAAGGCCTTTTTTGGGCTGCTAACATATACTGAACTTTCAGGGGTGTAGGATGCATTTTTCGTGCCCAATATATTTTTGGGAATTTCAGTGGTCTAGGGTGCGGGTTAATGCTCCTTTCAAGCTACAAATGTGTTTGGGTCATTCAGAGCTCTCTGACAGTTTTTGGGCCACCAACATTTTCTGGACTTTAGGGGGTCTAGGATGTCTGTAAACCCCTTTTTTGGGCCTCCAAAGTCATCAACCTTTTTGCAGGCCTAAGATGCATTTTAAGGCCTTTTTTGCCTGCTAACATATTCTGAACGTTCACGGGTGTAGGGTGCATTTTCCGTGCCCAAAATATTTTTGGGAAATTCAGTCGTCTAGGATGCGGGTTAATGCCCCTTTCAGGCTGCAAATGTTTTTGGGACATTCAGAGCTCTCTGACACAATTTTTGGGCCATAAACATTTTCTGGACTTTAGTGGGTCTAGGATGTCTGTAAAGCCCTTTTTTGGGCCTCCAAAGTCTTCAACCTTTTTGCAGGCCTAAGAAGCATTTTAAGGCCTTTTTTGGGCTGCTAACATATACTGAACTTTCAGGGGTATAGGATTCATTTTTTCGTTCCCAATATATTTTTGTGATTTTCAGTGGTCTAGGATGCGGGTTAATGCCTCTTTCAGCCTGCAAATGTTTTTGGGACATTCAGAGCTCTCTGACACAGTTTTTGGGCCACCAACATTTTCTGGACTTTACGGGGTCTAGGGTATCTGTAAACCCCTTTTTTGGGCCTCCAAAGTTATCAACCTTTTTGCAGGCCTAAGGTGCATTTTAAGGCATTTTTTGCCTGCTAACATATTCTGAACGTTCACGGGTGTAGGATGCATTTTCCGTGCCCAAAATATTTTTGGGAAATTCAGTCGTCTAGGATGCTGGTTAATGCCGCTTTCAGGCTGCAAATGTTTTTGGGACATTCAGAGCTCTCTGACACAGTTTTTGGGCCACCAACATTTTCTGGACTTTACGGGGTCTAGGATGTCTGTAAACCCCTTTTTTGGGCCTCCAAAGTTATCAACCTTTTTGCAGGCCTAAGAAGCATTTTAAGGCCTTTTTTGGGCTGCTAACATATACTGAACTTTCAGGGGTGTCAGATGCATTTTTCGTGACCAATATATTTTTGGGAATTTCAGTGGTCTAGGGTGCGGGTTAATGCTCCTTTCAAGCTACAAATGTTTTTGGGTCATTCAGAGCTCTCTGACAGTTTTTGGGCCACCAACATTTTCTGGACTTTAGGGGGTCTAGGATGTCTGTAAACCCCTTTTTTGGGCCTCCAAAGTTTTCAACCTTTTTGCAGGCCTAAGATGCATTTTAAGGCCTTTTTTGGGCTGCTAACATATACTGAACTTTCAGGGGTGTAGGATGCATTTTTCGTGCCCAATAGATTTTTGGTATTTTCAGTGGTTTAGGATGCGGGTTAATGCCCCTTTCAGGCTGCAAATGTTTTTGGGACATTCAGAGCTCTCTGACACAGTTTTTGGGCCACCAACATTTTCTGGACTTTAGGGGGTCTAGGATGTCTGTAAACCCCTTTTTTGGGCCTCCAAAGTTTTCAAACTTTTTTCAGGCCTTAGATGCATTTTAAGGGCTTTTTTGGCTGCTAACATATACTGAACGTTCAGGGGTATAGGATTCATTTTTTTGTTCCCAATATATTATTGGTATTTTCAGTGGTCTAGGATGCGGGTTAATGCCCCTTTCAGGCTGCAAATGTTTTTGGGACACCCAGAGCTCTCTGACACAGTTTTTGGGCCACCAACATTTTCTGGACTTTACGTGGTCTAGGATGTCTGTAAACCACTTTTTTGGGCCTCCAAAGTTATCAACCTTTTTGCAGGCCTAAGAAGCATTTTAAGGCCTTTTTTGCCTGCTAACATATTCTGAACGTTCACAGGTGTAAGATGCATTTTCCATGCCCAAAATATTTTTGGGAAATTCAGTGGTCTAGGATGCGGGTTAATGCCCCTTTCAGGCTGCAAATGTTTTTGGGACATTCAGAGCTCTCTGACACAGTTTTTGGGCCACCAACATTTTCTGGACTTTAGGGGGTCTAGGATGTCTGTAAACCCCTTTTTTGGGCCTCCAAAGTTTTCAACCTTTTTGCAGGCATAAGAAGCATTTAAAGGCTGTTTTTGGCTGCTAACATATACTGAACTTTCAGGGGTGTAGGATGCATTTTTCGTGCCCAATATATTTTTGGGAATTTCAGTGGTCTAGGGTGCGGGTTAATGCCCCTTTCAAGCTGCAAATGTTTTTGTGTCATTCAGAACTCTCTGACAGTTTTTGGGACACCAACATTTTCTGGACTTTAGGGGGTCTAGGATGTCTGTAAACCCCTTTTTTGGGCCTCCAAAGTTTTCAACCTTTTTGCAGGCCTAAGATGCATTTTAAGGCCTTTTTTGCATGCTAACATATTCCGAACGTCTAGGGGTGTAGGATGCATTTTCCGTGCCCAAAATATTTTTCAGAATTTCAGTGGTCTAGGATGCGGGTTAATGCCCCTTTCAGGCTGCGAATGTTTTTGGGACATTCAGAGCTCTCTGACACAGTTTTTGGGCCACCAACATTTTCTGGACTTTAGGGGGTCTAGGATGTCTGTAAACCCCTTTTTTGGGCCTGCAAAGTTTTAAACCTTTTTGCAGGCCTAAGATGCATTTTAAGGCCTTTTTTGGGCTGCCAACAGATACTGAACTTTGAGGGGTGTAGGATGCATTTTTCGTGCCCAATATATTTTTGGGAATTTCAGTGTTCTAGGGTGCGGGTACATGCCCCTTTCAAGCTGCAAATGTTTTTGGGACATTCAGAGATCTCTGACACAGGTTTTGGGCCACCAACATTTTCTGGACTTTAGGGGGTCTAGGATGTCTGTAAACCCCTTTTTTGGGCCTCCAAAGTTTTCAACCTTTTTGCAGGCCTAAGAAGCATTTTAAGGCCTTTTTTGCCTGCTAACATATTCTGAACGTTCACAGGTGTAGGATGCATTTTCCGTGCCCAAAATATTTTTGGGAAATTCAGTCGTCTAGGATGCGGGTTAATGCCCCTTTCAGGCTGCAAATGTTTTTGGGACATTCAGAGCTCTCTGACACAGTTTTTGGGCCACTAACATTTTCTGGACTTTACGGGGTCTAGGATGTCTGTAAACCCCTTTTTTGGGCCTCCAAAGTTTTCAACCTTTTTGCAGGCCTAAGATGCATTTTAAGGCCTTTTTGGCTGCTAACATATACTGAACGTTCAGGGGTATAGAATTCATTTTTTTGTTCCCAATATATTATTGGTATTTTCAGTGGTCTAGGATGCGGGTTAATGCCCCTTTCAGGCTGCAAATGTTCTTGGGACATTCAGAGCTCTCTGACACAGTTTTTGGGCCACCAACATTTTCTGGACTTTACAGGGTGTAGGATGTCTGTAAACCCCTTTTTTGGGCCTCCAAAGTCATCAACATTTTTGCAGGCCTAAGATGCATTTTAAGGCCTTTTTTGCCTGCTAACATATTCTGAATGTTCACGGGTGTAGGGTGCATTTTCCGTGCCCAAAATATTTTTGGGAAATTCAGTCGTCTAGGATGCGGGTTAATGCCCCTTTCAGGCTGCAAAAGTTTTTGGGACATTCAGAGCTCTCTGACACAGTTTTTGGGCCACAAACATTTTCTGGACTTTAGGGGGTCTAGGATGCCTGTAAACCCCTTTTTTGGGCCTTCAAAGTTTTCAACCTTTTTGCAGGCCTAAGAAGCATTTTAAGGCCTTTTTTGGGCTGCTAACATATACTGAACTTTCAGGGGTGTAGGATGCATTTTTCGGGCCCAATTTATTTTTGGGAATTACAGTGGTCTAGGGTGCGGGTTAATGCTCCTTTCAAGCTGCAAATGTTTTTGGGTCATTCAGAGCTCTCTGACAGTTTTTGGGCCACCAACATTTTCCGGACTTTAGGGGGTCTAGGATGTCTGTAAACCCCTTTTTTGGGCCTCCAAAGTTTTCAACCTTTTTGCAGGCCTAAGAAGCATTTTAAGGCTTTTTTTGGCTGCTAAAATATACTGAACTTTCAGGGGTGTATGATGCATTTTTCCTGCCCTATATATTTTTGGGAATTTCAGTGGTCTAGGGTGCGGGTTAATGCTCCTTTCAAACTGAAAATGTTTTTGGGTCATTCAGAGCTCTGGCAGTTTTTGGGCTACCAACATTTTCTGGACTTTAGGGAGTCTAGGATGTCTGTAAACCCCTATTTTGGGTCTCCAAAGTTTTCAACCTTTTTGCAGGCCTCAGATGCATTTTAAGGCCTTTTTGCCTACTAACATATTATGAACGTTCACGGGTGTAGGATGCATTTTCCGTGCCCAAAATATTTTTGGGAAATTCAGTCGTCTAGGATGCGGGTTAATGCCCCTTTCAGGCTGCAAATGGTTTTGGGACATTCAGAGCTATCTGACACAGTTTTTGGGCCACCAACATTTTCTGGACTTTGGGGGGTCTAGGATGTCTGTAAACCCCTATTTTGGGCTTCCAACGTTTTCAACCTTTTTGCAGGCCTCAGATGCATTTTAAGGCCTTTTTGCCTGCTAACATATTCTGATGGTTCACGGGTGTAGGATGCATTTTCCGTGCCCAAAATATTTTTGGGAAATTCAGTCGTCTAGGATGCGGGTTAATGCCCCTTTCAGGCTGCAAATGGTTTTGGGACATTCAGAGCTCTCTGACACCGTTTTTGGGCCACAAACATTTTCTGGACTTTAGGGGGTCTAGGATGTCTGTAAAGCCCTTTTTTGGGCCTCCAAAGTTTTCAACTTTTTTGCAGGCATTAGATGCATTTTAAGGGCTTTTTTGGCTGCTAACATATACTGAACGTTCAGGGGTATAGGATTCTTTTTTTTTTTCCCAATATATTTTTGGGATTTTCAGTGGTCTAGGATGCGGGTTAATGCCCCTTTCAGGCTGCAAATGTTTTTGGGACATTCAGAGCTCTCTGACACAGTTTTTGGGCCACCAACATTACCTGGACTTTAGGGGGTCTAGGATGCCTGTAAAGCCCTTTTTTGGACCTCCAAAGTTTTCAACCTTTTTGCAGGCCTAAGAAGCATTTAAGGCTTTTTTTGGCTGCTAACATATACTGAACTTTCAGGGGTGTAGGATGCATTTTCAGTGCCCAAAATATTTTTGGGAATTACAGTGGTCTAGGGTGCGGGTTAATGCCCCTTTCAGGCTGCGAATGTTTTTGGGACATTCAGAGCTCTCTGACATAGTTTTTGGGCCACCAACATTTTCTGGACTTTAGGGGGTCTAGGATGTCTGTAAACCCCTTTTTTGGGCCTGCAAAGTTTTAAACCTTTTTGCAGGCCTAAGATGCATTTTAAGGCCTTTTTTGGGCTGCCAACAGATACTGAACTTTGAGGGGTGTAGGATGCATTTTTCGTGCCCAATAAATTTTTGAGAATTTCAGTGTGCTAGGGTGCGGGTACATGCCCCTTTCAAGCTGCAAATGTTTTTGGGACATTCAGAGATCTCTGACACAGGTTTTGGGCCACCAACATTTTCTGGACTTTAGTGGGTCTAGGATGTCTGTAAAGCCATTTTTTGGGCCTCCAAAGTTTTCAACCTTTTTGCAGGCCTAAGAAGCATTTTAAGGCCTTTTTTGCCTGCTAACATATACTGAACTTTCAGGGGTATAGGATTCATTTTTTCGTTCCCAATATATTTTTGTGATTTTCAGTGGTCTAGGATGCGGGTTAATGCCTCTTTCAGCCTGCAAATGTTTTTGGGACATTCAGAGCTCTCTGACACAGTTTTTGGGCCACCAACATTTTCTGGACTTTAGTGGGTCTAGGATGTCTGTAAACCCCTTTTTTTAGCCTCCAAAGTTTTCAACCTTTTTGCAGGCCTAAGAAGCATTTTAAGGCTTTTTTTGGCTGCTAAAATATACTGAACTTTCAGGGGTGTAGTATGCATTTTTCGTGCCCAATATATTTTTGGGATTTTCAGTGGTCTAGGATGCGGGTTAATGCCCCTTTCAGGGACATTCAGAGCTCTCTGACACAGTTTTTGGGCCACCAACATGTTCTGGACTTTACGGGGTCTAGGATATCTGTAAACCCCTTTTTTGGGCCTCCAAAGTTATCAACCTTTTTGCAGGCCTAAGATGCATTTTAAGGCCTTTTTTGCCTGCTAACATATTCTGAACGTTCACGGGTGTAGGATGCATTTTCCGTGCCCAAAATATTTTTGGGAAATTCAGTCGTCTAGGATGCGGGTTAATGCCCCTTTCAGGCTGCAAATGTTTTTGGGACATTCAGAGCTCTCTGACACAGTTTTTGGGCCACCAACATTTTCTGGACTTTACGGGGTCTAGGATGTCTGTAAACCCCTTTTTTTAGCCTCCAAAGTTTTCAACCTTTTTGCAGGCCTAAGAAGCATTTTAAGGCTTTTTTTGGCTGCTAACATATACTGAACTTTCAGGGGTGTAGTATGCATTTTTCGTGCCCAATATATTTTTGGAAATTTCAGTGGTCTAGGGTGCAGGTTAATGCCCCTTTCAGGCTGCAAATGTTTTTGGGACATTCAGAGCTCTCTGACACAGTGTTTGGGCCACAAACATTTTCTGGACTTTAGGGGGTCTAGGATGTCTGTAAACGTCTTTTTTGGGCCTGCAAAGTTTTAAACCTTTTTGCAGGCCTAAGATGCATTTTAAGGCCTTTTGTGGGCTGCTAACAGATACTGAACTTTGAGGGGTGTAGGATGCATTTTTCGTGCCCAAAATATTTTTCAGAATTTCAGTGGTCTAGGATGCGGGTACATGCCCCTTTCAAGCTGCAAATGTTTTTGGGACATTCAGAGCTCTCTGACACGGTTTTTGGGCCACCTACATTTTCTGGACTTTAGGGGGTCTAGGATGACTGTAAACCCCTTTTTTGGGCCTACAAAGTTTTCAACCTTTTTGCAGGCCTATGATGCATTTTAAGGCCTTTTTTGGGCTGCTAACATATACTGAACTTTCAGGGGTGTAGGATGCATTTTTCGTGCCCAATATATTTTTGTGAATTTCAGTGGTCTAGCATGTGGGTTAATGTCCCTTTCAAGCTGCAAATGTTTTTGGGACATTCAGAGATCTCTGACACAGTTTCTGGGCCACCAACATTTTCTGGACTTTAGGGGGTCTAGGATGTCTGTAAACCCCTTTTTTGGGCCTCCAAAGTGTTCAACCTTTTTGCAGGCCTAAGATGCATTTTAAGGCCTTTTTTGCCTGCTAACATATTCTGAACGTTCACAGGTGTGTAGGATGCATTTTCTGTGCCCAAAATATTTTTGGGAAATTCAGTCATCTAGGATGCGGGTTAATGCCCCTTTCAGGCTGCAAATGTTTTTGGGACATTCAGAGCTCTCTGACACAGTTTTTGGGCCACCAACATTTTCTGGACTTTACGGGGTCTAGGATGTCTGTAAACCCCTTTTTTGGGCCTCCGAAGTTTTCAACCTTTTTGCAGGCCTAAGATGCATTTTAAGGCCTTTTTTGGGCTGCTAACATATACTGAACTTTCAGGGGTGTAGGATGCATTTTTCGTGCCCAATATATTTTTGGGAATTTCAGTGGTCTAGGGTGCGGGTTAATGCTCCTTTCAAGCTACAAATGTGTTTGGGTCATTCAGAGCTCTCTGACAGTTTTTGGGCCACCAACATTTTCTGGACTTTAGGGGGTCTAGGATGTCTGTAAACCCCTTTTTTGGGCCTCCAAAGTTTTCAACCTTTTTGCAGGCCTAAGATGCATTTTAAGGGCTTTTTTGGCTGCTAACATATACTGAACGTTCAGGGGTATAGAATTCATTTTTTTGTTCCCAATATATTATTGGTATTTTCAGTGGTCTAGGATGCGGGTTAATGCCCCTTTCAGGCTGCAAATGTTTTTGGGACATTCAGAGCTCTCTGACACAGTTTTTGGGCCACCAACATTTTCTGGACTTTACGGGGTCTAGGATGTCTGTAAACCCCTTTTTTGGGCCTCCAAAGTCATCAACCTTTTTGCAGGCCTAAGATGCATTTTAAGGCCTTTTTTGCCTGCTAACATATTCTGAACGTTCACGGGTGTAGGGTGCATTTTCCGTGCCCAAAATATTTTTGGGAAATTCAGTCGTCTAGGATGCGGGTTAATGCCCCTTTCAGGCTGCAAATGTTTTTGGGACATTCAGAGCTCTCTGACACAGTTTTTGGGCCACCAACATTTTCTGGACTTTACGGGGTCTAGGATGTCTGTAAACCCCTTTTTTTAGCCTCCAAAGTTTTCAACCTTTTTGCAGGCCTAAGAAGCATTTTAAGGCTTTTTTTGGCTGCTAACATATACTGAACTTTCAGGGGTGTAGTATGCATTTTTCGTGCCCAATATATTTTTGGAAATTTCAGTGGTCTAGGGTGCAGGTTAATGCCCCTTTCAGGCTGCAAATGTTTTTGGGACATTCAGAGCTCTCTGACACAGTGTTTGGGCCACAAACATTTTCTGGACTTTAGGGGGTCTAGGATGTCTGTAAACGTCTTTTTTGGGCCTGCAAAGTTTTAAACCTTTTTGCAGGCCTAAGATGCATTTTAAGGCCTTTTGTGGGCTGCTAACAGATACTGAACTTTGAGGGGTGTAGGATGCATTTTTCGTGCCCAAAATATTTTTCAGAATTTCAGTGGTCTAGGATGCGGGTACATGCCCCTTTCAAGCTGCAAATGTTTTTGGGACATTCAGAGCTCTCTGACACGGTTTTTGGGCCACCTACATTTTCTGGACTTTAGGGGGTCTAGGATGACTGTAAACCCCTTTTTTGGGCCTACAAAGTTTTCAACCTTTTTGCAGGCCTATGATGCATTTTAAGGCCTTTTTTGGGCTGCTAACATATACTGAACTTTCAGGGGTGTAGGATGCATTTTTCGTGCCCAATATATTTTTGTGAATTTCAGTGGTCTAGCATGTGGGTTAATGTCCCTTTCAAGCTGCAAATGTTTTTGGGACATTCAGAGATCTCTGACACAGTTTTTGGGCCACCAACATTTTCTGGACTTTAGGGGGTCTAGGATGTCTGTAAACCCCTTTTTTGGGCCTCCAAAGTTTTCAACCTTTTTGCAGGCATAAGAAGCATTTAAAGGCTGTTTTTGGCTGCTAACATATACTGAACTTTCAGGGGTGTAGGATGCATTTTTCGTGCCCAATATATTTTTGGGAATTTCAGTGGTCTAGGGTGCGGGTTAATGCCCCTTTCAAGCTGCAAATGTTTTTGGGTCATTCAGAACTCTCTGACAGTTTTTGGGACACCAACATTTTCTGGACTTTAGGGGGTCTAGGATGTCTGTAAACCCCTTTTTTGGGCCTCCAAAGTTTTCAACCTTTTTGCAGGCCTAAGATGCATTTTAAGGCCTTTTTTGCATGCTAACATATTCCGAACGTCTAGGGGTGTAGGATGCATTTTCCGTGCCCAAAATATTTTTGGGAAATTCAGTGGTCTAGGATGCGGGTTAATGCCCCTTTCAGGCTGCGAATGTTTTTGGGACATTCAGAGCTCTCTGACACAGTTTTTGGGCCACCAACATTTTCTGGACTTTAGGGGGTCTAGGATGTCTGTAAACCCCTTTTTTGGGCCTGCAAAGTTTTAAACCTTTTTGCAGGCCTAAGATGCATTTTAAGGCCTTTTTTGGGCTGCCAACAGATACTGAACTTTGAGGGGTGTAGGATGCATTTTTCGTGCCCAATATATTTTTGGGAATTTCAGTGTTCTAGGGTGCGGGTACATGCCCCTTTCAAGCTGCAAATGTTTTTGGGACATTCAGAGATCTCTGACACAGGTTTTGGGCCACCAACATTTTCTGGACTTTAGGGGGTCTAGGATGTCTGTAAACCCCTTTTTTGGGCCTCCAAAGTTTTCAACCTTTTTGCAGGCCTAAGAAGCATTTTAAGGCCTTTTTTGCCTGCTAACATATTCTGAACGTTCACAGGTGTAGGATGCATTTTCCGTGCCCAAAATATTTTTGGGAAATTCAGTCGTCTAGGATGCGGGTTAATGCCCCTTTCAGGCTGCAAATGTTTTTGGGACATTCAGAGCTCTCTGACACAGTTTTTGGGCCACCAACATTTTCTGGACTTTACGGGGTCTAGGATGTCTGTAAACCCCTTTTTTGGGCCTCCAAAGTTTTCAACCTTTTTGCAGGCCTAAGATGCATTTTAAGGCCTTTTTGGCTGCTAACATATACTGAACGTTCAGGGGTATAGAATTCATTTTTTTGTTCCCAATATATTATTGGTATTTTCAGTGGTCTAGGATGCGGGTTAATGCCCCTTTCAGGCTGCAAATGTTTTTGGGACATTCAGAGCTCTCTGACACAGTTTTTGGGCCACCAACATTTTCTGGACTTTACAGGGTGTAGGATGTCTGTAAACCCCTTTTTTGGGCCTCCAAAGTCATCAACATTTTTGCAGGCCTAAGATGCATTTTAAGGCCTTTTTTGCCTGCTAACATATTCTGAACGTTCACGGGTGTAGGGTGCATTTTCCGTGCCCAAAATATTTTTGGGAAATTCAGTCGTCTAGGATGCGGGTTAATGCCCCTTTCAGGCTGCAAATGTTTTTGGGACATTCAGAGCTCTCTGACACAATTTTTGGGCCACAAACATTTCCTGGACTTTAGTGGGTCTAGGATGTCTGTAAAGCCCTTTTTTGGGCCTCCAAAGTTTTCAACCTTTTTGCAGGCCTAAGAAGCATTTTACGGCCTTTTTTGGGCTGCTAACATATACTGAACTTTCAGGGGTATAGGATTCATTTTTTCGTTCCCAATATATTTTTGTGATTTTCAGTGGTCTAGGATGTGGGTTAATGCCCCTTTCAGGCTGCAAATGTTTTTGGGACATTCAGAGCTCTCTGACACAGTTTTTGGGCCACCAACATTTTCTGGACTTTACGGGGTCTAGGTTGTCTGTAAACCCCTTTTTTGGGCCTCCAAAGTTTTCAACCTTTTTGCAGGCCTAAGATGCATTTTAAGGCCTTTTTGGCTGCTAACATATACTGAACGTTCAGGGGTATAGAATTCATTTTTTTGTTCCCAATATATTATTGGTATTTTCAGTGGTCTAGGATGCGGGTTAATGCCCCTTTCAGGCTGCAAATGTTTTTGGGGACATTCAGAGCTCTCTGACACAGTTTTTGGGCCACCAACATTTTCTGGACTTTACAGGGTGTAGGATGTCTGTAAACCCCTTTTTTGGGCCTCCAAAGTCATCAACATTTTTGCAGGCCTAAGATGCATTTTAAGGCCTTTTTTGCCTGCTAACATATTCTGAACGTTCACGGGTGTAGGGTGCATTTTCCGTGCCCAAAATATTTTTGGGAAATTCAGTCGACTAGGATGGGGGTTAATGCCCCTTTCAGGCTGCAAATGTTTTTGGGACATTCAGAGCTCTCTGACACAATTTTTGGGCCACAAACATTTCCTGGACTTTAGTGGGTCTAGGATGTCTGTAAAGCCCTTTTTTGGGCCTCCAAAGTTTTCAACCTTTTTGCAGGCCTAAGAAGCATTTTACGGCCTTTTTTGGGCTGCTAACATATACTGAACTTTCAGGGGTATAGGATTCATTTTTTCGTTCCCAATATATTTTTGTGATTTTCAGTGGTCTAGGATGTGGGTTAATGCCCCTTTCAGGCTGCAAATGTTTTTGGGACATTCAGAGCTCTCTGACACAGTTTTTGGGCCACCAACATTTTCTGGACTTTACGGGGTCTAGGATGTCTGTAAACCCCTTTTTTGGGCCTCCAAAGTCATCAACCTTTTTGCAGGCCTAATATGCATTTTAAGGCCTTTTTTGCCTGCTAACATATTCTGAATGTTCACGGGTGTAGGGTGCATTTTCCGTGCCCAAAATATTTTTGGGAAATTCAGTCGTCTAGGATGCGGGTTAATGCCCCTTTCAGGCTGCAAATGTTTTTGGGACATTCAGAGCTCTCTGACACAGTTTTTGGGCCACAAACATTTTCTGGACTTTAGGGGGTCTAGGATGCCTGTAAACCCCTTTTTTGGGCCTTCAAAGTTTTCAACCTTTTTGCAGGCCTAAGATGCATTTTAAGGCCTTTTTTGGGCTGCTAACATATACTGAACTTTCAGGGGTGTAGGATGCATTTTTCGGGCCCAATTTATTTTTGGGAATTACAGTGGTCTAGGGTGCGGGTTAATGCTCCTTTCAAGCTGCAAATGTTTTTGGGTCATTCAGAGCTCTCTGACAGTTTTTGGGCCACCAACATTTTCCGGACTTTAGGGGGTCTAGGATGTCTGTAAACCCCTTTTTTGGGCCTCCAAAGTTTTCAACCTTTTTGCAGGCCTAAGAAGCATTTTAAGGCTTTTTTTGGCTGCTAAAATATACTGAACTTTCAGGGGTGTATGATGCATTTTTCCTGCCCTATATATTTTTGGGAATTTCAGTGGTCTAGGGTGCGGGTTAATGCTCCTTTCAAGCTGAAAATGTTTTTGGGTCATTCAGAGCTCTGGCAGTTTTTGGGCTACCAACATTTTCTGGACTTTAGGGAGTCTAGGATGTCTGTAAACCCCTATTTTGGGTCTCCAAAGTTTTCAACCTTTTTGCAGGCCTCAGATGCATTTTAAGGCCTTTTTGCCTGCTAACATATTATGAACGTTCACGGGTGTAGGATGCATTTTCCGTGCCCAAAATATTTTTGGGAAATTCAGTGGTCTAGGATGCGGGTACATGCCCCTTTCAAGCTGCAAATGTTTTTGGGACATTCAGAGCTCTCTGACACGGTTTTTGGGCCACCTACATTTTCTGGACTTTAGGGGGTCTAGGATGACTGTAAACCCCTTTTTTGGGCCTACAAAGTTTTCAACCTTTTTGCAGGCCTATGATGCATTTTAAGGCCTTTTTTGGGCTGCTAACATATACTGAACTTTCAGGGGTGTAGGATGCATTTTTCGTGCCCAATATATTTTTGTGAATTTCAGTGGTCTAGCATGTGGGTTAATGTCCCTTTCAAGCTGCAAATGTTTTTGGGACATTCAGAGATCTCTGACACAGTTTTTGGGCCACCAACATTTTCTGGACTTTAGGGGGTCTAGGATGTCTGTAAACCCCTTTTTTGGGCCTCCAAAGTTTTCAACCTTTTTGCAGGCATAAGAAGCATTTAAAGGCTGTTTTTGGCTGCTAACATATACTGAACTTTCAGGGGTGTAGGATGCATTTTTCGTGCCCAATATATTTTTGGGAATTTCAGTGGTCTAGGGTGCGGGTTAATGCCCCTTTCAAGCTGCAAATGTTTTTGGGTCATTCAGAACTCTCTGACAGTTTTTGGGACACCAACATTTTCTGGACTTTAGGGGGTCTAGGATGTCTGTAAACCCCTTTTTTGGGCCTCCAAAGTTTTCAACCTTTTTGCAGGCCTAAGATGCATTTTAAGGCCTTTTTTGCATGCTAACATATTCCGAACGTCTAGGGGTGTAGGATGCATTTTCCGTGCCCAAAATATTTTTGGGAAATTCAGTGGTCTAGGATGCGGGTTAATGCCCCTTTCAGGCTGCGAATGTTTTTGGGACATTCAGAGCTCTCTGACACAGTTTTTGGGCCACCAACATTTTCTGGACTTTAGGGGGTCTAGGATGTCTGTAAACCCCTTTTTTGGGCCTGCAAAGTTTTAAACCTTTTTGCAGGCCTAAGATGCATTTTAAGGCCTTTTTTGGGCTGCCAACAGATACTGAACTTTGAGGGGTGTAGGATGCATTTTTCGTGCCCAATATATTTTTGGGAATTTCAGTGTTCTAGGGTGCGGGTACATGCCCCTTTCAAGCTGCAAATGTTTTTGGGACATTCAGAGATCTCTGACACAGGTTTTGGGCCACCAACATTTTCTGGACTTTAGGGGGTCTAGGATGTCTGTAAACCCCTTTTTTGGGCCTCCAAAGTTTTCAACCTTTTTGCAGGCCTAAGAAGCATTTTAAGGCCTTTTTTGCCTGCTAACATATTCTGAACGTTCACAGGTGTAGGATGCATTTTCCGTGCCCAAAATATTTTTGGGAAATTCAGTCGTCTAGGATGCGGGTTAATGCCCCTTTCAGGCTGCAAATGTTTTTGGGACATTCAGAGCTCTCTGACACAGTTTTTGGGCCACCAACATTTTCTGGACTTTACGGGGTCTAGGATGTCTGTAAACCCCTTTTTTGGGCCTCCAAAGTTTTCAACCTTTTTGCAGGCCTAAGATGCATTTTAAGGCCTTTTTGGCTGCTAACATATACTGAACGTTCAGGGGTATAGAATTCATTTTTTTGTTCCCAATATATTATTGGTATTTTCAGTGGTCTAGGATGCGGGTTAATGCCCCTTTCAGGCTGCAAATGTTTTTGGGACATTCAGAGCTCTCTGACACAGTTTTTGGGCCACCAACATTTTCTGGACTTTACAGGGTGTAGGATGTCTGTAAACCCCTTTTTTGGGCCTCCAAAGTCATCAACATTTTTGCAGGCCTAAGATGCATTTTAAGGCCTTTTTTGCCTGCTAACATATTCTGAACGTTCACGGGTGTAGGGTGCATTTTCCGTGCCCAAAATATTTTTGGGAAATTCAGTCGTCTAGGATGCGGGTTAATGCCCCTTTCAGGCTGCAAATGTTTTTGGGACATTCAGAGCTCTCTGACACAATTTTTGGGCCACAAACATTTCCTGGACTTTAGTGGGTCTAGGATGTCTGTAAAGCCCTTTTTTGGGCCTCCAAAGTTTTCAACCTTTTTGCAGGCCTAAGAAGCATTTTACGGCCTTTTTTGGGCTGCTAACATATACTGAACTTTCAGGGGTATAGGATTCATTTTTTCGTTCCCAATATATTTTTGTGATTTTCAGTGGTCTAGGATGTGGGTTAATGCCCCTTTCAGGCTGCAAATGTTTTTGGGACATTCAGAGCTCTCTGACACAGTTTTTGGGCCACCAACATTTTCTGGACTTTACGGGGTCTAGGTTGTCTGTAAACCCCTTTTTTGGGCCTCCAAAGTTTTCAACCTTTTTGCAGGCCTAAGATGCATTTTAAGGCCTTTTTGGCTGCTAACATATACTGAACGTTCAGGGGTATAGAATTCATTTTTTTGTTCCCAATATATTATTGGTATTTTCAGTGGTCTAGGATGCGGGTTAATGCCCCTTTCAGGCTGCAAATGTTTTTGGGGACATTCAGAGCTCTCTGACACAGTTTTTGGGCCACCAACATTTTCTGGACTTTACAGGGTGTAGGATGTCTGTAAACCCCTTTTTTGGGCCTCCAAAGTCATCAACATTTTTGCAGGCCTAAGATGCATTTTAAGGCCTTTTTTGCCTGCTAACATATTCTGAACGTTCACGGGTGTAGGGTGCATTTTCCGTGCCCAAAATATTTTTGGGAAATTCAGTCGACTAGGATGGGGGTTAATGCCCCTTTCAGGCTGCAAATGTTTTTGGGACATTCAGAGCTCTCTGACACAATTTTTGGGCCACAAACATTTCCTGGACTTTAGTGGGTCTAGGATGTCTGTAAAGCCCTTTTTTGGGCCTCCAAAGTTTTCAACCTTTTTGCAGGCCTAAGAAGCATTTTACGGCCTTTTTTGGGCTGCTAACATATACTGAACTTTCAGGGGTATAGGATTCATTTTTTCGTTCCCAATATATTTTTGTGATTTTCAGTGGTCTAGGATGTGGGTTAATGCCCCTTTCAGGCTGCAAATGTTTTTGGGACATTCAGAGCTCTCTGACACAGTTTTTGGGCCACCAACATTTTCTGGACTTTACGGGGTCTAGGATGTCTGTAAACCCCTTTTTTGGGCCTCCAAAGTCATCAACCTTTTTGCAGGCCTAATATGCATTTTAAGGCCTTTTTTGCCTGCTAACATATTCTGAATGTTCACGGGTGTAGGGTGCATTTTCCGTGCCCAAAATATTTTTGGGAAATTCAGTCGTCTAGGATGCGGGTTAATGCCCCTTTCAGGCTGCAAATGTTTTTGGGACATTCAGAGCTCTCTGACACAGTTTTTGGGCCACAAACATTTTCTGGACTTTAGGGGGTCTAGGATGCCTGTAAACCCCTTTTTTGGGCCTTCAAAGTTTTCAACCTTTTTGCAGGCCTAAGATGCATTTTAAGGCCTTTTTTGGGCTGCTAACATATACTGAACTTTCAGGGGTGTAGGATGCATTTTTCGGGCCCAATTTATTTTTGGGAATTACAGTGGTCTAGGGTGCGGGTTAATGCTCCTTTCAAGCTGCAAATGTTTTTGGGTCATTCAGAGCTCTCTGACAGTTTTTGGGCCACCAACATTTTCCGGACTTTAGGGGGTCTAGGATGTCTGTAAACCCCTTTTTTGGGCCTCCAAAGTTTTCAACCTTTTTGCAGGCCTAAGAAGCATTTTAAGGCTTTTTTTGGCTGCTAAAATATACTGAACTTTCAGGGGTGTATGATGCATTTTTCCTGCCCTATATATTTTTGGGAATTTCAGTGGTCTAGGGTGCGGGTTAATGCTCCTTTCAAGCTGAAAATGTTTTTGGGTCATTCAGAGCTCTGGCAGTTTTTGGGCTACCAACATTTTCTGGACTTTAGGGAGTCTAGGATGTCTGTAAACCCCTATTTTGGGTCTCCAAAGTTTTCAACCTTTTTGCAGGCCTCAGATGCATTTTAAGGCCTTTTTGCCTGCTAACATATTATGAACGTTCACGGGTGTAGGATGCATTTTCCGTGCCCAAAATATTTTTGGGAAATTCAGTCGTCTAGGATGCGGGTTAATGCCCCTTTCAGGCTGCAAATGGTTTTGGGACATTCAGAGCTATCTGACACAGTTATTGGGCCACCAACATTTTCTGGACTTTAGGGGGTCTAGGATGTCTGTAAACCCCTATTTTGGGCTTCCAACGTTTTCAACCTTTTTGCAGGCCTCAGATGCATTTTAAGGCCTTTTTGCCTGCTAACATATTCTGATCGTTCACGGGTGTAGGATGCATTTTCCGTGCCCAAAATATTTTTGGGAAATTCAGTCGTCTAGGATGCGGGTTAATGCCCCTTTCAGGCTGCAAATGGTTTTGGGACATTCAGAGCTCTCTGACACCGTTTTTGGGCCACAAACATTTTCTGGACTTTAGGGGGTCTAGGATGTCTGTAAAGCCCTTTTTTGGGCCTCCAAAGTTTTCAACATTTTTGCAGGCCTAAGATGCATTTTAAGGCCTTTTTTGCCTGCTAACATATTCTGAACGTTCACGGGTGTAGGGTGCATTTTCCGTGCCCAAAATATTTTTGGGAAATTCAGTCGTCTAGGATGCGGGTTAATGCCCCTTTCAGGCTGCAAATGTTTTTGGGACATTCAGAGCTCTCTGACACAATTTTTGGGCCACAAACATTTCCTGGACTTTAGTGGGTCTAGGATGTCTGTAAAGCCCTTTTTTGGGCCTCCAAAGTTTTCAACCTTTTTGCAGGCCTAAGAAGCATTTTACGGCCTTTTTTGGGCTGCTAACATATACTGAACTTTCAGGGGTATAGGATTCATTTTTTCGTTCCCAATATATTTTTGTGATTTTCAGTGGTCTAGGATGTGGGTTAATGCCCCTTTCAGGCTGCAAATGTTTTTGGGACATTCAGAGCTCTCTGACACAGTTTTTGGGCCACCAACATTTTCTGGACTTTACGGGGTCTAGGATGTCTGTAAACCCCTTTTTTGGGCCTCCAAAGTCATCAACCTTTTTGCAGGCCTAATATGCATTTTAAGGCCTTTTTTGCCTGCTAACATATTCTGAATGTTCACGGGTGTAGGGTGCATTTTCCGTGCCCAAAATATTTTTGGGAAATTCAGTCGTCTAGGATGCGGGTTAATGCCCCTTTCAGGCTGCAAATGTTTTTGGGACATTCAGAGCTCTCTGACACAGTTTTTGGGCCACAAACATTTTCTGGACTTTAGGGGGTCTAGGATGCCTGTAAACCCCTTTTTTGGGCCTCCAAAGTCATCAACCTTTTTGCAGGCCTCAGATGCATTTTAAGGCCTTTTTTGCCTGCTAACATATTCTGAATGTTCACGGGTGTAGGGTGCATTTTCCGTGCCCAAAATATTTTTGGGAAATTCAGTCGTCTAGGATGCGGGTTAATGCCCCTTTCAGGCTGCAAATGTTTTTGGGACATTCAGAGCTCTCTGACACAGTTTTTGGGCCACAAACATTTTCTGAACTTTAGTGGGTCTAGGATGTCTGTAAAGCCATTTTTTGGGCCTCCAAAGTTTTCAACCTTTTTGCAGGCCTAAGAAGCATTTTAAGGCCTTTTTTGGGCTGCTAACATATACTGAACTTTCAGGGGTATAGGATTCATTTTTTTGTTCCCAATATATTTTTGTGATTTTCAGTGGTCTAGGATGCGGGTTAATGCCTCTTTCAGCCTGCAAATTTTTTTGGGACATTCAGAGCTCTCTGACACAGTTTTTGGGCCACCAACATGTTCTGGACTTTAGTGGGTCTAGGATGTCTGTAAACCCCTTTTTTTAGCCTCCAAAGTTTTCAACCTTTTTGCAGGCCTAAGAAGCATTTTAAGGCTTTTTTTGGCTGCTAAAATATACTGAACTTTCAGGGGTGTAGTATGCATTTTTCGTGCCCAATATATTTTTGGGATTTTCAGTGGTCTAGGATGCGGGTTAATGCCCCTTTCAGGCTGCAAATGTTTTTGGGACATTCAGAGCTCTCTGACACAGTTTTTGGGCCACCAACATGTTCTGGACTTTACGGGGTCTAGGATATCTGTAAACCCCTTTTTTGGGCCTCCAAAGTTATCAACCTTTTTGCAGGCCTAAGATGCATTTTAAGGCCTTTTTTGCCTGCTAACATATTCTGAACGTTCACGGGTGTAGGATGCATTTTCCGTGCCCAAAATATTTTTGGGAAATTCAGTCGTCTAGGATGCGGGTTAATGCCCCTTTCAGGCTGCAAATGTTTTTGGGACATTCAGAGCTCTCTGACACAGTTTTTGGGCCACCAACATTTTCTGGACTTTACGGGGTCTAGGATGTCTGTAAACCCCTTTTTTTAGCCTCCAAAGTTTTCAACCTTTTTGCAGGCCTAAGAAGCATTTTAAGGCTTTTTTTGGCTGCTAACATATACTGAACTTTCAGGGGTGTAGTATGCATTTTTCGTGCCCAATATATTTTTGGAAATTTCAGTGGTCTAGGGTGCAGGTTAATGCCCCTTTCAGGCTGCAAATGTTTTTGGGACATTCAGAGCTCTCTGACACAGTGTTTGGGCCACAAACATTTTCTGGACTTTAGGGGGTCTAGGATGTCTGTAAACGCCTTTTTTGGGCCTGCAAAGTTTTAAACCTTTTTGCAGGCCTAAGATGCATTTTAAGGCCTTTTGTGGGCTGCTAACAGATACTGAACTTTGAGGGGTGTAGGATGCATTTTTCGTGCCCAAAATATTTTTCAGAATTTCAGTGGTCTAGGATGCGGGTACATGCCCCTTTCAAGCTGCAAATGTTTTTGGGACATTCAGAGCTCTCTGACACGGTTTTTGGGCCACCTACATTTTCTGGACTTTAGGGGGTCTAGGATGACTGTAAACCCCTTTTTTGGGCCTCCAAAGTTATCAACCTTTTTGCAGGCCTAAGATGCATTTTAAGGCATTTTTTGCCTGCTAACATATTCTGAACGTTCACGGGTGTAGGATGCATTTTCCGTGCCCAAAATATTTTTGGGAAATTCAGTCGTCTAGGATGCTGGTTAATGCTCCTTTCAAGCTACAAATGTTTTTGGGTCATTCAGAGCTCTCTGCCAGTTTTTGGGCCACCAACATTTTCTGGACTTTAGGGGGTCTAGGATGTCTGTAAACCCCTTTTTTGGGCCTCCAAAGTTTTCAATCTTTTTGCAGGCCTAAGATGCATTTTAAGACCTTTTTTGCCTGCTAACATATTCTGAACTTTCACGGGTACAAGATGCATTTTCCGTGCCCAAAATATTTTTGGGAAATTCAGTCGTCTAGGATGCGGGTTAATGCCCTTTCAGGCTGCAAATGTTTTTGGGACATTCAGAGCTCTCTGACACAGTTTTTGGGCCACCAACATTTTCTGGACTTTAGGGGGTCTAGGATGTCTGTAAACCCCTTTTTTGGGCCTCCAAAGTTTTCAAACTTTTTTCAGGCCTTAGATGCATTTTAAGGGCTTTTTTGGCTGCTAACATATACTGAACGTTCAGGGGTATAGGATTCATTTTTTTGTTCCCAATATATTATTGGTATTTTCAGTGGTCTAGGATGCGGGTTAATGCCCATTTCAGGCTGCAAATGTTTTTGGGACATCCAGAGCTCTCTGACACAGTTTTTGGGCCACCAACATTTTCTGGACTTTACGGGGTCTAGGATGTCTGTAAACCCCTTTTTTGGGCCTCCAAAGTTATCAACCTTTTTGCAGGCCTAAGAAGCATTTTAAGGCCTTTTTTGCCTGCTAACATATTCTGAACGTTCACGGGTGTAAGATGCATTTTCCATGCCCAAAATATTTTTGGGAAATTCAGTCGTCTAGGATGCGGGTTAATGCCCCTTTCAGGCTGCAAATGTTTTTGGGACATTCAGAGCTCTCTGACACAGTTTTTGGGCCACCAACATTTTCTGGACTTTAGGGGGTCTAGGATGTCTGTAAAGCCCTTTTTTGGGCCTCCAAAGTTTTCAACCTTTTTGCAGGCCTAAGAAGCATTTTAAGGCCTTTTTTGGGCTGCTAACATATACTGAACTTTCAGGGGTATAGGATTCATTTTTTCGTTCCCAATATATTTTTTTGATTTTCAGTGGTCTAGGATGCGGGTTAATGCCTCTTTCAGCCTGCAAATGTTTTTGGGACATTCAGAGCTCTCTGACACAGTTTTTGGGCCACCAACATTTTCTGGACTTTACGGGGTCTAGGATGACTGTAAACCCCTTTTTTTAGCCTCCAAAGTTTTCAACCTTTTTGCAGGCCTAAGAAGCATTTTAAGGCTTTTTTTGGCTGCTAAAATATACTGAACTTTCAGGGGTGTATGATGCATTTTTCCTGCCCTATATATTTTTGGGAATTTCAGTGGTCTAGGGTGCGGGTTAATGCCCCTTTCAAGCTGAAAATGTTTTTGGGTCATTCAGACCTCTGACAGTTTTTGGGCTACCAACATTTTCTGGACTTTAGGGAGTCTAGGATGTCTGTAAACCCCTATTTAGGGTCTCCAAAGTTTTCAACCTTTTTGCAGGCCTCAGATGCATTTTAAGGCCTTTTTGCCTGCTAACATATTATGAACGTTCACGGGTGTAGGATGCATTCTCCGTGCCCAAAATATTTTTGGGAAATTCAGTCGTCTAGGATGCGGGTTAATGCCCCTTTCAGGCTGCAAATGGTTTTGGGACATTCAGAGCTCTCTGACACAGTTTTTGGGCCACCAACATTTTCTGGACTTTAGGGGGTCTAGGATGTCTGTAAACCCCTATTTTGGGCTTCCAACGTTTTCAACCTTTTTGCAGGCCTCAGATGCATTTTAAGGCCTTTTGCCTGCTAACATATTCTGATCGTTCACGGGTGTAGGATGCATTTTCCGTGCCCAAAATATTTTTGGGAAATTCAGTCGTCTAGGATGCGGGTTAATGCCCCTTTCAGGCTGCAAATGGTTTTGGGACATTCAGAGCTCTCTGACACCGTTTTTGGGCCACAAACATTTTCTGGACTTTAGGGGGTCTAGGATGTCTGTAAAGCCCTTTTTTGGGCCTCCAAAGTTTTCAACTTTTTTGCAGGCATTAGATGCATTTTAAGGGCTTTTTTGGCTGCTAACATATACTGAACGTTCAGGGGTATAGGATTCTTTTTTTTTTTCCCAATATATTTTTGGGATTTTCAGTGGTCTAGGATGCGGGTTAATGCCCTCTTTCAGGCTGCAAATGTTTTTGGGACATTCAGAGCTCTCTGACACAGTTTTTGGGCCACCAACATTTTCTGGACTTTAGGGGGTCTAGGATGTCTGTAAACCCCTTTTTTGGGCCTGCAAAGTTTTAAACCTTTTTGCAGGCCTAAGATGCATTTTAAGGCCTTTTTTGGGCTGCCAACAGATACTGAACTTTGAGGGGTGTAGGATGCATTTTTCGTGCCCAATATATTTTTGGGAATTTCAGTGTTCTAGGGTGCGGGTACATGCCCCTTTCAAGCTGCAAATGTTTTTGGGACATTCAGAGATCTCTGACACAGGTTTTGGGCCACCAACATTTTCTGGACTTTAGGGGGTCTAGGATGTCTGTAAACCCCTTTTTTGGGCCTCCAAAGTTTTCAACCTATTTGCAGGCCTAAGATGCATTTTAAGGCCTTTTTTGCCTGCTAACATATTCTGAACGTTCACAGGTGTAGGATGCATTTTCCGTGCCCAAAATATTTTTGGGAAATTCAGTCGTCTAGGATGCGGGTTAATGCCCCTTTCAGGCTGCAAATGTTTTTGGGACATTCAGAGCTCTCTGACAGTTTTTGGGCCACCAACATTTTCTGGACTTTACGGGGTCAAGGATGTCTATAAACCCCTTTTTTGGGCCTCCAAAGTTTTCAACCTTTTTGCAGGCCTAAGATGCATTTTAAGGCCTTTTTGGCTGCTAACATATACTGAACGTTCAGGGGTATAGAATTCATTTTTTTGTTCCCAATATATTATTGGTATTTTCAGTGGTCTAGGATGCGGGTTAATGCCCCTTTCAGGCTGCAAATGTTTTTCGGACATTCAGAGCTCTCTGACACAGTTTTTGGGCCACCAACATTTTCCGGACTTTACGGGGTGTGGGATGTCTGTAAACCCCTTTTTTGGGCCTCCAAAGTCATCAACCTTTTTGCAGGCCTAAGATGCATTTTAAGGCCTTTTTTGCCTGCTAACATATTCTGAACGTTCACGGGTGTAGGGTGCATTTTCCGTGCCCAAAATATTTTTGGGAAATTCAGTCGTCTAGGATGCGGGTTAATGCCCCTTTCAGGCTGCAAATGTTTTTGGGACATTCAGAGCTCTCTGACACAATTTTTGGGCCACAAACATTTCCTGGACTTTAGTGGGTCTAGGATGTCTGTAAAGCCCTTTTTTGGGCCTCCAAAGTTTTCAACCTTTTTGCAGGCCTAAGAATCATTTTACGGCCTTTTTTGGGCTGCTAACATATACTGAACTTTCAGGGGTATAGGATTCATTTTTTCGTTCCCAATATATTTTTGTGATTTTCAGTGGTCTAGGATGTGGGTTAATGCCCCTTTCAGGCTGCAAATGTTTTTGGGACATTCAGAGCTCTCTGACACAGTTTTTGGGCCACCAACATTTTCTGGACTTTACGGGGTCTAGGATGTCTGTAAAGCCCTTTTTTGGGCCTCCAAAGTTTTCAACCTTTTTGCAGGCCTAAGAAGCATTTTAAGGCTTTTTTTGGCTGCTAAAATATACTGAACTTTCAGGGGTGTAGTATGCATTTTTCGTGCCCAATATATTTTTGGGATTTTCAGTGGTCTAGGATGCGGGTTAATGCCCCTTTCAGGCTGCAAATGTTTTTGGGACATTCAGAGCTCTCTGACACAGTTTTTGGGCCACCAACATGTTCTGGACTTTACGGGGTCTAGGATATCTGTAAACCCCTTTTTTGGGCCTCCAAAGTTATCAACCTTTTTGCAGGCCTAAGATGCATTTTAAGGCCTTTTTTGCCTGCTAACATATTCTGAACGTTCACGGGTGTAGGATGCATTTTCCGTGCCCAAAATATTTTTGGGAAATTCAGTCGTCTAGGATGCGGGTTAATGCCCCTTTCAGGCTGCAAATGTTTTTGGGACATTCAGAGCTCTCTGACACAGTTTTTGGGCCACCAACATTTTCTGGACTTTAGGGGTTCTAGGATGTCTGTAAACCCCTTTTTTGGGCCTTCAAAGTTTTCAACCTTTTTGCAGGCCTAAGATGCATTTTAAGGCCTTTTTTGCCTGCTAACATATTCTGAACGTTCACGGGTGTAGGATGCATTTTCCGTGCCCAAAATATTTTTGGGAAATTCAGTCGTCTAGGATGCGGGTTAATGCCCCTTTCAGGCTGCAAATGTTTTTGGGACATTCAGAGCTCTCTGACACAGTTTTTGGGCCACCAACATTTTCTGGACTTTAGGGGGTCTAGGATGTCTGTAAAGCCCTTTTTTGGGCCTCCAAAGTTATCAACCTTTTTGCAGGCCTAAAATGCATTTTAAGGCCTTTTTTTGGGCTGCTATCATATTCTGAACTTTCAGGGGTGTAGGATGCATTTTTCGTGCCCAAAATATTTTTGAGAATTTCAGTGGTCTAGGATGCGGGTTAATGCCCCTTTCAGGCTGCAAATGGTTTTGGGACATTCAGAGCTCTCTGACATAGTTTTTGGGCCGCCAGCATTTTCTGGAGTTTAGGGGGTCTAGGATGTCTGTAAACCCCTTTTTTGGGCCTGCAAAGTTTTAAACCTTTTTGCAGGCCTAAGATACATTTTAAGGCCTTTTTTGGGCTGCTAACAGATACTGAACTTTCAGGGGTGTATGATGCATTTTTCGTGCCCTATATATTTTTGGGAATTTCAGTGGTCTAGGGTGCGGGTTAATGCCCCTTTCAGGGTGCAAATGTTTTTGGGACATTCAGAGCTCTCTGACATAGTTTTTGGGCCACCAACATTTTCTGGACTTTACGGAGTCTAGGATGCCTGTACACCCCTTTTTTGGGCCTCCAAAGTTTTCAACCTTTTTGCAGGCCTAAAATGCATTTTAAGGCCTCTATTGGGCTGCTAACATATTCTGAACTTTCAGGGGTGTAGGATGCATTTTCAGTGCCCAGAATATTTTTGGGAAATTCAGTGGTCTAGGATGCGGGTTAATGCCCCTTTCAGGCTGCAAATGTTTTTGGGACATTCAGAGCTCTCCGACACAGTTTTCTGGGCCACCAACATTTTCTGGACTTTAGGGGGTCTGGGATGTCTGTAAACCCCTTTTTTGGGCCTACAAAGTTTTCGACCTTTTTGCAGGCATAAGAAGCATTTAAAGGCTGTTTTTGGCTGCTAACATATACTGAACTTTCAGGGGTGTAGGATGCATTTTTCGTGCCCAATATATTTTTGGGAATTTCAGTGGTCTAGGGTGCGGGTTAATGCCCCTTTCAAGCTGCAAATGTTTTTGGGTCATTCAGAGCTCTCTGACACAGTATTTGGGCCACCAACATTTTCTGGACTTTAGGGGGTCTAGGATGTCTGTAAACCCCTTTTTTGGGCCTCCAAAGTTTTCAACCTTTTTGCAGGCCTAAGATGCATTTTAAGGCCTTTTTTGCATGCTAACATATTCTGAACGTCCAGGGGTGTAGGATGCATTTTCCGTGCACAAAATATTTTTCAGAATTTCAGTGGTCTAGGATGCGGGTTAATGCCCCTTTCAGGCTGCAAATGTTTTTGGGACATTCAGAGCTCTCTGACACAGTATTTGGGCCACCAACATTTTCTGGACTTTAGGGGGTCTAGGATGGCTGTAAACCCCTTTTTTGGGCCTGCAAAGTTTTAAACCTTTTTGCAGGTCTAAGATGCATTTTAAGGCCTTTTTTGCCTGCTAACATATTCTGAACGTTCACAGGTGTAGGATGCATTTTCCGTGCCCAAAATATTTTTGGGAAATTCAGTCGTCTAGGATGCGGGTTAATGCCCCTTTCAGGCTGCAAATGTTTTTGGGACATTCAGAGCTCTCTGACACAGTTTTTGGGCCACCAACATTTTCTGGACTTTACGGGGTGTAGGATGTCTGTAAACCCCTTTTCTGGGCCTCCAAAGTCATCAACCTTTTTGCAGGCCTAAGATGCATTTTAAGGCCTTTTTTGCCTGCTAACATATTCTGAACGTTCACGGGTGTAGGGTGCATTTTCCGTGCCCAAAATATTTTTGGGAAATTCAGTCGTCTAGGATGCGGGTTAATGCCCCTTTCAGGCTGCAAATGTTTTTGGGACATTCAGAGCTCTCTGACACAGTTTTTGGGCCACAAACATTTTCTGGACTTTAGGGGGTCTAGGATGTCTGTAAAGCCCTTTTTTGGGCCTCCAAAGTTTTCAACCTTTTTTCAGGCCTTAGATGCATTTTAAGGGCTTTTTTGGCTGCTAACATATACTGAACGTTCAGGGGTATAGGATTCATTTTTTCGTTCCCAATATATTTTTGGGATTTTCAGTGGTCTAGGATGCAGGTTAATGCCCCTTTCAGGCTGCAAATGTTTTTGGGACATTCAGAGCTCTCTGACACAGTTTTTGGGCCACCAATATTTTCTGGACTTTAGGGGCTCTAGGATGCCTGTAAACCCCTTTTTTGGGCATCCAAAGTTTTCAACCTTTTTGCAGACCTAAAATGCATTTTAAGGCCTTTTTGGGCTGCTAATATATACTGAACTTTCAGGGTGTAGGATGCATTTTCCGTGCCCAAAATATTTTTGGGAAATTCAGTGGTCTAGGATGCGGGTTAATGCCCCTTTCAGGCTGCAAATGTTTTTGGGACATTCAGAGCTCTCTGACACAGTTTTTGGGCCACCATCATTTTCTGGACTTTACGGGGTCTAGGATGTCTGTAAACCCCTTTTTTGGGCCTCCGAAGTTTTCAACCTTTTTGCAGGCCTAAGATGCATTTTAAGGCCTTTTTTGGGCTGCTAACATATACTGAACTTTCAGGGGTGTAGGATGCATTTTTCGTGCCCAATATATTTTTGGGAATTTCAGTGGTCTAGGGTGCGGGTTAATGCTCCTTTCAAGCTACAAATGTGTTTGGGTCATTCAGAGCTCTCTGACAGTTTTTGGGCCACCAACATTTTCTGGACTTTAGGGGGTCTAGGATGTCTGTAAACCCCTTTTTTGGGCCTCCAAAGTTTTCAACCTTTTTGCAGGCCTAAGATGCATTTTAAGGCCTTTTTTGGCTGCTAACATATTCTGAACGTTCACGGGTGTAGGGTGCATTTTCCGTGCCCAAAATATTTTTGGGAAATTCAGTCGTCTAGGATGCGGGTTAATGTCCCTTTCAGGCTGCAAATGTTTTTGGGACATTCAGAGCTCTCTGACACAGTTTTTGGGCCACAAACATTTTCTGGACTTTAGTGGGTCTAGGATGTCTGTAAAGCCCTTTTTTGGGCCTCCAACGTTTTCAACCTTTTTGCAGGCCTAAGAAGCATTTTAAGGCCTTTTTTGGGCTGCTAACATATACTGAACTTTCAGGGGTGTAGGATGCATTTTTCGTGCCCAATATATTTTTGGGAATTTCAGTGGTCTAGGGTGCAGGTTAATGCCCCTTTCAGGCTGCAAATGTTTTTGGGACATTCAGAGCTCTCTGGCACAGTGTTTGGGCCACAAACATTTTCTGGACTTTAGGGGGTCTAGGATGTCTGTAAAGCCCTTTTTTGGGCCTCCAAAGTTTTCAACCTTTTTGCAGGCCTAAGATGCATGTTAAGGCCTTTTTTGGGCTGCTAACATATACTGAACTTTCAGGGGTGTAGGATGCATTTTTCGTGCCCAATATATTGTTGGGAATTTCAGTGGTCTAGGGTGTGGGTTAATGCTCCTTTCAAGCTACAAATGTTTTTGGGTCATTCAGAGCTCTCTGACAGTTTTTGGGCCACCAACATTTTCTGGACATTAGGGCGTCTAGGATGTCTGTAAACCCCTTTTTTGGGCCTCCAAAGTTTTCAACCTTTTTGCAGGCCTAAGTTGCATTTTAAGACCTTTTTTGCCTGCTAACATATTCTGAACTTTCACAGGTGTAAGATGCATTTTCCGTGACCAAAATATTTTTGGGAAATTCAGTCGTCTAGGATGCGGGTAATGCCCCTTTCAGGCTGCAAATGTTTTTGGGACATTCAGAGCTCTCTGACAGTGTTTGGGCCACAAACATTTTCTGGACTTTAGGGGGTCTAGGATGTCTGTAAAGCCCTTTTTTGGGCCTCCAAAGTTTTCAACCTTTTTGCAGGCCTTAGATGCATTTTAAGGCCTTTTTTGCCTGCTAACATATTCTAAACGTTCACGGGTGTAGGATGCATTTTCCGTGCCCAAAATATTTTTGGGAAATTCAGTCGTCTAGGGTGCGGGTTAATGCCCCTTTCAGGCTGCAAATGTTTTTGGGACATTCAGAGCTCTCTGACACAGTTTTTGGGCCACCAACATTTTCTGGACTTTACGGGGTCTAGGATGTCTGTAAACCCCTTTTTTGGGCCTCCAAAGTTATCAACCTTTTTGCAGGCCTAAGAAGCATTTTAAGGCCTTTTTTGGGCTGCTAACATATACCGAACTTTCAGGGGTGTAGGATGCATTTTTCGTGACCAATATATTTTTGGGAATTTCAGTGGTCTAGGGTGCGGGTTAATGCTCCTTTCAAGCTACAAATGTTTTTGGGTCATTCAGAGCTCTCTGACAGTTTTTGGGCCACCAACATTTTCTGGACTTTAGGGGGTCTAGGATGTCTGTAAACCCCTTTTTTGGGCCTCCAAAGTTTTCAACCTTTTTGCAGGCCTAAGTTGCATTTTAAGACCTTTTTTGCCTGCTAACATATTCTGAACTTTCACAGGTGTAAGATGCATTTTCCGTGACCAAAATATTTTTGGGAAATTCAGTCGTCTAGGATGCGGGTAATGCCCCTTTCAGGCTGCAAATGTTTTTGGGACATTCAGAGCTCTCTGACACAGTGTTTGGGCCACAAACATTTTCTGGACTTTAGGGGGTCTAGGATGTCTGTAAACCCCTTTTTGGGCCTTCAAAGTTTTCAACCTTTTTGCAGGCCTAAGATGCATTTTAAGGCCTTTTTTGCCTGCTAACATATTCTGAACGTTCACGGGTGTAGGATGCATTTTCCGTGCCCAAAATATTTTTGGGAAATTCAGTGGTCTAGGATGCGGGTTAATGCCCCTTTCAGGCTGCAAATGTTTTTGGGACATTCAGAGCTCTCTGACACAGTTTTTGGGCCACCATCATTTTCTGGACTTTACGGGGTCTAGGATGTCTGTAAAGCCCTTTTTTGGGCCTCCGAAGTTTTCAACCTTTTTTCAACCATTAGATGCATTTTAAGGGCTTTTCTGGCTGCTAACATATACTGAACGTTCAGGGGTATAGGATTCATTTTTTCGTTCCCAATATATTTTTGGGATTTTCAGTGGTCTAGGATGCAGGTTAATGCCCCTTTCAGGCTGCAAATGTTTTTGGGACATTCAGAGCTCTCTGACACAGTTTTTGGGCCACCAATATTTTCTGGACTTTAGGGGCTCTAGGATGCCTGTAAACCCCTTTTTTGGGCATCCAAAGTTTTCAACCTTTTTGCAGGCCTAAAATGCATTTTAAGGCCTTTTTGGGCTGCTAATATATACTGAACTTTCAGGGTGTAGGATGCATTTTCCGTGCCCAAAATATTTTTGGGAAATTCAGTGGTCTAGGATGCGGGTTAATGCCCCTTTCAGGCTGCAAATGTTTTTGGGACATCCAGAGCTCGCTGACACAGTTTTTGGGCCACCAACATTTTCTGGACTTTAGGGGGTCTAGGATGCCTGTAAACCCCTTTTTTGGGCCTTCAAAGTTTTCAACCTTTTTGCAGGCCTAAAATGCATTTTAAGGCCTTATTTTGGGCTGCTATCATATTCTGAACTTTCAGGGGTGTAGGATGCATTTTTCGTGCCCAAAATATTTTTGAGAATTTCAGTGGTCTAGGATGCGGGTTAATGCCCCTTTCAGGCTGCAAATGGTTTTGGGACATTCAGAGCTCTCTGACACAGTTTTTGGGCCACCAACATTTTCTGGACTTTAGGGGGTCTAGGATGCCTGTAAACCCCTTTTTTGGGCCTTCAAAGTTTTCAACCTTTTTGCAGGCCTAAAATGCATTTTAAGGCCTTTTTTTGGGCTGCTATCATATTCTGAACTTTCAGGGGTGTATGATGCATTTTTCGTGCCCTATATATTTTTGGGAATTTCAGTGGTCTAAGGTGCGGGTTAATGCCCCTTTCAAGCTGAAAATGTTTTTGGGTCATTCAGAGCTCTGACAGTTTTTGGGCTACCAACATTTTCTGGACTTTAGGGAGTCTAGGATGTCTGTAAACCCCTATTTTGGGTCTCCAAGGTTTTCAACCTTTTTGCAGGCCTCAGATGCATTTTAAGGCCTTTTTGCCTGCTAACATATTCTGAACGTTCACGGGTGTAGGATGCATTTTCCGTGCCCAAAATATTTTTGGGAAATTCAGTCGTCTAGGATGAGGGTTAATGCCCCTTTCAGGCTGCAAATGGTTTTGGGACATTCAGAGCTCTCTGACACAGTTTTTGGGCCACCAACATTTTCTGGACTTTAGGTGGTCTAGGATGTCTGTAAACCCCTATTTTGGGCTTCCAACGTTTTCAACCTTTTTGCAGGCCTCAGATGCATTTTAAGACCTTTTTGCCTGCTAACATATTCTGATCGTTCACGGGTGTAGGATGCATTTTCCGTGCTCCAAAATATTTTTGGGAAATTCAGTCGTCTAGGATGCGGGTTAATGCCCCTTTCAGGCTGCAAATGGTTTTGGGACATTCAGAGCTCTCTGACACCGTTTTTGGGCCACAAACATTTTCTGGACTTTAGGGGGTCTAGGATGTCTGTAAAGCCCTTTTTTGGGCCTCCAAAGTTTTCAACATTTTTGCAGCCATTAGATGCATTTTAAGGGCTTTTTTGGCTGCTAACATATACTGAACGTTCAGGGGTATAGGATTCTTTTATTTTTCCCAATATATTTTTGGGATTTTCAGTGGTCTAGGATGCGGGTTAATGCCCCTTTCAGGCTGCAAATGTTTTTGGGACATTCAGAGCTCTCTGACACAGTTTTTGGGCCACCAACATTTCCTGGACTTTAGGGGGTCTAGGATGCCTGTAAAGCCCTTTTTTGGGCCTCCAAAGTTTTCAACCTTTTTGCAGGCCTAAGAAGCATTTTAAGGCTTTTTTTGGCTGCTAACATATACTGAACTTTCAGGGGTGTAGGATGCATTTTTCGTGCCCAATATATTTTTGGGAATTACAGTGGTCTAGGGTGCGGGTTAATGCCCCTTTCAGGGTGCAAATGTTTTTGGGACATTCAGAGCTCTCTGACATAGTTTTTGGGCCACCAACATTTTCTGGACTTTACGGAGTCTAGGATGCCTGTACACCCCTTTTTTGGGGCCTCCAAAGTTTTCAACCTTTTTGCAGGCCTAAAATGCATTTTAAGGCCTCTATTGGGCTGCTAACATATTCTGAACTTTCAGGGGTGTAGGATGCATTTTCAGTGCCAAGAATATTTTTGGGAAATTCAGTGGTCTAGGATGCGGGTTAATGCCCCTTTCAGGCTGCAAATGTTTTTGGGACATTCAGAGCTCTCCGACACAGTTTTCTGGGCCACCAACATTTTCTGGACTTTAGGGGGTCTGGGATGTCTGTAAACCCCTTTTTTGGGCCTCCAAAGTTTTCGACCTTTTTGCAGGCATAAGAAGCATTTAAAGGCTGTTTTTGGCTGCTAACATATACTGAACTTTCAGGGGTGTAGGATGCATTTTTCGTGCCCAATATATTTTTGGGAATTTCAGTGGTCTAGGGTGCGGGTTAATGCCCCTTTCAAGCTGCAAATGTTTTTGGGTCATTCAGAACTCTCTGACAGTTTTTGGGACACCAACATTTTCTGGACTTTAGGGGGTCTAGGATGTCTGTAAACCCCTTTTTTGGGCCTCCAAAGTTTTCAACCTTTTTGCAGGCCTAAGATGCATTTTAAGGCCTTTTTTGCATGCTAACATATTCTGAACGTCCAGGGGTGTAGGATGCATTTTCCGTGCCCAAAATATTTTTCAGAATTTCAGTGGTCTAGGATGCGGGTTAATGCCCCTTTCAGGCTGCAAATGTTTTTGGGACATTCAGAGCTCTCTGACACAGTATTTGGGCCACCAACATTTTCTGGACTTTAGGGGGTCTAGGATGGCTGTAAACCCCTTTTTTGGGCCTGCAAAGTTTTAAACCTTTTTGCAGGCCTAAGATGCATTTTAAGGCCTTTTTTGCCTGCTAACATATTCTGAACGTTCACAGGTGTAGGATGCATTTTCCGTGCCCAAAATATTTTTGGGAAATTCAGTCGTCTAGGATGCGGGTTAATGCCCCTTTCAGGCTGCAAATGTTTTTGGGACATTCAGAGCTCTCTGACACAGTTTTTGGGCCACCAACATTTTCTGGACTTTACGGGGTGTAGGATGTCTGTAAACCCCTTTTCTGGGCCTCCAAAGTCATCAACCTTTTTGCAGGCCTAAGATGCATTTTAAGGCCTTTTTTGCCTGCTAACATATTCTGAACGTTCACGGGTGTAGGGTGCATTTTCAGTGCCCATGCGGGTTAATGCCCCTTTCAGGCTGCAAATGTTTTTGGGACATTCAGAGCTCTCTGACACAGTTTTTGGGCCACAAACATTTTCTGGACTTTAGTGGGTCTAGGATGTCTGTAAAGCCCTTTTTTGGGCCTCCAAAGTTTTCAACCTTTTTGCAGGCCTAAGAAGCATTTTAAGGTCTTTTTTGGGCTGTTAACATATACTGAACTTTCAGGGGTATAGGATTCATTTTTTCGTTCCCAATATATTTTTGTGATTTTCAGTGGTCTAGGATGCGGGTTAATGCCTCTTTCAGCCTGCAAATGTTTTTGGGACATTCAGAGCTCTCTGACAAAGTTTTTGGGCCACCAACATTTTCTGGACTTTACGGGGTCTAGGATGTCTGTAAACCCCTTTTTTTAGCCTCCAAAGTTTTCAACCTTTTTGCAGGCCTAAGAAGCATTTTAAGGCTTTTTTTTGCTGCTAACATATACTTAACTTTCAGGGGTGTAGTATGCATTTTTCGTGCCCAATATATTTTTGGGATTTTCAGTGGTCTAGGGTGCGGGTTAATGCCCCTTTCAGGCTGCAAATGTTTTTGGGACATTCAAAGCTCTCTGACACAGTTTTTGGGCCACCAACATGTTCTGGACTTTACGGGGTCTAGGATATCTGTAAACCCCTTTTTTGGGCCTCCAAAGTTATCAACCTTTTTGCAGGCCTAAGATGCATTTTAAGGCCTTTTTTGCCTGCTAACATATTCTGAACGTTCACGGGTGTAGGATGCATTTTCCGTGCCCAAAATATTTTTGGGAAATTCAGTCATCTAGGATGCGGGTTAATGCCCCTTTCAGGCTGCAAATGTTTTTGGGACATTCAGAGCTCTCTGACACAGTTTTTGGGCCACAAACATTTTCTGGACTTTAGGGGGTCTAGGATGTCTGTAAAGCCCTTTTTTGGGCCTCCAAAGTTTTCAACCTTTTTTCAGGCCTTAGATGCATTTTAAGGGCTTTTTTGGCTGCTAACATATACTGAACGTTCAGGGGTATAGGATTCATTTTTTCGTTCCCAATATATTTTTGGGATTTTCAGTGGTCTAGGATGCAGGTTAATGCCCCTTTCAGGCTGCAAATGTTTTTGGGACATTCAGAGCTCTCTGACACAGTTTTTGGGCCACCAATATTTTCTGGACTTTAGGGGCTCTAGGATGCCTGTAAACCCCTTTTTTGGGCATCCAAAGTTTTCAACCTTTTTGCAGACCTAAAATGCATTTTAAGGCCTTTTTGGGCTGCTAATATATACTGAACTTTCAGGGTGTAGGATGCATTTTCCGTGCCCAAAATATTTTTGGGAAATTCAGTGGTCTAGGATGCGGGTTAATGCCCCTTTCAGGCTGCAAATGTTTTTGGGACATTCAGAGCTCTCTGACACAGTTTTTGGGCCACCATCATTTTCTGGACTTTACGGGGTCTAGGATGTCTGTAAACCCCTTTTTTGGGCCTCCGAAGTTTTCAACCTTTTTGCAGGCCTAAGATGCATTTTAAGGCCTTTTTTGGGCTGCTAACATATACTGAACTTTCAGGGGTGTAGGATGCATTTTTCGTGCCCAATATATTTTTGGGAATTTCAGTGGTCTAGGGTGCGGGTTAATGCTCCTTTCAAGCTACAAATGTGTTTGGGTCATTCAGAGCTCTCTGACAGTTTTTGGGCCACCAACATTTTCTGGACTTTAGGGGGTCTAGGATGTCTGTAAACCCCTTTTTTGGGCCTCCAAAGTTTTCAACCTTTTTGCAGGCCTAAGAAGCATTTTAAGGGCTTTTTTGGCTGCTAACATATACTGAACGTTCAGGGGTATAGAATTCATTTTTTTGTTCCCAATATATTATTGGTATTTTCAGTGGTCTAGGATGCGGGTTAATGCCCCTTTCAGGCTGCAAATGTTTTTGGGCCATTCAGAGCTCTCTGACACAGTTTTTGGGCCACCAACATTTTCTGGACTTTACGGGGTCTAGGATGTCTGTAAACCCCTTTTTTGGGCCTCCAAAGTCATCAACCTTTTTGCAGGCCTAAGATGCATTTTAAGGCCTTTTTTGGCTGCTAACATATTCTGAACGTTCACGGGTGTAGGGTGCATTTTCCGTGCCCAAAATATTTTTGGGAAATTCAGTCGTCTAGGATGCGGGTTAATGTCCCTTTCAGGCTGCAAATGTTTTTGGGACATTCAGAGCTCTCTGACACAGTTTTTGGGCCACAAACATTTTCTGGACTTTAGTGGGTCTAGGATGTCTGTAAAGCCCTTTTTTGGGCCTTCAAAGTTTTCAACCTTTTTGCAGGCCTAAAATGCATTTTAAGGCCTTTTTTTGGGCTGCTATCATATTCTGAACTTTCAGGGGTGTAGGATGCATTTTTCGTGCCCAAAATATTTTTGAGAATTTCAGTGGTCTAGGATGCGGGTTAATGCCCCTTTCAGGCTGCAAATGGTTTTGGGACATTCAGAGCTCTCTGACACAGTTTTTGGGCCACCAACATTTTCTGGACTTTAGGGGGTCTAGGATGCCTGTAAACCCCTTTTTTGGGCCTTCAAAGTTTTCAACCTTTTTGCAGGCCTAAAATGCATTTTAAGGCCTTTTTTTGGGCTGCTATCATATTCTGAACTTTCAGGGGTGTATGATGCATTTTTCGTGCCCTATATATTTTTGGGAATTTCAGTGGTCTAAGGTGCGGGTTAATGCCCCTTTCAAGCTGAAAATGTTTTTGGGTCATTCAGAGCTCTGACAGTTTTTGGGCTACCAACATTTTCTGGACTTTAGGGAGTCTAGGATGTCTGTAAACCCCTATTTTGGGTCTCCAAGGTTTTCAACCTTTTTGCAGGCCTCAGATGCATTTTAAGGCCTTTTTGCCTGCTAACATATTCTGAACGTTCACGGGTGTAGGATGCATTTTCCGTGCCCAAAATATTTTTGGGAAATTCAGTCGTCTAGGATGAGGGTTAATGCCCCTTTCAGGCTGCAAATGGTTTTGGGACATTCAGAGCTCTCTGACACAGTTTTTGGGCCACCAACATTTTCTGGACTTTAGGGGGTCTAGGATGTCTGTAAACCCCTATTTTGGGCTTCCAACGTTTTCAACCTTTTTGCAGGCCTCAGATGCATTTTAAGGCCTTTTTGCCTGCTAACATATTCTGATCGTTCACGGGTGTAGGATGCATTTTCCGTGCTCCAAAATATTTTTGGGAAATTCAGTCGTCTAGGATGCGGGTTAATGCCCCTTTCAGGCTGCAAATGGTTTTGGGACATTCAGAGCTCTCTGACACCGTTTTTGGGCCACAAACATTTTCTGGACTTTAGGGGGTCTAGGATGTCTGTAAAGCCCTTTTTTGGGCCTCCAAAGTTTTCAACATTTTTGCAGCCATTAGATGCATTTTAAGGGCTTTTTTGGCTGCTAACATATACTGAACGTTCAGGGGTATAGGATTCTTTTATTTTTCCCAATATATTTTTGGGATTTTCAATGGTCTAGGATGCGGGTTAATGCCCCTTTCAGGCTGCAAATGTTTTTGGGACATTCAGAGCTCTCTGACACAGTTTTTGGGCCACCAACATTTCCTGGACTTTAGGGGGTCTAGGATGCCTGTAAAGCCCTTTTTTGGGCCTCCAAAGTTTTCAACCTTTTTGCAGGCCTAAGAAGCATTTTAAGGCTTTTTTTGGCTGCTAACATATACTGAACTTTCAGGGGTGTAGGATGCATTTTTCGTGCCCAATATATTTTTGGGAATTACAGTGGTCTAGGGTGCGGGTTAATGCCCCTTTCAGGGTGCAAATGTTTTTGGGACATTCAGAGCTCTCTGACATAGTTTTTGGGCCACCAACATTTTCTGGACTTTACGGAGTCTAGGATGCCTGTACACCCCTTTTTTGGGGCCTCCAAAGTTTTCAACCTTTTTGCAGGCCTAAAATGCATTTTAAGGCCTCTATTGGGCTGCTAACATATTCTGAACTTTCAGGGGTGTAGGATGCATTTTCAGTGCCAAGAATATTTTTGGGAAATTCAGTGGTCTAGGATGCGGGTTAATGCCCCTTTCAGGCTGCAAATGTTTTTGGGACATCCAGAGCTCTCTGACACAGTTTTTGGGCCACCAACATTTTCTGGACTTTAGGGGGTCTAGGATGCCTGTAAACCCCTTTTTTGGGGCATCCAAAGTTTTCAACCTTTTTGCAGGCCTAAAATGCATTTTAAGGCCTTTTTGGGCTGCTAACATATACTGAACTTTCAGGGTGTAGGATGCATTTTCCGTGCCCAAAATATTTTTGGGAAATTCAGTGGTCTAGGATGCGGGTTAATGCCCCTTTCAGGCTGCAAATGTTTTTGGGACATCCAGAGCTCTCTGACACAGTTTTTGGGCCACCAACATTTTCTGGACTTTAGGGGGTATAGGATGCCTGTAAACCCCTTTTTTGGGCCTTCAAAGTTTTCAACCTTTTTGCAGGCCTAAAATGCATTTTAAGGCCTTTTTTGGGCTGCTAACATATACTGAACTTTCAGGGGTGTAGGATGCATTTTTCGTGCCCAATATATTTTTGGGAATTTCAGTGGTCTATGGTGCGGGTTAATGCTCCTTTCAAGCTACAAATGTGTTTGGGTCATTCAGAGCTCTCTGCCAGTTTTTGGGCCACCAACATTTTCTGGACTTTAGGGGGTCTAGGATGTCTGTAAAACCCCTTTTTTGGGCCTCCAAAGTTTTCAACCTTTTTGCAGGCCTAAGATGCATTTTAAGGCCTTTTTTGCCTGCTAACATATTCTGAAAGTTCACAGGTGTAGGATGCATTTTCCGTGCCCAAAATATTTTTGCGAAATTCAGTCGTCTAGGATGCGGGTTAATGCCCCTTTCAGGCTGCAAATGTTTTTGGGACATTCAGAGCTCTCTGACACAGTTTTTGGGCCACCAACATTTTCTGGACTTTATGGGGTCTAGGATGTCTGTAAACCCCTTTTTTGGGCCTCCGAAGTTTTCAACCTTTTTGCAGGCCTAAGATGCATTTTAAGGCCTTTTTTGGGCTGCTAACATATACTGAACTTTCAGGGGTGTAGGATGCATTTTTCGTGTCCAATATATTTTTGGGAATTTCAGTGGTCTAGGGTGCGGGTTAATGCTCCTTTCAAGCTACAAATGTGTTTGGGTCATTCAGAGCTCTCTGACAGTTTTTGGGCCACCAACATTTTCTGGACTTTAGGGGGTCTAGGATGTCTGTAAACCCCTTTTTTGGGCCTCCAAAGTTTTCAACCTTTTTGCAGGCCTAAGATGCATTTTAAGGGCTTTTTTGGCTGTTAACATATACTGAACTTTCAGGGGTATAGAATTCATTTTTTTGTTCCCAATATATTATTCGTATTTTCAGTGGTCTAGGATGCGGGTTAATGCCCCTTTCAGGCTGCAAATGTTTTTGGGACATTCAGAGCTCTCTGACACAGTTTTTGGGCCACCAACATTTTCTGGACTTTACGGGGTCTAGGATGTCGGTAAACCCCTTTTTTGGGCCTCCAAAGTCATCAGCCTTTTTGCAGGCCTAAGATGCATTTTAAGGCCTTTTTTGCCTGCTAACATATTCTGAACGTTCACGTGTGTAGGGTGCATTTTCCGTGCCCAAAATATTTTTGGGAAACTCAGTCGTCTAGGATGCGGGTTAATGCCCCTTTCAGGCTGCAAATGTTTTTGGGACATTCAGAGCTCTCTGACACAGTTTTTGGGCCACAAACATTTTCTGGACTTTAGTGGGTCTAGGATGTCTGTAAAGCCCTTTTTTGGGCCTCCAAAGTTTTCAAACTTTTTGCAGGCCTAAGAAGCATTTTAAGGCCTTTTTTGGGCTGCTAACATGTACTGAACTTTCAGGGGTATAGGATTCATTTTTTCGTTCCCAATATATTTTTGTGATTTTCAGTGGTCTAGGATGCGGGTTAATGCCTCTTTCAGCCTGCAAATGTTTTTGGGACATTCAGAGCTCTCTGACACAGTTTTTGGGCCACCAACATTTTCTGGACTTTACGGGGTCTAGGTTGTCTGTAAACCCCTTTTCTGGGCCTCCAAAGTTTTCAACCTTTTTGCAGGCCTAAGTTGCATTTTAAGACCTTTTTTGCCTGCTAACATATTCTGAACTTTCACGGGTGTAAGATGCATTTTCCGTGCCCAAAATATTTTTGGGAAATTCAGTCGTCTAGGATGCGGGTAATGCCCCTTTCAGGCTGCAAATGTTTTTGGGACATTCAGAGCTCTCTGACAGTGTTTGGGCCACCAACATTTTCTGGACTTTAGGGGGTCTAGGATGTCTGTAAACCCCTTTTTTGGGCCTCCAAAGTTTTCAACCTTTTTGCAGGCCTAAGATGCATTTTAAGGGCTTTTTTGGCTGCTAACATATACTGAACGTTCAGGGGTATAGAATTCATTTTTTTGTTCCCAATATATTATTCGTATTTTCAGTGGTCTAGGATGCGGGTTAATGCCCCTTTCAGGCTGCAAATGTTTTTGGGACATTCAGAGCTCTCTGACACAGTTTTTGGGCCACCAACATTTTCTGGACTTTACGGGGTCTAGGATGTCTGTAAACCCCTTTTTTGGGCCTCCAAAGTCATTAACCTTTTTGCAGGCCTAAGATGCATTTTAAGGCCTTTTTTGGCTGCTAACATATACTGAACGTTCACGGGTGTAGGATGCATTTTTCGTGACCAATATATTTTTGGGAATTTCAGTGGTCTAGGATGCGGGTTAATGCCCCTTTCAGGCTGCAAATGTTTTTGGGACATTCAGAGCTCTCTGACACAGTTTTTGGGCCACCAACATTTTCTGGACTTTAGGGGGTCTAGGATGTCTGTAAACCCCTTTTTTGGGCCTCCAAAGTTTTCAAACATTTTTCAGGCCTTAGATGCATTTTAAGGGCTTTTTTGGCTGCCAACATATACTGAACGTTCAGGGGTATAGGATTCATTTTTTTGTTCCTAATATATTATTGGTATTTTCAGTGGTCTAGGATGCGGGTTAATGCCCTTTCAGGCTGCAAATGTTTTTGGGACATTCAGAGCTCTCTGACACAGTTTTTGGGCCACCAACATTTTCTGGACTTTAGGGGGTCTGGGATGTCTGTAAAGCCCTTTTTGGGCCTCCAAAGTTTTCAACCTTTTTGCAGGCCTTAAATGCATTTTAAGGGCTTTTTTGGCTGCTAAAATATACTGAACGTTCAGGGGTATAGGATTCATTTTTTTGTTCCCAATATATTTTTGGGATTTTCAGTGGTCTAGGGTGCGGGTTAATGCCCCTTTCAAGCTGCAAATGTTTTTCGGTCATTCAGAACTATCTGACAGTTTTTGGGACACCAAAATATTCTGGACTTTAGGGTGTCTAGGATGTCTGTAAACCCCTTTTTTGGGCCTCCAAAGTTATCAACCTTTTTGCAGGCCTAAGATGCATTTTAAGGCCTTTTTTGCATGCTAACATATCCTGAACGTCCAGGGGTGTAGGATGCATTTTCCGTGCACAAAATGTTTTTGGGAAATTCAGTGGTCTAGGATGCGGGTTAATGCCCCTTTCAAGCTGCAAATGTTTTTGGGTCATTCAGAGCTCTCTGACAGTTTTTGGGCCACCAACATTTTCTGGACTTTAGGGGGTCTAGGATGTCTGTAAACCCCTTTTTTGGGCCTCCAAAGTTTTCAACCTTTTTGCAGGCCTAAGAACCATTTTAAGGCTTTTTTTGGCTGCTAACATATACTGAACTTTCAGGGGTATAGGATTCATTTTGTTGTTCCAAATATATTTTTGGGAATTTCAGTGGTCTAGGGTGCGGGTTAATGCTCCTTTTAAGATACATATGTTTTTGGGTCATTCAGAGCTCTCTGACAGTTTTTGGGCCACCAACATTTTCTGGACACTAGGGCGTCTAGGATGTCTGTAAACCCCTTTTTTGGGCCTCCAAAGTTATCAACCTTTTTGCAGGCCTAAGAAGCATTTTAAGGCCTTTTTTGGGCTGCTAACATATACTGAACTTTCAGGGGTGTATGATGCATTTTTCGGGCCCAAAATATTTTTGGGAAATTCAGTCGTCTACAATGCGGGTTAATGCCCTTTCAGGCTGCAAATGTTTTTGGGACATTCAGAGCTCTCTGACACAGTTTTTGGGCCACCAACATTTTCTGGACTTTAGGGGGTCTGGGATGTCTGTAAAGCCCTTTTTGGGCCTCCAAAGTTTTCAACCTTTTTGCAGGCCTTAAATGCATTTTAAGGGCTTTTTTGGCTGCTAACATATACTGAACGTTCAGGGGTATAGGATTCATTTTTTTGTTCCCAATATATTTTTGGGATTTTCAGTAGTCTAGGGTGCGGGTTAATGCCCCTTTCAAGCTGCAAATGTTTTTCGGTCATTCAGAACTATCTGACAGTTTTTGGGACACCAAAATATTCTGGACTTTAGGGTGTCTAGGATGTCTGTAAACCCCTTTTTTGGGCCTCCAAAGTTATCAACCTTTTTGCAGGCCTCCGATGCATTTTAAGGCCTTTTTTGCATGCTAACATATTCTGAACGTCCAGGGGTGTAGGATGCATTTTCCGTGCACAAAATGTTTTTGGGAAATTCAGTGGTCTAGGATGCGGGTTAATGCCCCTTTCAAGCTGCAAATGTTTTTGGGTCATTCAGAGCTCTCTGACAGTTTTTGGGCCACCAACATTTTCTGGACTTTAGGGGGTCTAGGATGTCTGTAAACCCCTTTTTTGGGCCTCCAAAGTTTTCAACCTTTTTTCAGGCCTAAGAAGCATTTTAAGGCTTTTTTTGGCTGCTAACATATACTGAACTTTCAGGGGTGTAGGATGCATTTTTCGTGCCCAATATATTTTTGGGAAATTCAGTGGTCTAGGATGCGGGTTAATGCCCCTTCAGGCTGCAAATGTTTTTGGGAAATTCAGAGCTCTCTGACACAGTTTTTGGGCAACCAACATTTTCTGGACTTTACGGAGTCTAGGATGCCTGTACACCCCTTTTTTGGGCCTCCAAAGTTTTCAACCTTTTTGCAGGCCTAAAATGCATTTTAAGGCCTCTATTGGGCTGCTAACATATTCTGAACTTTCAGGGGTGTAGGATGCATTTTCAGTGCCCAAAATATTTTTGGGAAATTCAGTGGTCTAGGATGCGGGTTAATGCCCCTTTCGGGCTGCAAATGTTTTTGGGACATTCAGAGCTCTCTGACAGAGTTTTTGGGCCACCAACATTTTCTGGACTTTACGGAGTCTAGGATGCCTGTACACCCCTTTTTTGGGCCTCCAAAGTTTTCAACATTTTTGCAGGCCTAAGATGCATTTTAAGGCCTTTTTTGCATGCTAACATATTCTGAACGTTCACGGGTGTAGGGTGCATTTTCCGTGCCCAAAATATTTTTGGGAAATTCAGTCGTCTAGGATGCAGGTTAATGCCCCTTTCAGGCTGCAAATGTTTTTGGGACATTCAGAGCTCTCTGACACAGTATTTGGGCCACCAACATTTTCTGGACTTTACGGGGTCTAGGATGTCTGTTAACCCCTTTTTTTAGCCTCCAAAGTTTTCAACCTTTTTGCAGGCCTAAGAAGCATTTTAAGGCTTTTTTTGGCTGCTAACATATACTGAACATTCAGGGGTGTAGTATGCATTTTTCGTGCCCAATATATTTTTGGAAATCTCAGTGGTCTAGGGTGCAGGTTAATGCCCCTTTCAGGCTGCAAATGTTTTTGGGACATTCAGAGCTCTCTGACACAGTGTTTGGGCCACAAACATTTTCTGGACTTTAGGGGGTCTAGGATGTCTGTAAACCCCTTTTTTGGGCCTGCAAAGTTTTAAACCTTTTTACAGGCCTAAGATGCATTTTAAGGCCTTTTGTGGGCTGCTAACAGATACTGAACTTTGAGGGGTGTAGGATGCATTTTTCGTGCCCAAAATATTTTTCAGAATTTCAGTGGTCTAGGGTGCAGGTTAATGCCCCTTTCAGGCTGCAAATGTTTTTGGGACATTCAGAGCTCTCTGACACAGTGTTTGGGCCACCTACATTTTCTGGACTTTAGGGGGTCTAGGATGACTGTAAACCCCTTTTTTGGGCCTACAAAGTTTTCAACCTTTTTGCAGGCCTATGATGCATTTTAAGGCCTTTTTTGGGCTGCTAACATATACTGAACTTTCAGGGGTGTAGGATGCATTTTTCGTGCCCAATATATTTTTGTGAATTTTAGTGGTCTAGCATGTGGGTTAATGTCCCTTTCAAGCTGCAAATGTTTTTGGGACATTCAGAGATCTCTGACACAGTTTTTGGGCCACCAACATTTTCTGGACTTTAGGGGGTCTAGGATGTCTGTAAACCCCTTTTTTGGGCCTCCAACGTTTTCAACCTTTTTGCAGGCCTAAGATGCATTTTAAGGCCTTTTTTGCCTGCTAACATATTCTGAACGTTCACAGGTGTGTAGGATGCATTTTCTGTGCCCAAAATATTTTTGGGAAATTCAGTCATCTAGGATGCGGGTTAATGCCCCTTTCAGGCTGCAAATGTTTTTGGGACATTCAGAGCTCTCTGACACAGTTTTTGGGCCACCAACATTTTCTGGACTTTACGGGGTCTAGGATGTCTGTAAACCCCTTTTTTGGGCCTCCGAAGTTTTCAACCTTTTTGCAGGCCTAAGATGCATTTTAAGGCCTTTTTTGGGCTGCTAACATATACTGAACTTTCAGGGGTGTAGGATGCATTTTTCGTGCCCAATATATTTTTGGGAATTTCAGTGGTCTAGGGTGCGGGTTAATGCTCCTTTCAAGCTACAAATGTGTTTGGGTCATTCAGAGCTCTCTGACAGTTTTTGGGCCACCAACATTTTCTGGATTTTAGGGGGTCTAGGATGTCTGTAAACCCCTTTTTTGGGCCTCCAAAGTTTTCAACCTTTTTGCAGGCCTAAGATGCATTTTAAGGGCTTTTTTGGCTGCTAACATATACTGAACGTTCAGGGGTATAGAATTCATTTTTTTGTTCCCAATATATTATTGGTATTTTCAGTGGTCTAGGATGCGGGTTAATGCCCCTTTCAGGCTGCAAATGTTTTTGGGACATTCAGAGCTCTCTGACACAGTTTTTGGGCCACCAACATTTTCTGGACTTTAGGGGGTCTAGGATGTCTGTAAACCCCTTTTTTGGGCCTCCAAAGTTTTCAACCTTTTTGCAGGCCTAAGATGCATTTTAAGGCCTTTTTTGCCTGCTAACATATTCTGAAGGTTCACGGGTGTAGGGTGCATTTTCCGTGCCCAAAATATTTTTGGGAAATTCAGTCTAGGATGCTGGTTAATGCCCCTTTCAGGCTGCAAATGTTTTTGGGACATTCAGAGCTCTCTGACACAGTTTTTCGGCCACCAACATTTTCTGGACTTTAGGGGGTCTAGGATGCCTGTAAACCCCTTCTTTGGGCATCCAAAGTTTTCAACATTTTTGCAGGGCTAAGATGCATTTTAAGGCCTTTTTTGGGATGCCAACATATTCTGAACTTTCAGGGGTGTAGGATGCATTTTTCGTGCCCAAAATATTTTTGGGAATTTCAGTGGTCTAGGATGCGGGTTAATGCCCCTTTCAGGTCATAAATGTTTTTGGGACATTCAGAGCTCTCTGACACCGTTTTTGGGCCACCAACATTTTCTGGACTTTAGGGGGTCTAGGATGCCTGTAAACCCCTTTTTTGGGCCTTCAAAGTTTTCAACCTTTTTGCAGGCCTAAGATGCATTTTAAGGCCTTTTTTGCCTGCTAACATATTCTGAATGTTTACGGGTGTAGGATGCATTTTCCGTGCCCAAAATATTTTTGGGAAATTCAGTCGTCTAGGATGCGGGTTAATGCCCCTTTCAGGCTGCAAATGTTTTTGGAACATTCAGAGCTCTCTGACACAGTTTTTGGGCCACAAACATTTTCTGGACTTTAGGGGGTCTAGGATGTCTGTAAAGCCCTTTTTTGGGCCTCCAAAGTTTTCAACCTTTTTTCAGGCCTTAGATGCATTTTAAGGGCTTTTTTGGCTGCTAACAGATACTTAACGTTCAGGGGTATAGGATTCATTTTTTCGTTCCCAATATATTTTTGGGATTTTCAGTGGTCTAGGATGCGGGTTAATGCCCCTTTCAGGCTGCAAATGTTTTTGGGACATTCAGAGATCTCTGACACAGTTTTTGGGCCACCAACATTTTCTGGACTTTAGGGGGTCTAGGATGCCTGTAAACCCCTTTTTTGGGCCTTTAAAGTTTTCAACCTTTTTGCAGGCCTAAGATGCATTTTAAGGCCTTTTTTGCCAGCTAACATATTCTGAACGTTCACAGGTGTGTAGGATGCATTTTCTGTGCCCAAAATATTTTTGGGAAATTCAGTCGTCTAGGATGCGGGTTAATGCCCCTTTCAGGCTGCAAATGTTTTTGGGACATTCAGAGCTCTCTGACACAGTTTTTGGGCCACCAACATTTTCTGGACTTTACGGGGTCTAGGATGTCTGTAAACCCCTTTTTTGGGCCTCCGAAGTTTTCAACCTTTTTGCAGGCCTAAGATGCATTTTAAGGGCTTTTTTTGGGCTGCTATCATATTCTGAACTTTCAGGGGTGTGGGATGCATTTTTCGTGCCCAAAATATTTTTGAGAATTTCAGTCGTCTAGGATGCGGGTTAATGCCCCTTTCAGGCTGCAAATGTTTTTGGGACATTCAGAGCTCTCTGACACAGTTTTTAGGCCACCAACATTTTCTTGACTTTAGGGGCTCTAGGATGCCTGTAAACCCCTTTTTTGGGCATCCAAAGTTGTCAACCTTTTTGCAGGCCTAAGATGCATTTTAAGGCCTGTTTTGGGCTGCTAACATATACTGAACTTTCAGGGGTGTAGGATGCATTTTTCGGGCCCAATATATTTTTGGGAATTTCAGTGGTCTAGGGTGCGGGTTAATGCTCCTTTCAAGCTACAAATGTGTTTGGGTCATTCAGAGCTCTGACAGTTTTTGGGCCACCAACATTTTCTGGTCTTTAGGGGGTCTGGGATGTCTGTAAACCCCTTTTTTGGGCCTCCAAAGTTTTCAACCTTTTTGCAGGCCTAAGATGCATTTTAAGGGCTTTTTTGGCTGCTAACATATACTGAACGTTCAGGGGTATAGAGTTCATTTTTTTGTTCCCAATATATTATTGGTATTTTCAGTGGTCTAGGATGCGGGTTAATGGCCCTTTCAGGCTGCAAATGTTTTTGGGACATTCAGAGCTCTCTGACACAGTTTTTGGGCCACCAATATTTTCTGGACTTTAGGGCGTCTAGGATGTCTGTAAACCCCTTTTTTGGGCCTCCAAAGTTTTCAACCTTTTTGCAGGCCTAAGTTGCATTTTAAGACCTTTTTTGCCTGCTAACATATTCTGAACGTTCACGGGTGTAAGATGCATTTTCCGTGCCCACAATATTTTTGGGAAATTCAGTCGTCTAGGATGCGCGTTAATGCCCCTTTCAGGCTGCAAATGTTTTTGGGACATTCAGAGCTCTCTGACACAGTATTTGGGCCACAAACATTTTCTGGACTTTAGGGGGTCTAGGATGTCTGTAAAGCCCTTTTTTGGGCCTCCAAAGTTTTCAACCTTTTTGCAGGCCTAAGTTGCATTTTAAGACCTTTTTTGCCTGCTAACATATTCTGAACGTTCAGGGGTGTAGGATGCATTTTTCGTGCCCAAAATATTTTTGATATTTCAGTGGTCTAGGATGCGGGTTAATGCCCTTATCAGGCTGCAAATGTTTCTGGGACATTCAGCTCTCTCTGGCACAGTTTTTGGGCCACCAACATTTTCTGGACTTTAGGGGGGTCTAGGATGCCTGTAAACCCCTTTTTTGGGCCTCTAAAGTTTTCAATATTTTTGCAGGCCTAAGAAGCATTTTAAGGCCTTTTTTGGGCTGCTAACATATACTGAACTTTCAGGGGTGTAGTATGCATTTTCGTGCCCAATATATTGTTGGGAATTTCAGTGTTCTAGGGTGCGGGTTAATGCTCCTTTCAAGCTGCAAATGTTTTTGGGTCATTCAGAGCTCTCTGACAGTTTTTGGGCCACCAACATTTTCTGGACATTAGGGCGCCTAGGATGTCTGTAAACCCCTTTTTTGGGCCTCCAAAGTTTTCAACCTTTTTGCAGGCCTAAGTTGCATTTTAAGACCTTTTTTGCCTGCTAACATATTCTGAACGTTCACGGGTGTAAGATGCATTTTCCGTACCCACAATATTTTTGGGAAATTCAGTGGTCTATGATGCGCATTAATGCCCCTTTCAGGTTGGAAATGTTTTTGGGACATTCAGAGCTCTCTGACACAGTTTTTCGGCCACCAACATTTTCTGGACTTTAGGGGGTCTAGGATGCCTGTAAACCCCTTCTTTGGGCATCCAAAGTTTTCAACATTTTTGCAGGGCTAAGATGCATTTTAAGGCCTTTTTTGGGCTGCTAACATATTTGGAAATTTCAGGGGTGTAGGATGCGGGTTAATGCCCCTTTCAGGCTGCAAATGTTTTTGGGACATTCAGAGCTCTCTGACACAGTTTTTGGGCCACCAACATTTTCTGGACTTTACGGGGTCTAGGATGTCTGTAAACCCCTTTTTTGGGCCTCCAAAGTCATCAACCTTTTTGCAGGCCTAAGATGCATTTTAAGGCCTTTTTTGCCTGCTAACATATTCTGAACGTTCACGGGTGTAGGGTGCATTTTCCGTGCCCAAAATATTTTTGGGAAATTCAGTCGTCTAGGATGCGGGTTAATGCCCCTTTCAGGCTGCAAATGTTTTTGGGACATTCAGAGCTCTCTGACACAGTTTTTGGGCCACAAACATTTTCTGGACGTTAGTGGGTCTAGGATGTCTGTAAAGCCCTTTTTTGGGCCTCCAAAGTTTTCAACCTTTTTGCAGGCCTAAGAAGCATTTTAAGGCCTTTTTTGGGCTGCTAACATATACTGAACTTTCAGGGGTATAGGATTCATTTTTTCGTTCCCAATATATTTTTGTGATTTTCAGTGGTCTAGGATGCGGGTTAATGCTTCTTTCAGCCTGCAAATGTTTTTGGGACATTCAGAGCTATCTGACACAGTTTTTGGGCCACCAACATTTTCTGGACTTTACGGGATCTAGGATGTCTGTAAACCCCTTTTTTTAGCCTCCAAAGTTTTCAACCTTTTTCCAGGCCTAAGAAGCATTTTAAGGCTTTTTTTGGCTGCTAACATATACTGAACTTTCAGGGGTATAGTATGCATTTTTCGTGCCCAATATATTTTTGGAAATTTCAGTGGTCTAGGGTGCAGGTTAATGCCCCTTTCAGGCTGCAAATGTTTTTGGGACATTCAGAGCTCTCTGACACAGTTTTTGGGCCACCAACATTTTCTGGACTTTAGGGGGTCTGGGATGTCTGTAAAGCCCTTTTTGGGCCTCCAAAGTTTTCAACCTTTTTGCAGGCCTTAAATGCATTTTAAGGGCTTTTTTGGCTGCTAACATATACTGAACGTTCAGGGGTATAGGATTCATTTTTTTGTTCCCAATATATTTTTGGGATTTTCAGTGGTCTAGGGTGCGGGTTAATGCCCCTTTCAAGCTGCAAATGTTTTTCGGTCATTCAGAACTATCTGACAGTTTTTGGGACACCAAAATATTCTGGACTTTAGGGTGTCTAGGATGTCTGTAAACCCCTTTTTTGGGCCTCCAAAGTTATCAACCTTTTTGCAGGCCTAAGATGCATTTTAAGGCCTTTTTTGCATGCTAACATATCCTGAACGTCCAGGGGTGTAGGATGCATTTTCCGTGCACAAAATGTTTTTGGGAAATTCAGTGGTCTAGGATGCGGGTTAATGCCCCTTTCAAGCTGCAAATGTTTTTGGGTCATTCAGAGCTCTCTGACAGTTTTTGGGCCACCAACATTTTCTGGACTTTAGGGGGTCTAGGATGTCTGTAAACCCCTTTTTTGGGCCTCCAAAGTTTTCAACCTTTTTGCAGGCCTAAGAAGCATTTTAAGGCTTTTTTTGGCTGCTAACATATACTGAACTTTCAGGGGTGTAGGATGCATTTTTCGTGCCCAATATATTTTTGGGAAATTCAGTGGTCTAGGATGCGGGTTAATGCCCCTTCAGGCTGCAAATGTTTTTGGGAAATTCAGAGCTCTCTGACACAGTTTTTGGGCAACCAACATTTTCTGGACTTTACGGAGTCTAGGATGCCTGTACACCCCTTTTTTGGGCCTCCAAAGTTTTCAACCTTTTTGCAGGCCTAAAATGCATTTTAAGGCCTCTATTGGGCTACTAACATATTCTGAACTTTCAGGGGTGTAGGATGCATTTTCAGTGTCCAAAATATTTTTGGGAAATTCAGTGGTCTAGGATGCTGTCATGCATGCTGGACGCTACGCTCGTAGAACAGCTAGACCGTTCTACTCCAAATGGAGGCTATTCGATACGTTACCGGGAAAACGACGTTTACACTTTTCACGTCGCTAACTTCACGTGACTTTTGCTTCGTCACGTGAACTACGGTATCACGTATTTAAGCAGCGTAGAAACTTCACTCGCTGCTTCTGATCGTCTCTATTGGCGTCGTGTAGCTGAACCTCTGATCTACATCCTGGTATATTCCTACAGCTACTTTTGGGTCTTCGATAGCGTGTGTTCCGCCACACGCTGATTCCTGGAGCTATCCCTTCGCGTGCTTTTCCACACGCGCTCTTCGTCTGCAAGTGCGGCCGGCCCAGGCTGCGTGAATCCTGCCCGCGTGT